>NC_135375.1:110346032-110646282 GCF_049243985.1 Paroedura picta
TTTCGTACGGAAAAGTACCCAGTGAACGGTTCGTTTAGCTTTATATATTGTTCCTGGTGTGTGTTGTATTGGTTTTTCGGAAGTGTTAGACCTGTAAGAGAAAAATTTAAATGGTTGGGAAAGGCCATGGTATGTAGAAATATTTTTTTCACATTTTATTTCCTTGTAAAAACCGGTACATCAATAGGGATTTTCGTACGGATAAGTAACCAGTGAACGGTTCGTTTAGCTTTATATATTGTTCCGGGTGGGCGTTGTATTGGTTTTTCAGAAGTGTTATACCTGTAAGAGAAAAATTTAAATGGTTGGGAAAGGCCATGGGATGTAGAAATATTTTTTTCACATTTTATTTCCTTGTAAAAACAGGTAAATCAATAGGGATTTTCGTACGGAAAAGTACCCAGTGAACGGTTCGTTTAGCTTTATATATTGTTCCGGGTGTGTGTTGTATTGGTTTTTCGGAAGTGTTAGACCTGTAAGAGAAAAATTTAAATGGTTGGGAAAGGCCATGGGATGTAGAAATATTATTTTCACATTTTATTTCCTTGTAAAAACAGGTAAATCAATAGGGATTTTCGTACGGAAAAGTACCCATTGAACGGTTCGTTTAGCTTTATATATTGTTTCGGGTAGGCGTTGTATTGGTTTTTCGGAAGTGTTAGACCTGTAAGAGAAAAATTTAAATGGTTGGGAAAGGCCATGGGATGTAGAAATATTGTTTTCACATTTTATTTCCTTGTCAAAACAGGTAAATCAATAGGGATTTTCGTACATATAAGTACACAGTGAACGGTTCTTTTAGCTTTATATATTCTTCCGGGTGGGCGTTGTATTGGTTTTTCGGAAGTGTTAGACCTGTAAGAGGAAAATTTAAATGGTTGGGAAAGGCCATGGAATGTAGAAATATTTTTTTCACATTTTATTTCCTTGTAAAAACAGGTAAATCAATAGGGATTTTCGTACGGATAAGTACCCAGTGAACAGTTCGTTTAGCTTTATATATTGTTCCGGGTGGGCGTTGTATTGGTTTTTCGGAAGTGTCAGACCTGTAAGAGAAAAATTTAAATCGTTGGGAAAGGCCATGGGATGTAGAAACATTGTTTTCTCATTTTATTTCCTTGTAAAAACAGGTAAATCAATAGGGATTTTCGTACATATAAGTACCCAGTGAACGGTTCTTTTAGCTTTATATATTGTTCCGGGTGGGCGTTGTATTGGTTTTTCGGAAGTGTTAGACCTGTAAGAGGAAAATTTAAATGGTTGGGAAAGGCCATGGGATGTAGAAATATTTTTTTCACATTTTATTTCCTTGTAAAAACAGGTAAATCAATAGGGATTTTCGTACGGATAAGTACCCATTGAACGGTTCATTTAGCTTTATATATTGTTTCGGGTGGGTGTTGTATTGGTTTTTCGGAAGTGTTAGACCTGTAAGAGAAAAATTTAAATGGTTGGGAAAGGCCATGGGATGTAGAAATATTATTTTCACATTTTATTTCCTTGTAAAAACAGGTAAATCAATAGGGATTTTCGTACGGAAAAGTACCCAGTGAACGGTTCGTTTAGCTTTATATATTGTTCCTGGTGTGTGTTGTATTGGTTTTTCGGAAGTGTTAGACCTGTAAGAGAAAAATTTAAATGGTTGGGAAAGGCCATGGTATGTAGAAATATTTTTTTCACATTTTATTTCCTTGTAAAAACCGGTACATCAATAGGGATTTTCGTACGGATAAGTAACCAGTGAACGGTTCGTTTAGCTTTATATATTGTTCCGGGTGGGCGTTGTATTGGTTTTTCAGAAGTGTTATACCTGTAAGAGAAAAATTTAAATGGTTGGGAAAGGCCATGGGATGTAGAAATATTTTTTTCACATTTTATTTCCTTGTAAAAACAGGTAAATCAATAGGGATTTTCGTACGGAAAAGTACCCAGTGAACGGTTCGTTTAGCTTTATATATTGTTCCGGGTGTGTGTTGTATTGGTTTTTCAGAAGTGTTAGACCTGTAAGAGAAAAATTTAAATGGTTGGGAAAGGCCATGGGATGTAGAAATATTATTTTCACATTTTATTTCCTTGTAAAAACAGGTAAATCAATAGGGATTTTCGTACGGAAAAGTACCCATTGAACGGTTCGTTTAGCTTTATATATTGTTTCGGGTAGGCGTTGTATTGGTTTTTCGGAAGTGTTAGACCTGTAAGAGAAAGATTTAAATGGTTGGGAAAGGCCATGGGATGTAGAAATATTGTTTTCACATTTTATTTCCTTGTCAAAACAGGTAAATCAATAGGGATTTTCGTACATATAAGTACACAGTGAACGGTTCTTTTAGCTTTATATATTGTTCCGGGTGGGCGTTGTATTGGTTTTTCGGAAGTGTTAGACCTGTAAGAGGAAAATTTAAATGGTTGGGAAAGGCCATGGAATGTAGAAATATTTTTTTCACATTTTATTTCCTTGTAAAAACAGGTAAATCAATAGGGATTTTCGTACGGATAAGTACCCAGTGAACAGTTCGTTTAGCTTTATATATTGTTCCGGGTGGGCGTTGTATTGGTTTTTCGGAAGTGTCAGACCTGTAAGAGAAAAATTTAAATGGTTGGGAAAGGCCATGGGATGTAGAAATATTGTTTTCACATTTTATTTCCTTGTCAAAACAGGTAAATCAATAGGGATTTTCGTACATATAAGTACACAGTGAACGGTTCTTTTAGCTTTATATATTGTTCCGGGTGGGCGTTGTATTGGTTTTTCGGAAGTGTTAGACCTGTAAGAGGAAAATTTAAATGGTTGGGAAAGGCCATGGAATGTAGAAATATTTTTTTCACATTTTATTTCCTTGTAAAAACAGGTAAATCAATAGGGATTTTCGTACGGATAAGTACCCAGTGAACAGTTCGTTTAGCTTTATATATTGTTCCGGGTGGGCGTTGTATTGGTTTTTCGGAAGTGTCAGACCTGTAAGAGAAAAATTTAAATCGTTGGGAAAGGCCATGGGATGTAGAAATATTGTTTTCTCATTTTATTTCCTTGTAAAAACAGGTAAATCAATAGGGATTTTCGTACATATAAGTACCCAGTGAACGGTTCTTTTAGCTTTATATATTGTTCCGGGTGGGCGTTGTATTGGTTTTTCGGAAGTGTTAGACCTGTAAGAGGAAAATTTAAATGGTTGGGAAAGGCCATGGGATGTAGAAATATTTTTTTCACATTTTATTTCCTTGTAAAAACAGGTAAATCAATAGGGATTTTCGTACGGAAAAGTACCCAGTGAACGGTTCGTTTAGCTTTATATATTGTTCCTGGTGTGTGTTGTATTGGTTTTTCGGAAGTGTTAGACCTGTAAGAGAAAAATTTAAATGGTTGGGAAAGGCCATGGTATGTAGAAATATTTTTTTCACATTTTATTTCCTTGTAAAAACCGGTACATCAATAGGGATTTTCGTACGGATAAGTAACCAGTGAACGGTTCGTTTAGCTTTATATATTGTTCCGGGTGGGCGTTGTATTGGTTTTTCAGAAGTGTTATACCTGTAAGAGAAAAATTTAAATGGTTGGGAAAGGCCATGGGATGTAGAAATATTTTTTTCACATTTTATTTCCTTGTAAAAACAGGTAAATCAATAGGGATTTTCGTACGGAAAAGTACCCAGTGAACGGTTCGTTTAGCTTTATATATTGTTCCGGGTGTGTGTTGTATTGGTTTTTCGGAAGTGTTAGACCTGTAAGAGAAAAATTTAAATGGTTGGGAAAGGCCATGGGATGTAGAAATATTATTTTCACATTTTATTTCCTTGTAAAAACAGGTAAATCAATAGGGATTTTCGTACGGAAAAGTACCCATTGAACGGTTCGTTTAGCTTTATATATTGTTTCGGGTAGGCGTTGTATTGGTTTTTCGGAAGTGTTAGACCTGTAAGAGAAAAATTTAAATGGTTGGGAAAGGCCATGGGATGTAGAAATATTGTTTTCACATTTTATTTCCTTGTCAAAACAGGTAAATCAATAGGGATTTTCGTACATATAAGTACACAGTGAACGGTTCTTTTAGCTTTATATATTCTTCCGGGTGGGCGTTGTATTGGTTTTTCGGAAGTGTTAGACCTGTTAGAGGAAAATTTAAATGGTTGGGAAAGGCCATGGAATGTAGAAATATTTTTTTCACATTTTATTTCCTTGTAAAAACAGGTAAATCAATAGGGATTTTCGTACGGATAAGTACCCAGTGAACAGTTCGTTTAGCTTTATATATTGTTCCGGGTGGGCGTTGTATTGGTTTTTCGGAAGTGTCAGACCTGTAAGAGAAAAATTTAAATCGTTGGGAAAGGCCATGGGATGTAGAAACATTGTTTTCTCATTTTATTTCCTTGTAAAAACAGGTAAATCAATAGGGATTTTCGTACATATAAGTACCCAGTGAACGGTTCTTTTAGCTTTATATATTGTTCCGGGTGGGCGTTGTATTGGTTTTTCGGAAGTGTTAGACCTGTAAGAGGAAAATTTAAATGGTTGGGAAAGGCCATGGGATGTAGAAATATTTTTTTCACATTTTATTTCCTTGAAAAAACAGGTAAATCAATAGGGATTTTCGTACGGATAAGTACCCATTGAACGGTTCATTTAGCTTTATATATTGTTTCGGGTGGGTGTTGTATTGGTTTTTCGGAAGTGTTAGACCTGTAAGAGAAAAATTTAAATGGTTGGGAAAGGCCATGGGATGTAGAAATATTATTTTCACATTTTATTTCCTTGTAAAAACAGGTAAATCAATAGGGATTTTCGTACGGAAAAGTACCCAGTGAACGGTTCGTTTAGCTTTATATATTGTTCCTGGTGTGTGTTGTATTGGTTTTTCGGAAGTGTTAGACCTGTAAGAGAAAAATTTAAATGGTTGGGAAAGGCCATGGTATGTAGAAATATTTTTTTCACATTTTATTTCCTTGTAAAAACCGGTACATCAATAAGGATTTTCGTACGGATAAGTAACCAGTGAACGGTTCGTTTAGCTTTATATATTGTTCCGGGTGGGCGTTGTATTGGTTTTTCAGAAGTGTTATACCTGTAAGAGAAAAATTTAAATGGTTGGGAAAGGCCATGGGATGTAGAAATATTTTTTTCACATTTTATTTCCTTGTAAAAACAGGTAAATCAATAGGGATTTTCGTACGGAAAAGTACCCAGTGAACGGTTCGTTTAGCTTTATATATTGTTCCGGGTGTGTGTTGTATTGGTTTTTCGGAAGTGTTAGACCTGTAAGAGAAAAATTTAAATGGTTGGGAAAGGCCATGGGATGTAGAAATATTATTTTCACATTTTATTTCCTTGTAAAAACAGGTAAATCAATAGGGATTTTCGTACGGAAAAGTACCCATTGAACGGTTCGTTTAGCTTTATATATTGTTTCGGGTAGGCGTTGTATTGGTTTTTCGGAAGTGTTAGACCTGTAAGAGAAAAATTTAAATGGTTGGGAAAGGCCATGGGATGTAGAAATATTGTTTTCACATTTTATTTCCTTGTCAAAACAGGTAAATCAATAGGGATTTTCGTACATATAAGTACACAGTGAACGGTTCTTTTAGCTTTATATATTGTTCCGGGTGGGCGTTGTATTGGTTTTTCGGAAGTGTTAGACCTGTAAGAGGAAAATTTAAATGGTTGGGAAAGGCCATGGAATGTAGAAATATTTTTTTCACATTTTATTTCCTTGTAAAAACAGGTAAATCAATAGGGATTTTCGTACGGATAAGTACCCAGTGAACAGTTCGTTTAGCTTTATATATTGTTCCGGGTGGGCGTTGTATTGGTTTTTCGGAAGTGTCAGACCTGTAAGAGAAAAATTTAAATCGTTGGGAAAGGCCATGGGATGTAGAAATATTGTTTTCTCATTTTATTTCCTTGTAAAAACAGGTAAATCAATAGGGATTTTCACATTTTATTTCCTTGTAAAAACAGGTAAATCAATAGGGATTTTCGTACGGAAAAGTACCCAGTGAACGGTTCGTTTAGCTTTATATATTGTTCCTGGTGTGTGTTGTATTGGTTTTTCGGAAGTGTTAGACCTGTAAGAGAAAAATTTAAATGGTTGGGAAAGGCCATGGTATGTAGAAATATTTTTTTCACATTTTATTTCCTTGTAAAAACCGGTAAATCAATAGGGATTTTCGTACGGAAAAGTACCCAGTGAACGGTTCGTTTAGCTTTATATATTGTTCCGGGTGTGTGTTGTATTGGTTTTTCGGAAGTGTTAGACCTGTAAGAGAAAAATTTAAATGGTTGGGAAAGGCCATGGGATGTAGAAATATTTTTTTCACATTTTATTTCCTTGTAAACACAGGTAAATCTATAGGGATTTTCGTACGGATAAGTACCCAGTGAACGGTTCGTTTAGCTTTATATATTGTTCCGGGTGTGCGTTGTATTGGTTTTCGGAAGTGTTAGACTTGTAAGAGAAAGATTTAAATGGTTGGAAAAGGCCATGGGATGTAGAAATATTATTTTCACATTTTATTTCCTTGTAAAAACAGGTAAATCAATAGGGATTTTCGTACATATAAGTACCCAGTGAACAGTTCGTTTAGCTTTATATATTGTTCCGGGTGGGCGTTGTATTGGTTTTTCGGAAGTGTCAGACCTGTAAGAGAAAAATTTAAATGGTTGGGAAAGGCCATGGGATGTAGAAATATTGTTTTCACATTTTATTTCCTTGTCAAAACAGGTAAATCAATAGGGATTTTCGTACATATAAGTACACAGTGAACGGTTCTTTTAGCTTTATATATTGTTCCGGGTGGGCGTTGTATTGGTTTTTCGGAAGTGTTAGACCTGTAAGAGGAAAATTTAAATGGTTGGGAAAGGCCATGGAATGTAGAAATATTTTTTTCACATTTTATTTCCTTGTAAAAACAGGTAAATCAATAGGGATTTTCGTACGGATAAGTACCCAGTGAACAGTTCGTTTAGCTTTATATATTGTTCCGGGTGGGCGTTGTATTGGTTTTTCGGAAGTGTCAGACCTGTAAGAGAAAAATTTAAATCGTTGGGAAAGGCCATGGGATGTAGAAATATTGTTTTCTCATTTTATTTCCTTGTAAAAACAGGTAAATCAATAGGGATTTTCGTACATATAAGTACCCAGTGAACGGTTCTTTTAGCTTTATATATTGTTCCGGGTGGGCGTTGTATTGGTTTTTCGGAAGTGTTAGACCTGTAAGAGGAAAATTTAAATGGTTGGGAAAGGCCATGGGATGTAGAAATATTTTTTTCACATTTTATTTCCTTGTAAAAACAGGTAAATCAATAGGGATTTTCGTACAGATAAGTACTCATTGAACGGTTCATTTAGCTTTATATATTGTTTCGGGTGGGTGTTGTATTGGTTTTTCGGAAGTGTTAGACCTGTAAGAGAAAAATTTAAATGGTTGGGAAAGGCCATGGGATGTAGAAATATTATTTTCACATTTTATTTCCTTGTAAAAACAGGTAAATCAATAGGGATTTTCGTACGGAAAAGTACCCAGTGAACGGTTCGTTTAGCTTTATATATTGTTCCTGGTGTGTGTTGTATTGGTTTTTCGGAAGTGTTAGACCTGTAAGAGAAAAATTTAAATGGTTGGGAAAGGCCATGGTATGTAGAAATATTTTTTTCACATTTTATTTCCTTGTAAAAACCGGTACAACAATAGGGATTTTCGTACGGATAAGTAACCAGTGAACGGTTCGTTTAGCTTTATATATTGTTCCGGGTGGGCGTTGTATTGGTTTTTAGAAGTGTTATACCTGTAAGAGAAAAATTTAAATGGTTGGGAAAGGCCATGGGATGTAGAAATATTTTTTTCACATTTTATTTCCTTGTAAAAACAGGTAAATCAATAGGGATTTTCGTACGGAAAAGTACCCAGTGAACGGTTCGTTTAGCTTTATATATTGTTCCGGGTGTGTGTTGTATTGGTTTTTCGGAAGTGTTAGACCTGTAAGAGAAAAATTTAAATGGTTGGGAAAGGCCATGGGATGTAGAAATATTATTTTCACATTTTATTTCCTTGTAAAAACAGGTAAATCAATAGGGATTTTCGTACGGAAAAGTACCCAGTGAACGGTTCGTTTAGCTTTATATATTGTTCCGGGTGTGTGTTGTATTGGTTTTTCGGAAGTGTTAGACCTGTAAGAGAAAAATTTAAATGGTTGGGAAAGGCCATGGGATGTAGAAATATTGTTTTCACATTTTATTTCCTTGTAAAAACAGGTAAATCAATAGGGATTTTCGTACATATAAGTACCCAGTGAATGGTTCGTTTAGCTTTATATATGGTTCCGGGTGGCCGTTGTATTGGTTTTTCGGAAGTGTAAGACCTGTAAGAGAAAAATTTAAATGGTTGGGAAAGACCATGGGATGTAGAAATATTGTTTTCACATTTTATTTCCTTGTAAAAACAGGTAAATCAATAGGGATTTTCGTACGTATAAGTACCCAGTGAACGGTTCATTTAGCTTTATATATTGTTCCGGGTGGGCGTTGTATTGGTTTTTCGGAAGTGTTAGCCCCATAAGAGAAAAATTTAAATGGTTGGGAAAGGCCATGGGATGCAGAAATATTTTTTTAACATTTTATAGACTTGTAAAAACAGGTAAAACTATAGGGATTATCGTACGGATAAGTACCCAGTGAACGGTTCGTTTAGCTTTATATATTGTTCCGGGTGGGCGTTGTATTGGTTTTTGGGAAGTGTTAGACTTGTAAGAGAAAAATTTAAATGGTTGGGAAAGGCCATGGGATGTAGAAATATTGTTTTCACATTTTATTTCCTTGTAAAAACAGGTAAATCAATAGGGATTTTCGTAAGGATAAGTACCCAGTGAACGGTTCGTTTAGCTTTATATATTGTTCCGGGTGGGCGTTGTATTGGTTTTTCGGAAGTGTTAGACCTGTAAGAGGAAAATTTAAATGGTTGGGAAAGGCCATGGGATGTAGAAATATTTTTTTCACATTTTATTTCCTTGTAAAAACAGGTAAATCAATAGGGATTTTCGTACGGATAAGTACCCATTGAACGGTTCATTTAGCTTTATATATTGTTTCGGGTGGGCGTTGTATTGGTTTTTCGGAAGTGTTAGACCTGTAAGAGAAAAATTTAAATGGTTGGGAAAGGCCATGGGATGTAGAAATATTATTTTCACATTTTATTTCCTTGTAAACACAGGTAAATCTATAGGGATTTTCGTACGGATAAGTACCCAGTGAACGGTTCGTTTAGCTTTATATATTGTTCCTGGTGGCGTTGTATTGGTTTTCGGAAGTGTTAGACTTGTAAGAGAAAGATTTAAATGGTTGGAAAAGGCCATGGGATGTAGAAATATTGTTTTCACATTTTATTTCCTTGTAAAAACAGGTAAATCAATAGGGATTTTCGTACATATAAGTACCCAGTGAACAGTTCGTTTAGCTTTATATATTGTTCCGGGTGGGCGTTGTATTGGTTTTTCGGAAGTGTCAGACCTGTAAGAGAAAAATGTAAATGGTTGGGAAAGGCCATGGGATGTAGAAATATTGTTTTCACATTTTATTTCCTTGTCAAAACAGGTAAATCAATAGGGATTTTCGTACATATAAGTACACAGTGAACGGTTCTTTTAGCTTTATATATTGTTCCGGGTGGGCGTTGTATTGGTTTTTCGGAAGTGTTAGACCTGTAAGAGGAAAATTTAAATGGTTGGGAAAGGCCATGGAATGTAGAAATATTTTTTTCACATTTTATTTCCTTGTAAAAACAGGTAAATCAATAGGGATTTTCGTACGGATAAGTACCCAGTGAACAGTTCGTTTAGCTTTATATATTGTTCCGGGTGGGCGTTGTATTGGTTTTTCGGAAGTGTCAGACCTGTAAGACAAAAATTTAAATCGTTGGGAAAGGCCATGGGATGTAGAAATATTGTTTTCTCATTTTATTTCCTTGTAAAAACAGGTAAATCAATAGGGATTTTCGTACATATAAGTACCCAGTGAACGGTTCTTTTAGCTTTATATATTGTTCCGGGTGGGCGTTGTATTGGTTTTTCGGAAGTGTTAGACCTGTAAGAGGAAAATTTAAATGGTTGGGAAAGGCCATGGGATGTAGAAATATTTTTTTCACATTTTATTTCCTTGTAAAAACAGGTAAATCAATAGGGATTTTCGTACGGATAAGTACCCATTGAACGGTTCATTTAGCTTTATATATTGTTTCGGGTGGGTGTTGTATTGGTTTTTCGGAAGTGTTAGACCTGTAAGAGAAAAATTTAAATGGTTGGGAAAGGCCATGGGATGTAGAAATATTATTTTCACATTTTATTTCCTTGTAAAAACAGGTAAATCAATAGGGATTTTCGTACGGAAAAGTACCCAGTGAACGGTTCGTTTAGCTTTATATATTGTTCCTGGTGTGTGTTGTATTGGTTTTTCGGAAGTGTTAGACCTGTAAGAGAAAAATTTAAATGGTTGGGAAAGGCCATGGTATGTAGAAATATTTTTTTCACATTTAATTTCCTTGTAAAAACCGGTACATCAATAGGGATTTTCGTACGGATAAGTAACCAGTGAACGGTTCGTTTAGCTTTATATATTGTTCCGGGTGGGCGTTGTATTGGTTTTTCAGAAGTGTTATACCTGTAAGAGAAAAATTTAAATGGTTGGGAAAGGCCATGGGATGTAGAAATATTTTTTTCACATTTTATTTCCTTGTAAAAACAGGTAAATCAATAGGGATTTTCGTACGGAAAAGTACCCAGTGAACGGTTCGTTTAGCTTCATATATTGTTCCGGGTGTGTGTTGTATTGGTTTTTCGGAAGTGTTAGACCTGTAAGAGAAAAATTTAAATGGTTGGGAAAGGCCATGGGATGTAGAAATATTATTTTCACATTTTATTTCCTTGTAAAAACAGGTAAAACTATAGGGATTATCGTACGGATAAGTACCCAGTGAACGGTTCGTTTAGCTTTATATATTGTTCCGGGTGGGCGTTGTATTGGTTTTTCGGAAGTGTTAGACTTGTAAGAGAAAAATTTAAATGGTTGGGAAAGGCCATGGGATGTAGAAATATTGTTTTCACATTTTATTTCCTTGTAAAAACAGGTAAATCAATAGGGATTTTCGTAAGGATAAGTACCCAGTGAACGGTTCGTTTAGCTTTATATATTGTTCCGGGTGGGCGTTGTATTGGTTTTTCGGAAGTGTTAGACCTGTAAGAGGAAAATTTAAATGGTTGGGAAAGGCCATGGGATGTAGAAATATTTTTTTCACATTTTATTTCCTTGTAAAAACAGGTAAATCAATAGGGATTTTCGTACGGATAAGTACCCATTGAACGGTTCATTTAGCTTTATATATTGTTTCGGGTGGGCGTTGTATTGGTTTTTCGGAAGTGTTAGACCTGTAAGAGAAAAATTTAAATGGTTGGGAAAGGCCATGGGATGTAGAAATATTATTTTCACATTTTATTTCCTTGTAAAAACAGGTAAATCAATAGGGATTTTCGTACGGAAAAGTACCCAGTGAACGGTTTGTTTAGCTTTATATATTGTTCCGGGTGTGTGTTGTATTGGTTTTTCGGAAGTGTTAGACCTGTAAGAGAAAAATTTAAATGGTTGGGAAAGGCCATGGTATGTAGAAATATTTTTTTCACATTTTATTCCCTTGTAAAAACCGGTACATCAATAGGGATTTTCGTACGGATAAGTAACCAGTGAACGGTTCGTTTAGCTTTATATATTGTTCCGGGTGGGCGTTGTATTGGTTTTTCAGAAGTGTTATACCTGTAAGAGAAAAATTTAAATGGTTGGGAAAGGCCATGGGATGTAGAAATATTATTTTCACATTTTATTTCCTTGTAAAAACAGGTAAATCAATAGGGATTTTCGTACGGAAAAGTACCCAGTGAACGGTTCGTTTAGCTTTATATATTGTTCCGGGTGTGTGTTGTATTGGTTTTTCGGAAGTGTTAGACCTGTAAGAGAAAAATTTAAATGGTTGGGAAAGGCCATGGGATGTAGAAATATTGTTTTCACATTTTATTTCCTTGTAAAAACAGGTAAATCAATAGGGATTTTCGTACATATAAGTACCCAGTGAATGGTTCGTTTAGCTTTATATATGGTTCCGGGTGGCCGTTGTATTGGTTTTTCGGAAGTGTTAGATCTGTAAGAGAAAAATTTAAATGGTTGGGAAAGACCATGGGATGTAGAAATATTTTTTTCACATTTTATTTCCTTGTAAAAACAGGTAAATCAATAGGGATTTTCGTACGTATAAGTACCCAGTGAACGGTTCATTTAGCTTTATATATTGTTCCGGGTGGGCGTTGTATTGGTTTTTCGGAAGTGTTAGCCCCATAAGAGAAAAATTTAAATGGTTGGGAAAGTCCATGGGATGCAGAAATATTTTTTTCACATTTTATATCCTTGTAAAAACAGGTAAAACTATAGGGATTATCGTACGGATAAGTACCCAGTGAACGGTTCGTTTAGCTTTATATATTGTTCCGGGTGGGCGTTGTATTGGTTTTTCGGAAGTGTTAGACTTGTAAGAGAAAAATTTAAATGGTTGGGAAAGGCCATGGGATGTAGAAATATTGTTTTCACATTTTATTTCCTTGTAAAAACAGGTAAATCAATAGGGATTTTCGTAAGGATAAGTACCCAGTGAACGGTTCGTTTAGCTTCATATATTATTCCGGGTGTGTGTTGTATTGGTTTTTCGGAAGTGTTAGACCTGTAAGAGAAAAATTTAAATGGTTGGGAAAGGCCATGGGATGTAGAAATATTATTTTCACATTTTATTTCCTTGTAAAAACAGGTAAATCAATAGGGATTTTCGTACGGAAAAGTACCCAGTGAACGGTTCGTTTAGCTTTATATATTGTTCCGGGTGTGTGTTGTATTGGTTTTTCGGAAGTGTTAGACCTGTAAGAGAAAAATTTAAATGGTTGGGAAAGGCCATGGGATGTAGAAATATTGTTTTCACATTTTATTTCCTTGTAAAAACAGGTAAATCAATAGGGATTTTCGTACATATAAGTACCCAGTGAATGGTTCGTTTAGCTTTATATATGGTTCCGGGTGGCCGTTGTATTGGTTTTTCGGAAGTGTAAGATCTGTAAGAGAAAAATTTAAATGGTTGGGAAAGACCATGGGATGTAGAAATATTGTTTTCACATTTTATTTCCTTGTAAAAACAGGTAAATCAATAGGGATTCTCGTACGTATAAGTACCCAGTGAACGGTTCATTTAGCTTTATATATTGTTCCGGGTGGGCGTTGTATTGGTTTTTCGGAAGTGTTAGCCCCATAAGAGAAAAATTTAAATGGTTGGGATAGGTCATGGGATGCAGAAATATTTTTTTCACATTTTATAGACTTGTAAAAACAGGTAAAACTATAGGGATTATCGTACGGATAAGTACCCAGTGAACGGTTCGTTTAGCTTTATATATTGTTCCGGGTGGGCGTTGTATTGGTTTTTCGGAAGTGTTAGACTTGTAAGAGAAAAATTTAAATGGTTGGGAAAGGCCATGGGATGTAGAAATATTGTTTTCACATTTTATTTCCTTGTAAAAACAGGTAAATCAATAGGGATTTTCGTAAGGATAAGTACCCAGTGAACGGTTCGTTTAGCTTTATATATTGTTCCGGGTGGGCGTTGTATTGGTTTTTCGGAAGTGTTAGACCTGTAAGAGGAAAATTTAAATGGTTGGGAAAGGCCATGGGATGTAGAAATATTTTTTTCACATTTTATTTCCTTGTAAAAACAGGTAAATCAATAGGGATTTTCGTACGGATAAGTACCCATTGAACGGTTCATTTAGCTTTATATATTGTTTCGGGTGGGCGTTGTATTGGTTTTTCGGAAGTGTTAGACCTGTAAGAGAAAAATTTAAATGGTTGGGAAAGGCCATGGGATGTAGAAATATTATTTTCACATTTTATTTCCTTGTAAAAACAGGTAAATCAATAGGGATTTTCGTACGGAAAAGTACCCAGTGAACGGTTCGTTTAGCTTTATATATTGTTCCGGGTGTGTGTTGTATTGGTTTTTCGGAAGTGTTAGACCTGTAAGAGAAAAATTTAAATGGTTGGGAAAGGCCATGGTATGTAGAAATATTTTTTTCACATTTTATTTCCTTGTAAAAACCGGTACATCAATAGGGATTTTCGTACGGATAAGTAACCAGTGAACGGTTCGTTTAGCTTTATATATTGTTCCGGGTGGGCGTTGTATTGGTTTTTCAGAAGTGTTATACCTGTAAGAGAAAAATTTAAATGGTTGGGAAAGGCCATGGGATGTAGAAATATTATTTTCACATTTTATTTCCTTGTAAAAACAGGTAAATCAATAGGGATTTTCGTACGGAAAAGTACCCAGTGAACGGTTCGTTTAGCTTTATATATTGTTCCGGGTGTGTGTTGTATTGGTTTTTCGGAAGTGTTAGACCTGTAAGAGAAAAATTTAAATGGTTGGGAAAGGCCATGGGATGTAGAAATATTGTTTTCACATTTTATTTCCTTGTAAAAACAGGTAAATCAATAGGGATTTTCGTACGGATAAGTACCCATTGAACGGTTCTTTTAGCTTTATATATTGTTCCGGGTGGGCGTTGTATTGGTTTTTCAGAAGTGTTATACCTGTAAGAGAAAAATTTAAATGGTTGGGAAAGGCCATGGGATGTAGAAATATTTTTTTTATATTTTATTTCCTTGTAAAAACAGGTATATCTATAGGGATTTTCGTACGGATAAGTACCCAGTGAATGGTTCGTTTAGCTTTATATATTGTTCCGGGTGGGCGTTGTATTGGTTTTTCGGAAGTGTTAGCTCCATAAGAGAAAAATTTAAATGGTTGGGAAAGGCCATGGGATGTAGAAATATTTTTTTCACATTTTATTTCCTTGTAAAAACAGGTAAATAAATAGGGATTTTCGTACGGATAAGTACCCATTGAACGGTTCGTTTAGCTTTATATATTGTTCCGGGTGTGTGTTGTATTGGTTTTTCGGAAGTGTTAGACCCGTAAGAGAAACATTTAAATGGTTGGGAAAGGCCATGGGATGTAGAAATATTATTTTCACATTTTATTTCCTTGTAAAAACAGGTAAATCAATAGGGATTTTCGTACGGAAAAGTACCCAGTGAACGGTTCGTTTAGCTTTATATATTGTTCCGGGTGTGTGTTGTATTGGTTTTTCGGAAGTGTTAGACCTGTAAGAGAAAAATTTAAATGGTTGGGAAAGGCCATGGTATGTAGAAATATTTTTTTCACATTTTATTTCCTTGTAAAAACAGGTAAATCAATAGCGATTTTCGTACGGATAAGTAACCAGTGAACGGTTCGTTTAGCTTTATATATTGTTCCGGGTGGGCGTTGTATTGGTTTTTCGGAAGTGTTAGACTTGTAAGAGAAAAATTTAAATCGTTGGGAAAGGCCATGGGATGTAGAAATATTTTTTTCACATTTTATTTCCTTGTAAAAACAGGTAAATCTATAGGGATTTTCGTACGGATAAGTACCCAGTGAATGGTGCGTTTAGCTTTATATATTGTTCCGGGTGGGCGTTGTATTGGTTTTTCGGAAGTGTTAGACTTGTAAGAGAAAAATTTAAATGGTTGGGAAAGGCCATGGGATGTAGAAATATTGTTTTCACATTTTATTTCCTTGTAAAAACCGGGAAATCAATAGGGATTTTCGTACATATAAGTACCCAGTGAACGGTTCGTTTAGCTTTATATATTGTTCCGGGTGGGCGTTGTATTGGTTTTTCGGAAGTGTTAGCCCCATAAGAGAAAAATTTAAATGGTTGGGAAAGGCCATGGGATGTAGAAGTATTGTTTTCACATTTTATTTCCTTGTAAAAACAGGTAAATAAATAGGGATTTTCGTACATATAAGTACCCAGTGAACGGTTCTTTTAGCTTTATATATTGTTCCGGGTGGGCGTTGTATTGGTTTTTCGGAAGTGTTAGACCTGTAAGAGAAAAATTTAAATGGTTGGGAAAGGTCATGGGATGTAGAAATATTTTTTTCACATTTTATTTCCTTGTAAAAACAGGTAAATAAATAGGGATTTTCGTACGGATAAGTACCCATTGAACGGTTCGTTTAGCTTTATATATTGTTCCGGGTGGGTGTTGTATTGGTTTTTCGGAAGTGTTAGACCCGTAAGAGAAAAATTTAAATGGTTGGGAAAGGCCATGGGATGTAGAAATATTATTATTCCTTGTAAAAACATGTAAATCAATAGGGAATTTCGTACGGTTAAGTACCCAGTGAATGGTTCGTTTAGCCATATATATTGTTCCGGGTGCGCATTCTGTTGTTTTTTGGGAAGTGTTAGACCTGTGGGAGAAAAACTGAAGTGGCTGGGAAAGGCCATGGGATGTAGAAATATTTTTTTCACATTTTATTTCCTTGTAAAAATAGGTAAATCAATAGGGATTTTCGTACGGATAAGTACCCAGTGAACGGTTCGTTTAGCTTTATATATTGTTCCGGGTGGGCGTTGCATTGGTTTTTCGGAAGTGTTATACCTGTAAGAGAAAAATTTAAATGGTTGGGAAAGGCCATGGGATGTAGAAATATTTTTTTTATATTTTATTTCCTTGTAAAAACAGGTATATCTATAGGGATTTTCGTACGGATAAGTACCCAGTGAATGGTTCGTTTAGCTTTATATATTGTTCCGGGTGGGCGTTGTATTGGTTTTTCGGAAGTGTTAGATCTGTAAGAGAAAAATTTAAATGGTTGGGAAAGACCATGGGATGTAGAAATATTTTTTTCACATTTTATTTCCTTGTAAAAACAGGTAAATCAATAGGGATTTTCGTACGTATAAGTACCCAGTGAACGGTTCGTTTAGCTTTATATATTGTTCCGGGTGGGCGTTGTATTGGTTTTTCGGAAGTGTTAGCTCCATAAGAGAAAAATTTAAATGGTTGGGAAAGGCCATGGGATGTAGAAATATTGTTTTCACATTTTATTTCCTTGTAAAAACAGGTAAATCAATAGGGATTTTCGTACGGATAAGTACCCATTGAACGGTTCTTTTAGCTTTATATATTGTTTCGGGTGGGCGTTGTATTGGTTTTTCAGAAGTGTTATACCTGTAAGAGAAAAATTTAAATGGTTGGGAAAGGCCATGGGATGTAGAAATATTTTTTTTATATTTTATTTCCTTGTAAAAACAGGTATATCTATAGGGATTTTCGTACGGATAAGTACCCAGTGAATGGTTCGTTTAGCTTTATATATTGTTCCGGGTGGGCGTTGTATTGGTTTTTCGGAAGTGTTAGCTCCATAAGAGAAAAATTTAAATGGTTGGGAAAGGCCATGGGATGTAGAAATATTTTTTTCACATTTTATTTCCTTGTAAAAACAGGTAAATAAATAGGGATTTTCGTACGGATAAGTACCCATTGAACGGTTCGTTTAGCTTTATATATTGTTCCGGGTGTGTGTTGTATTGGTTTTTCGGAAGTGTTAGACCCGTAAGAGAAACATTTAAATGGTTGGGAAAGGCCATGGGATGTAGAAATATTATTTTCACATTTTATTTCCTTGTAAAAACAGGTAAATCAATAGGGATTTTCGTACGGAAAAGTACCCAGTGAACGGTTCGTTTAGCTTTATATATTGTTCCGGGTGTGTGTTGTATTGGTTTTTCGGAAGTGTTAGACCTGTAAGAGAAAAATTTAAATGGTTGGGAAAGGCCATGGTATGTAGAAATATTTTTTTCACATTTTATTTCCTTGTAAAAACAGGTACATCAATAGGGATTTTCGTACGGATAAGTAACCAGTGAACGGTTCGTTTAGCTTTATATATTGTTCCGGGTGGGCGTTGTATTGGTTTTTCGGAAGTGTTAGACTTGTAAGAGAAAAATTTAAATCGTTGGGAAAGGCCATGGGATGTAGAAATATTTTTTTCACATTTTATTTCCTTGTAAAAACAGGTAAATCTATAGGGATTTTCGTACGGATAAGTACCCAGTGAATGGTGCGTTTAGCTTTATATATTGTTCCGGGTGGGCGTTGTATTGGTTTTTCGGAAGTGTTAGACTTGTAAGAGAAAAATTTAAATGGTTGGGAAAGGCCATGGGATGTAGAAGTATTGTTTTCACATTTTATTTCCTTGTAAAAACAGGTAAATCAATAGGGATTTTCGTACATATAAGTACCCAGTGAACGGTTCTTTTAGCTTTATATATTGTTCCGGGTGGGCGTTGTATTGGTTTTTCGGAAGTGTTAGACCTGTAAGAGGAAAATTTAAATGGTTGGGAAAGGCCATGGGATGTAGAAATATTTTTTTCACATTTTATTTCCTTGTAAAAACAGGTAAATCAATAGGGATTTTCGTACGGATAAGTACCCATTGAACGGTTCGTTTAGCTTTATATATTGTTTCGGGTGGGCGTTGTATTGGTTATTCGGAAGTGTTAGACCTGTAAGAGAAAAATTTAAATGGTTGGGAAAGGCCATGGGATGTAGAAATATTTTTTTTATATTTTATTTCCTTGTAAAAACAGGTATATCTATAGGGATTTTCGTACGGATAAGTACCCAGTGAATGGTTCGTTTAGCTTTATATATTGTTCCGGGTGGGCGTTGTATCGGTTTTTCGAAGTGTTAGACTTGTAAGAGAAAAATTTAAATGGTTGGGAAAGGCCATGGGATGTAGAAATATTGTTTTCACATTTTATTTCCTTGTAAAAACCGGGAAATCAATAGGGATTTTCGTACATATAAGTACCCAGTGAACGGTTCGTTTAGCTTTATATATTGTTCCGGGTGGGCGTTGTATTGGTTTTTCGGAAGTGTTAGCCCCATAAGAGAAAAATTTAAATGGTTGGGAAAGGCCATGGGATGTAGAAGTATTGTTTTCACATTTTATTTCCTTGTAAAAACAGGTAAATCAATAGGGATTTTCGTACATATAAGTACCCAGTGAACGGTTCTTTTAGCTTTATATATTGTTCCGGGTGGGCGTTGTATTGGTTTTTCGGAAGTGTTAGACCTGTAAGAGAAAAATTTAAATGGTTGGGAAAGGTCATGGGATGTAGAAATATTTTTTTCACATTTTATTTCCTTGTAAAAACAGGTAAATAAATAGGGATTTTCGTACGGATAAGTACCCATTGAACGGTTCGTTTAGCTTTATATATTGTTCCGGGTGGGTGTTGTATTGGTTTTTCGGAAGTGTTAGACCCGTAAGAGAAAAATTTAAATGGTTGGGAAAGGCCATGGGATGTAGAAATATTATTATTCCTTGTAAAAACATGTAAATCAATAGGGAATTTCGTACGGTTAAGTACCCAGTGAATGGTTCGTTTAGCCATATATATTGTTCCGGGTGCGCATTCTGTTGTTTTTTGGGAAGTGTTAGACCTGTGGGAGAAAAACTGAAGTGGCTGGGAAAGGCCATGGGATGTAGAAATATTTTTTTCACATTTTATTTCCTTGTAAAAATAGGTAAATCAATAGGGATTTTCGTACGGATAAGTACCCAGTGAACGGTTCGTTTAGCTTTATATATTGTTCCGGGTGGGCGTTGCATTGGTTTTTCGGAAGTGTTATACCTGTAAGAGAAAAATTTAAATGGTTGGGAAAGGCCATGGGATGTAGAAATATTTTTTTTATATTTTATTTCCTTGTAAAAACAGGTATATCTATAGGGATTTTCGTACGGATAAGTACCCAGTGAATGGTTCGTTTAGCTTTATATATTGTTCCGGGTGGGCGTTGTATTGGTTTTTCGGAAGTGTTAGATCTGTAAGAGAAAAATTTAAATGGTTGGGAAAGACCATGGGATGTAGAAATATTTTTTTCACATTTTATTTCCTTGTAAAAACAGGTAAATCAATAGGGATTTTCGTACGTATAAGTACCCAGTGAACGGTTCGTTTAGCTTTATATATTGTTCCGGGTGGGCGTTGTATTGGTTTTTCGGAAGTGTTAGCTCCATAAGAGAAAAATTTAAATGGTTGGGAAAGGCCATGGGATGTAGAAATATTTTTGTCACATTTTATTTCCTTGTAAAAACAGGTAAATAAATAGGGATTTTCGTACGGATAAGTACCCATTGAACGGTTCGTTTAGCTTTATATATTGTTCCGGGTGTGTGTTGTATTGGTTTTTCGGAAGTGTTAGACCCGTAAGAGAAACATTTAAATGGTTGGGAAAGGCCATGGGATGTAGAAATATTATTTTCACATTTTATTTCCTTGTAAAAACAGGTAAATCAATAGGGATTTTCGTACGGAAAAGTACCCAGTGAATGGTTCGTTTAGCTTTATATATTGTTCCGGGTGTGTGTTGTATTGGTTTTTCGGAAGTGTTAGACCTGTAAGAGAAAAATTTAAATCGTTGGGAAAGGCCATGGGATGTAGAAATATTTTTTTCACATTTTATTTCCTTGTAAAAACAGGTAAATCTATAGGGATTTTCGTACGGATAAGTACCCAGTGAATGGTGCGTTTAGCTTTATATATTGTTCCGGGTGGGCGTTGTATTGGTTTTTCGGAAGTGTTAGACTTGTAAGAGAAAAATTTAAATGGTTGGGAAAGGCCATGGGATGTAGAAGTATTGTTTTCACATTTTATTTCCTTGTAAAAACAGGTAAATCAATAGGGATTTTCGTACATATAAGTACCCAGTGAACGGTTCTTTTAGCTTTATATATTGTTCCGGGTGGGCGTTGTATTGGTTTTTCGGAAGTGTTAGACCTGTAAGAGGAAAATTTAAATGGTTGGGAAAGGCCATGGGATGTAGAAATATTTTTTTCACATTTTATTTCCTTGTAAAAACAGGTAAATCAATAGGGATTTTCGTACGGATAAGTACCCATTGAACGGTTCGTTTAGCTTTATATATTGTTTCGGGTGGGCGTTGTATTGGTTATTCGGAAGTGTTAGACCTGTAAGAGAAAAATTTAAATGGTTGGGAAAGGCCATGGGATGTAGAAATATTTTTTTTATATTTTATTTCCTTGTAAAAACAGGTATATCTATAGGGATTTTCGTACGGATAAGTACCCAGTGAATGGTTCGTTTAGCTTTATATATTGTTCCGGGTGGGCGTTGTATCGGTTTTTCGAAGTGTTAGACTTGTAAGAGAAAAATTTAAATGGTTGGGAAAGGCCATGGGATGTAGAAATATTGTTTTCACATTTTATTTCCTTGTAAAAACCGGGAAATCAATAGGGATTTTCGTACATATAAGTACCCAGTGAACGGTTCGTTTAGCTTTATATATTGTTCCGGGTGGGCGTTGTATTGGTTTTTCGGAAGTGTTAGCCCCATAAGAGAAAAATTTAAATGGTTGGGAAAGGCCATGGGATGTAGAAGTATTGTTTTCACATTTTATTTCCTTGTAAAAACAGGTAAATCAATAGGGATTTTCGTACATATAAGTACCCAGTGAACGGTTCTTTTAGCTTTATATATTGTTCCGGGTGGGCGTTGTATTGGTTTTTCGGAAGTGTTAGACCTGTAAGAGAAAAATTTAAATGGTTGGGAAAGGTCATGGGATGTAGAAATATTTTTTTCACATTTTATTTCCTTGTAAAAACAGGTAAATAAATAGGGATTTTCGTACGGATAAGTACCCATTGAACGGTACGTTTAGCTTTATATATTGTTCCGGGTGGGTGTTGTATTGGTTTTTCGGAAGTGTTAGACCCGTAAGAGAAAAATTTAAATGGTTGGGAAAGGCCATGGGATGTAGAAATATTATTATTCCTTGTAAAAACATGTAAATCAATAGGGAATTTCGTACGGTTAAGTACCCAGTGAATGGTTCGTTTAGCCATATATATTGTTCCGGGTGCGCATTCTGTTATTTTTTGGGAAGTGTTAGACCTGTGGGAGAAAAACTGAAGTGGCTGGGAAAGGCCATGGGATGTAGAAATATTTTTTTCACATTTTATTTCCTTGTAAAAATAGGTAAATCAATAGGGATTTTCGTACGGATAAGTACCCAGTGAACGGTTCGTTTAGCTTTATATATTGTTCCGGGTGGGCGTTGCATTGGTTTTTCGGAAGTGTTAGACCTATGGGAGAAAAACCGAAGTGGCTGGGAAAGGCCATGGGACGTAGAAATATTTTTTTCACATTTTATTTCCTTGTAAAAACAGGTAAATCAATAGGGATTTTCTTACGTCTAAGTACCCTGTGAACGGTTCGTTTCGCATTATGTATTGTTCCGGGTGCGCATTCTGTTGCTTTTTCAGAAGTGTTAGACCTGTGGGAGAAAAACGGAAGTGGCTGGGAAAGGTTATGGGATGTAGAAATATTTTTTTCACATTTTATTTCCTTGTAAAAACAGGTAAATCAATAGGGATTTTTGTACGGATAAATACCCAGTGAACGGTTTGTTTAGCTTTATATATTGTTCCGGAAGGGCGTTGTATTGGTTTTTCGGAAGTGTTAGACCTGTGGGAGAAAAACGGAAGTGGCTGGGAAAGGCCATGGTTTGTAGAAATATTTTTTTCACATTTTATTTCCTTGTAAAAATAGGTAAATCAATAGGGATTTTCGTACGGATAAGTACCCAGTGAACGGTTCGTTTAGCTTTATATATTGTTACGGGTGGGCGTTGTATTGGTTTTTCGGAAGTGTTAGACCTGTAAGAGAAAAATTTAAATGGTTGGGAAAGGCCATGGGATGTAGAAATATTATTTTCACAATATTTTTCCTTGTAAAAACTGCAAAATTAATAGGATTTTCGTACGGTTAAACACCCTGTGTCCGGTTCGGTTAGCTTGAAATATATGTAGAAATATTTTTTCCTTGTAAAAATTGGTAAATTAATAATGATATACGTACTGTTAAGTACCCTGTGTCCGGTTCAGTTAGCTTTAAATATTGTTCCTGGTGGGCATTCTGTTGGTGTTTCGGAATTTTTAGCCCTGTGGGAGAAAATCTGGCTGAGAAAGGCCATGGGATGTAGAATCATTTTTTCACATTTTATTTCCTTGTAAAAACATGTAAATCAATAGGGAATTTCGTACGGTTAAGTACCCAGTGAATGGTTCGTTTAGCCATATATATTGTTCCGGGTGCGCATTCTGTTGTTTTTTTGGAAGTGTTAGACCTGTGGGAGAAAAACTGAAGTGGCTGGGAAAGGCCATGGGATGTAGAAATATTTTTTTCACATTTTATTTCCTTGTAAAAACAGGTAAATCAATAGGGATTTTCGTACGGATAAGTACCCAGTGAACGGTTCGTTTAGCTTTATATATTGTTCGTGGTGGGTGTTGTATTAGTTTTTCGGAAGTGTTAGACTTGTAAGAGAGAAATTTAAATGGTTGGGAAAGGCCATGGGATGTAGAAATATTTTTTTCACATTTTATTTCCTTGTAAAAACAGGTAAATCAATAGGGATTTTCGTACGGATAAGTACCCATTGAACGGTTCGTTTAGCTTTATATATTGTTTCGGGTGGGCGTTGTATTGGTTTTTCGGAAGTGTTAGACCTGTAAGAGAAAAATTTAAATGGTTGGGAAAGGCCATGGTATGTAGAAATATTTTTTTCACATTTTATTTCCTTGTAAACACAGGTAAATCTATAGGGATTTTCGTACGGATAAGTACCCAGTGAACGGTTCGTTTAGCTTTATATATTGTTCCTGGTGGGCGTTGTATTGGTTTTCGAAAGTGTTAGACTTGTAAGAGAAAGATTTAAATGGTTGGAAAAGGCCATGGGATGTAGAAATACTGTTTTCACATTTTATTTCCTTGTAAAAACAGGTAAATCAATAGGGATTTTCGTACGGAAAAGTACCCAGTGAACGGTTCGTTTAGCTTTATATATTGTTTCGGGTGGGCGTAGTATTGGTTTTTCGGAAGTGTTAGACCTGTAAGAGAAAAATTTAAATGGTTGGGAAAGGCCATGGGATGTAGAAATATATTTTTCACATTTTATTTCCTTTTAAAAACAGGTAAATCAATAGGGATTTTCTTAAGTCTAAGTACCCAGTGAACGGTTCGTTTCGCATTATGTATTGTTCCGGGTGCGCATTCTGTTGCTTTTTCAGAAGTGTTAGACCTGTGGGAGAAAAACTGAAGTGGCTGGGAAAGGCCATGGGATGTAGAAATATTTTTTTCACATTTTATTTCCTTGTAAAAATAGGTACATCAATAGGGATTTTCGTAAGGATAAGTACCCAGTGAACGGTTCGTTTAGCTTTATATATTGTTCCGGGTGGGCGTTGTATTGGTTTTTCGGAAGTGTTAGACTTGTAAGAGAAAAATTTAAATGGTTGGGAAAGGCCATGGGATGTAGAAATATTTTTTTCACATTTTATTTCCTTGTAAAAACAGGTAAATCAATAGGGATTTTTGTACGGATAAGTACCCATTGAACGGTTCGTTTAGCTTTATATATTGTTTCGGGTAGGCGTTGTATTGGTTTTTCGGAAGTGTTAGACCTGTAAGAGAAAAATTTAAATGGTTGGGAAAGGCCATGGGATGTAGAAATATTATTTTCACATTTTATTTCCTTGTAAAAACAGGTAAATCAATAGGGATTTTCGTACGGAAAAGTACCCAGTGAACGGTTCGTTTAGCTTTATATATTGTTCCGGGTGTGTGTTGTATAGGTTTTTCGGAAGTGTTAGACCTGTAAGAGAAAAATTTAAATGGTTGGGAAAGGCCATGGTATGTAGAAATATTTTTTTCACATTTTATTTCCTTGTAAACACAGGTAAATCTATAGGGATTTTCGTACGGATAAGTACCCAGTGAACGGTTCGTTTAGCTTTATATATTGTTCCTGGTGGGCGTTGTATTGGTTTTCGGAAGTGTTAGACTTGTAAGAGAAAGATTTAAATGGTTGGAAAAGGCCATGGGATGTAGAAATATTGTTTTCACATTTTATTTCCTTGTAAAAACAGGTAAATCAATAGGGATTTTCGTACGGAAAAGTACCCAGTGAACGGTTCGTTTAGCTTTATATATTGTTTCGGGTGGGCGTAGTATTGGTTTTTCGGAAGTGTTAGACCTGTAAGAGAAAAATTTAAATGGTTGGGAAAGGCCATGGGATGTAGAAATATATTTTTCACATTTTATTTCCTTTTAAAAACAGGTAAATCAATAGGGATTTTCTTAAGTCTAAGTACCCAGTGAACGGTTCGTTTAGCTTTATATATTGTTAAGGGAGGGCGTTGTATTGGTTTTTCAGAATTGTTAGACCTGTGGGAGAAAAACGGAAGTGGCTGGGAAAGGCCATGGGTTGTAGAAATATTTTTTTCACATTTTATTTCCTTGTAAAAATAGGTAAATCAATAGGGATTTTCGTACGGATAAGTACCCAGTGAACGGTTCGTTTAGCTTTATATATTGTTCCGGGTGGGCGTTGCATTGGTTTTTCGGAAGTGTTAGACCTATGGGAGAAAAACCGAAGTGGCTGGGAAAGGCCATGGGACGTAGAAATATTTTTTTCACATTTTATTTCCTTGTAAAAACAGGTAAATCAATAGGGATTTTCTTACGTCTAAGTACCCTGTGAACGGTTCGTTTCGCATTATGTATTGTTCCGGGTGCGCATTCTGTTGCTTTTTCAGAAGTGTTAGACCTGTGGGAGAAAAACTGAAGTGGCTGGGAAAGGCCATGGGATGTAGAAATATTTTTTTCACATTTTATTTCCTTGTAAAAATAGGTAAATCAATAGGGATTTTCGTACGGATAAGTACCCAGTGAACGGTTCGTTTAGCTTTATATATTGTTCCGGGTGGGCGTTGCATTGGTTTTTCGGAAGTGTTAGACCTATGGGAGAAAAACCGAAGTGGCTGGGAAAGGCCATGGGACGTAGAAATATTTTTTTCACATTTTATTTCCTTGTAAAAACAGGTAAATCAATAGGGATTTTCTTACGTCTAAGTACCCTGTGAACGGTTCGTTTCGCATTATGTATTGTTCCGGGTGCGCATTCTGTTGCTTTTTCAGAAGTGTTAGACCTGTGGGAGAAAAACGGAAGTGGCTGGGAAAGGTTATGGGATGTAGAAATATTTTTTTCACATTTTATTTCCTTGTAAAAACAGGTAAATCAATAGGGATTTTTGTACGGATAAATACCCAGTGAACGGTTTGTTTAGCTTTATATATTGTTCCGGAAGGGCGTTGTATTGGTTTTTCGGAAGTGTTAGACCTGTGGGAGAAAAACGGAAGTGGCTGGGAAAGGCCATGGTTTGTAGAAATATTTTTTTCACATTTTATTTCCTTGTAAAAATAGGTAAATCAATAGGGATTTTCGTACGGATAAGTACCCAGTGAACGGTTCGTTTAGCTTTATATATTGTTACGGGTGGGCGTTGTATTGGTTTTTCGGAAGTGTTAGACCTGTAAGAGAAAAATTTAAATGGTTGGGAAAGGCCATGGTATGTAGAAATATTATTTTCACAATATTTTTCCTTGTAAAAACTGCAAAATTAATAGGATTTTCGTACGGTTAAACACCCTGTGTCCGGTTCGGTTAGCTTGAAATATATGTAGAAATATTTTTTCCTTGTAAAAATTGGTAAATTAATAATGATATACGTACTGTTAAGTACCCTGTGTCCGGTTCAGTTAGCTTTAAATATTGTTCCTGGTGGGCATTCTGTTGGTGTTTCGGAATTTTTAGCCCTGTGGGAGAAAATCTGGCTGAGAAAGGCCATGGGATGTAGAATCATTTTTTCACATTTTATTTCCTTGTAAAAACATGTAAATCAATAGGGAATTTCGTACGGTTAAGTACCCAGTGAATGGTTCGTTTAGCCATATATATTGTTCCGGGTGCGCATTCTGTTGTTTTTTTGGAAGTGTTAGACCTGTGGGAGAAAAACTGAAGTGGCTGGGAAAGGCCATGGGATGTAGAAATATTTTTTTCACATTTTATTTCCTTGTAAAAACAGGTAAATCAATAGGGATTTTCGTACGGATAAGTACCCAGTGAACGGTTCGTTTAGCTTTATATATTGTTCGTGGTGGGTGTTGTATTAGTTTTTCGGAAGTGTTAGACTTGTAAGAGAGAAATTTAAATGGTTGGGAAAGGCCATGGGATGTAGAAATATTTTTTTCACATTTTATTTCCTTGTAAAAACAGGTAAATCAATAGGGATTTTCGTACGGATAAGTACCCATTGAACGGTTCGTTTAGCTTTATATATTGTTTCGGGTGGGCGTTGTATTGGTTTTTCGGAAGTGTCAGACCTGTAAGAGAAAAATTTAAATGGTTGGGAAAGGCCATGGTATGTAGAAATATTTTTTTCACATTTTATTTCCTTGTAAACACAGGTAAATATATAGGGATTTTCGTACGGATAAGTACCCAGTGAACGGTTCGTTTAGCTTTATATATTGTTCCTGGTGGGCGTTGTATTGGTTTTCAAAAGTGTTAGACTTGTAAGAGAAAGATTTAAATGGTTGGAAAAGGCCATGGGATGTAGAAATATTGTTTTCACATTTTATTTCCTTGTAAAAACAGGTACATCAATAGGGATTTTCGTAAGGATAAGTACCCAGTGAACGGTTCGTTTAGCTTTATATATTGTTCCGGGTGGGCGTTGTATTGGTTTTTCGGAAGTGTTAGACTTGTAAGAGAAAAATTTAAATGGTTGGGAAAGGCCATGGGATGTAGAAATATTTTTTTCACATTTTATTTCCTTGTAAAAACAGGTAAATCAATAGGGATTTTTGTACGGATAAGTACCCATTGAACGGTTCGTTTAGCTTTATATATTGTTTCGGGTAGGCGTTGTATTGGTTTTTCGGAAGTGTTAGACCTGTAAGAGAAAAATTTAAATGGTTGGGAAAGGCCATGGGATGTAGAAATATTATTTTCACATTTTATTTCCTTGTAAAAACAGGTAAATCAATAGGGATTTTCGTACGGAAAAGTACCCAGTGAACGGTTCGTTTAGCTTTATATATTGTTCCGGGTGTGTGTTGTATAGGTTTTTCGGAAGTGTTAGACCTGTAAGAGAAAAATTTAAATGGTTGGGAAAGGCCATGGTATGTAGAAATATTTTTTTCACATTTTATTTCCTTGTAAACACAGGTAAATCTATAGGGATTTTCGTACGGATAAGTACCCAGTGAACGGTTCGTTTAGCTTTATATATTGTTCCTGGTGGGCGTTGTATTGGTTTTCGGAAGTGTTAGACTTGTAAGAGAAAGATTTAAATGGTTGGAAAAGGCCATGGGATGTAGAAATATTGTTTTCACATTTTATTTCCTTGTAAAAACAGGTAAATCAATAGGGATTTTCGTACATATAAGTACCCAGTGAACAGTTCGTTTAGCTTTATATATTGTTCCGGGTGGGCGTTGTATTGGTTTTTCGGAAGTGTCAGACCTGTAAGAGAAAAATTTAAATGGTTGGGAAAGGCCATGGGATGTAGAAATATTATTTTCACATTTTATTTCCTTGTAAAAACAGGTAAATCAATAGGGATTTTCGTACGGAAAAGTACCCAGTGAACGGTTCGTTTAGCTTTATATATTGTTCCGGGTGTGTGTTGTATTGGTTTTTCGGAAGTGTTAGACCTGTAAGAGAAAAATTTAAATGGTTGGGAAAGGCCATGGTATGTAGAAATATTTTTTTCACATTTTATTTCCTTGTAAACACAGGTAAATCTATAGGGATTTTCGTACGGATAAGTACCCAGTGAACGGTTCGTTTAGCTTTATATATTGTTCCTGGTGGGCGTTGTATTGGTTTTCGGAAGTGTTAGACTTGTAAGAGAAAGATTTAAATGGTTGGAAAAGGCCATGGGATGTAGAAATATTGTTTTCACATTTTATTTCCTTGTAAAAACAGGTAAATCAATAGGGATTTTCGTACATATAAGTACCCAGTGAACAGTTCGTTTAGCTTTATATATTGTTCCGGGTGGGCGTTGTATTGGTTTTTCGGAAGTGTCAGACCTGTAAGAGAAAAATTTAAATGGTTGGGAAAGGCCATGGGATGTAGAAATATTGTTTTCACATTTTATTTCCTTGTCAAAACAGGTAAATCAATAGGGATTTTCGTACATATAAGTACACAGTGAACGGTTCTTTTAGCTTTATATATTGTTCCGGGTGGGCGTTGTATTGGTTTTTCGGAAGCGTTAGACCTGTAAGAGGAAAATTTAAATGGTTGGGAAAGGCCATGGAATGTAGAAATATTTTTTTCACATTTTATTTCCTTGTAAAAAAAGGTAAATCAATAGGGATTTTCGTACGGATAACTACCCAGTGAACAGTTCGTTTAGCTTTATATATTGTTCCGGGTGGGCGTTGTATTGGTTTTTCGGAAGTGTCAGACCTGTAAGAGAAAAATTTAAATCGTTGGGAAAGGCCATGGGATGTAGAAATATTGTTTTCTCATTTTATTTCCTTGTAAAAACAGGTAAATCAATAGGGATTTTCGTACATATAAGTACCCAGTGAACGGTTCTTTTAGCTTTATATATTGTTCCGGGTGGGCGTTGTATTGGTTTTTCGGAAGTGTTAGACCTGTAAGAGGAAAATTTAAATGGTTGGGAAAGGCCATGGGATGTAGAAATATTTTTTTCACATTTTATTTCCTTGTAAAAACAGGTAAATCAATAGGGAATTTCGTACGGATAAGTACCCATTGAACGGTTCATTAAGCTTTATATATTGTTTCGGGTGGGCGTTGTATTGGTTTTTCGGAAGTGTTAGACCTGTAAGAGAAAAATTTAAATGGTTGGGAAAGGCCATGGTATGTAGAAATATTTTTTTCACATTTTATTTCCTTGTAAAAACCGGTACATCAATAGGGATTTTCGTACGGATAAGTAACCAGTGAACGGTTCGTTTAGCTTTATATATTGTTCCGGGTGGGCGTTGTATTGGTTTTTCAGAAGTGTTAGACCTGTAAGAGAAAAATTTAAATGGTTGGGAAAGGCCATGGGATGTAGAAATATTTTTTTCACATTTTATTTCCTTGTAAAAACCGGTACATCAATAGGGATTTTCGTACGGATAAGTAACCAGTGAACGGTTCGTTTAGCTTTATATATTGTTCCGGGTGGGCGTTGTATTGCTTTTTCAGAAGTGTTAGACCTGTAAGAGAAAAATTTAAATGGTTGGGAAAGGCCATGGGATGTAGAAATATTTTTTTCACATTTTATTTCCTTGTAAAAACAGGTAAATCAATAGGGATTTTCGTACGGAAAAGTACCCAGTGAACGGTTCGTTTAGCTTTATATATTGTTCCGGGTGTGTGTTGTATTGGTTTTTCGGAAGTGTTAGACCTGTAAGAGAAAAATTTAAATGGTTGGGAAAGGCCATGGGATGTAGAAATATTGTTTTCACATTTTATTTCCTTGTAAAAACAGGTAAATCAATAGGGATTTTCGTACATATAAGTACCCAGTGAATGGTTCGTTTAGCTTTATATATGGTTCCGGGTGGCCGTTGTATTGGTTTTTCGGAAGTGTTAGATCTGTAAGAGAAAAATTTAAATGGTTGGGAAAGACCATGGGATGTAGAAATATTGTTTTCACATTTTATTTCCTTGTAAAAATAGGTAAATCAATAGGGATTTTCGTACGTATAAGTACCCAGTGAACGGTTCATTTAGCTTTATATATTGTTCCGGGTGGGCGTTGTATTGGTTTTTCGGAAGTGTTAGCCCCATAAGAGAAAAATTTAAATGGTTGGGAAAGGCCATGGGATGCAGAAATATTTTTTTCACATTTTATTTCCTTGTAAAAACAGGTAAATAAATAGGGATTTTCGTACGGATAAGTACCCATTGAACGGTTCGTTTAGCTTTATATATTGTTACGGGTGGGCGTTGTATTGGTTTTTCGGAAGTGTTAGCTCCATAAGAGAAAAATTTAAATGGTTGGGAAAGGCCATGGGATGTAGAAATATTTTTTTCACATTTTATTTCCTTGTAAAAACAGGTAAATAAATAGGGATTTTCGTACGGATAAGTACCCATTGAACGGTTCGTTTAGCTTTATATATTGTTCCGGGTGTGTGTTGTATTGGTTTTTCGGAAGTGTTAGACCCGTAAGAGAAAAATTTAAATGGTTGGGAAAGGCCATGGGATGTAGAAATATTATTTTCACATTTTATTTCCTTGTAAAAACAGGTAAATCAATAGGGATTTTCGTACGGAAAAGTACCCAGTGAACGGTTCGTTTAGCTTTATATATTGTTCCGGGTGTGTGTTGTATTGGTTTTTCGGAATTATTAGACCTGTAAGAGAAAAAATTAAATGGTTGGGAAAGGCCATGGTATGTAGAAATATTTGTTTCACATTTTATTTCCTTGTAAAAACAGGTAAATCAATAGGGATTTTCGTACGGATAAGTACCCAGTGAACGGTTCGTTTAGCTTTATATATTGTTCCGGGTGGGCGTTGTATTGGTTTTTCGGAAGTGTTAGACTTGTAAGAGAAAAATTTAAATCGTTGGGAAAGGCCATGGGATGTAGAAATATTTTTTTCACATTTTATTTCCTTGTAAAAACAGGTAAATCTATAGGGATTTTCGTACGGATAAGTACCCAGTGAATGGTGCGTTTAGCTTTATATATTGTTCCGGGTGGGCGTTGCATTGGTTTTTCGGAAGTGTTAGACTTGTAAGAGAAAAATTTAAATGGTTGGGAAAGGCCATGGGATGTAGAAGTATTGTTTTCACATTTTATTTCCTTGTAAAAACAGGTAAATCAATAGGGATTTTCGTACATATAAGTACCCAGTGAACGGTTCTTTTAGCTTTATATATTGTTCCGGGTGGGCGTTGTATTGGTTTTTCGGAAGTGTTAGACCTGTAAGAGGAAAATTTAAATGGTTGGGAAAGGCCATGGGATGTAGAAATATTTTTTTCACATTTTATTTCCTTGTAAAAACAGGTAAATCAATAGGGATTTTCGTACGGATAAGTACCCATTGAACGGTTCGTTTAGCTTTATATATTGTTTCGGGTGGGCGTTGTATTGGTTATTCGGAAGTGTTAGACCTGTAAGAGAAAAATTTAAATGGTTGGGAAAGGCCATGGGATGTAGAAATATTTTTTTTATATTTTATTTCCTTGTAAAAACAGGTATAGCTATAGGGATTTTCATACGGATAAGTACCCAGTGAATGGTTCGTTTAGCTTTATATATTGTTCCGGGTGGGCGTTGTATCGGTTTTTCGGAAGTGTTAGACTTGTAAGAGAAAAATTTAAATGGTTGGGAAAGGCCATGGGATGTAGGAATATTGTTTTCACATTTTATTTCCTTGTAAAAACCGGGAAATCAATAGGGATTTTCGTACATATAAGTACCCAGTGAACGGTTCGTTTAGCTTTATATATTGTTCCGGGTGGGCGTTGTATTGGTTTTTCGGAAGTGTTAGCCCCATAAGAGAAAAATTTAAATGGTTGGGAAAGGCCATGGGATGTAGAAATATTTTTTTCACATTTTATTTCCTTGTAAAAACAGGTAAATAAATAGGGATTTTCGAACGGATAAGTACCCATTGAACGGTTCGTTTAGCTTTATATATTGTTCCGGGTGTGTGTTGTATTGGTTTTTCGGAAGTGTTAGACCCGTAAGTGAAAAATTTAAATGGTTGGGAAAGGCCATGGGATGTAGAAATATTATTTTCACATTTTATTTCCTTGTAAAAACAGGTAAATCAATAGAGATTTGCGTACGGAAAAGTACCCAGTGAACGGTTCGTTTAGCTTTACATATTGTTCCGGGTGGGCGTTGTATTGGTTTTTCGGAAGTGTTAGACCTGTAAGAGAAAAATTTAAATGGTTGGGAAAGGCCATGGGATGTAGAAATATTATTTTTACATTTTATTTCCTTGTAAAAACAGGTAAATTAATAGGGATTTTCGTACGGAAAAGTACCCAGTGAACGGTTCGTTTAGCTTTATATATTGTTCCGGGTGTGTGTTGTATTGGTTTTTCGGAAGTATTAGACCTGTAAGAGAAAAATTTAAATGGTTGGGAAAGGCCATGGTATGTAGAAATATTTGTTTCACATTTTATTTCCTTGTAAAAACAGGTAAATCAATAGGGATTTTCGTACGGATAAGTACCCAGTGAATGGTTCGTTTAGCTTTATATATTGTTCCGGGTGGCCGTTGTATTGGTTTTTCGGAAGTGTTAGACTTGTAAGAGAAAAATTTTAATGGTTGGGAAAGGCCATGGGATATAGAAATATTGTTTTCACATTTTATTTCCTTGTAAAAACAGGTAAATCAATAGGGATTTTCGTACGGATAAGTACCCAGTGAACGGTTCGTTTAGCTTTATATATTGTTCCGGGTGGGCGTTGTATTGGTTTTTCGGAAGTGTTAGACTTGTAAGAGAAAAATTTAAATAGTTGGGAAAGGCCATGGGATGTAGAAATATTTTTTTCACATTTTATTTCCTTGTAAAAACAGGTAAATCTATAGGGATTTTCGTACGGATAAGTACCCAGTGAATTGTGCGTTTAGCTTTATATATTGTTCCGGGTGGGCGTTGTATTGGTTTTTCGGAAGTGTTAGACCTGTAAGAGAAAAATTTAAAAGGTTGGGAAAGGCCAGGGGATGTAGAAATATTTTTTTCACATTTTATTTCCTTGTTAAACAGGTAAATCTATAGGGATTTTCGTACGGATAAGTACCCATTGAACGGTTCGTTTAGCTTTATATATTGTTTCGGGTGGGCGTTGTATTGGTTTTTCGGAAGTGTTAGACCTGTAAGAGAAACATTTAAATGGTTGGGAAAGGCCATGGGATGTAGAAATATTATTTTCACATTTTATTTCCTTGTAAAAACAGGTAAATCTATAGGGATTTTCGTACGGATAAGTAACCAGTGAACGGTTCGTTTAGCTTTATATATTGTTCCGGGTGGGCGTTGTATTGGTTTTTCGGAAGTGTTAGACCTGTAAGAGAAAAATTTAAATGGTTGGGAAAGGCCATGGGATGTAGAAATATTTTTTTCACATTTTATTTCCTTGTAAAAACAGTTGAATCTATAGGGATTTTCATACCGATAAGTACCCAGTGAACGGTTCGTTTAGCTTTATATATTGTTCCGGGTGTGAGTTGTATTGGTTTTTCGGAAGTGTTAGACCTGTAAGAGAAAAATTTAAATGGTTGGGAAAGGCCATGGGATGTAGAAATATTGTTTTGACATTTTATTTCCTTGCAAAAATAGGTAAATCAATAGGGATTTTCTTACGTCTAAGTACCCAGTGAACGGATCGTTTAGCCATATATATTGTTCCGGGAGGGCATTCTGTTGGTTTTTCAGAAGTGTTAGACCTGTGGCAGACAAACGGAAGTGGGTGGGAAAGGCCATGGGATGTAGAAATATTTTTTTCACATTTTATTTAATTGTAAAAACAGGTAAATCAATAGAGATTTTCTTACGTCTAAGTACCCAGTGAAGGTTCGTTTCGCATTATATATTGTTCCAGGTGGGCGATGTATTAGTTTTTCGGAAGTGTTAGACCTGTGGGAGAAAAACTGAAGTGGCTGGGAAAGGCCATGGGATGTAGAAATATTTTTTTCACATTTTATTTCCTTGTAAATACAGGTAAATCAAGGGTTTTCGTACGGATAAGTACCCAGTGAACGGTTCGTTTAGCTTTATATATTGTTCTGGGAGGGCGTTGTATTGGATTTTCAGACGTGTTAGACCTGTGGGAGAAAAACCGAAGGGGCTGGGAAAGGCTATGGGATGTAGAAATATTTTTTTCACATTTTATTTCCTTGTAAAAACAGGTAAATCAATAGCGATTTTCGTACGGATAAGTACCCAGTGAAAGGTTCGTTTAGCTTTATATATTGTTCCAGGAGGGCGTTGTATTGATTTTTCGGAAGTGTGAGACCTGTGGGAGGAAAACTGAAGGGGCTGGGAAAGGCTATGGGATGTAGAAATATTTTTTTCACATTTTATTTCCTTGTAAAAACAGGTAAATCAATAGGGATTTTCGTACGGATAACTACCCAGTGAACGGTTCATTTAGCGTTATATATTGTTCCGGGTGGGCATTGTATTGGTTTTTTGGAAGTGTTAGACCTGTAAGAGAAATATTTAAATTGTTGGGAAAGGCCATGGGATGTAGAAATATTTTTTTCACATTTTATTTCCTTGTAAAAACAGGTAAATCAATAGGGATTTTCTTACGTCTAAGTACCCAGTGAACGGTTCGTTTAGCCAAATATATTGTTCCGGGAGCGCATTCTGTTGGTTTTTCAGAAGTGTTAGACCTGTGGCAGACAAACGGAAGTGGGTGGGAAAGACCATGGGATGTAGAAATATTTTTTTCACATTTTATTTCATTGTAAAAACAGGTAAATCAATAGGGATTTTCGTACGGATAAGTATCCAGTGAACGGTTCGTTTAGCTTTATATATTGTTCCGGGAGGGCGTTGTATTGGTTTTTCGGAAGTGTTAGAATGTGGGAGGAAAACTGAAGGGGCTGGGAAAGGCCATGGGATGTAGAAATATTTTTTTCACAATTTATTTACTTGTAAAAATAGGTAAATCAATAGGGATTTTCGTACGGATAAGTACCCAGTTAACGGTTCGTTTAGCTTTATATATGGTCCCGGGTGGGCATTGTATTGGTTTTTCAGAAGTGTTACACCTGTGGGAGAAAAACGGAAGTGGCTGGGAAAGGCTATGGGATGTAGAAATATTTTTTTCACAATTTATTTCCTTATAAATACAGGTAAATCAATAGGGATTTTCGTACGGATAAGTATCCAGTGAATGGTTCGTTTAGCTTTATATATTGTTCCGGGAGGGCGTTGTATTGGTTTTTCAGAAGTGTTAGACTGTGGGAGGAAAACTGAAGGGGCTGGGAAAGGCCATGGGATGTAGAAATATTTTTTTCACAATTTATTTACTTGTAAAAACAGGTAAATCAATAGGGATTTTTGCACGGATAAGTACCCAGTTAACGGTTCGTTTAGCTTTATATATTGTCCCGGGTGGGCGTTGTATTGGTTTTTCAGAAGTGTTAGACCTGTGGGAGAAAAACCGAAGTGGCTGGGAAAGGCCATGGGATGTAGAAATATTTTTTTCACAATTTATTTCCATGTAAAAACAGGTAAATCAATAGGGATTTACGTACGGGTAAGTACCCAGTGAACGGTTCGTTTAGCTTTATATATTGTTCCGGGTGGTCGTTGTATTGGTTTTTCCGAAGTGTTAGACCTATGGGAGAACAACTGAAGTGGCTGGGAAAGGCTATGGGATGTAGAAATATTTTTTTCACATTTTATTTCCTTGTAAAAATAGGTAAATCAATAGGGATTTTCGTACGGATAAGTACCCAGTTAACGGTTCGTTTAGCTTTATATATTGTCCCGGGTGGGCGTTGTATTGGTTTTTCAGAAGTGTTAGACCTGTGGGAGAAAAACGGAAGTGGCTGGGAAAGGCCATGGGATGTAGAAATATTTTTTTCACAATTTATTTCCTTGTAAAAACAGGTAAATCAATAGGGATTTACGTACGGGTAAGTACCCAGTGAACGGTTCGTTTAGCTTTATATATTGTTCCGGGAGGGCGTTGTATTGGTTTTTCGGAACTGTTAGACCTGTGGGAGAAAAACTGAAGTGGCTGGGAAAGGCTATGGGATGTAGAAATATTTTTTTCACATTTTATTTCCTTGTAAAAACAGGTAAATCAATAGGGATTTTCGTACGGATAAGTACCCAGTGAACGGTTCGTTTAGCTTTATATATTGTTCGTGGTGGGTGTTGTATTAGTTTTTCGGAAGTGTTAGACTTGTAAGAGAAAAATTTAAATGGTTGGGAAAGGCCATGGGATGTAGAAATGTTTTTTTCACAATTTATTTCCTTGTAAAAACAGGTAAATCAATAGGGATTTACGTACGGGTAAGTACCCAGTGAACGGTTCGTTTAGTTTTATATATTGTTACGGGAGGGCGTTGTATTGGTTTTTCGGAAGTTTTAGACCTGTGGGAAAAAAACGGAAGTGGCTGGGAAAGGCTATGGGATGTAGAAATATTTTTTTCACATTTTATTTCCTTGTAAAAACAGGTAAATCAATAGGGATTTTCGTACGGATAACTACCCAGTGAACGGTTCATTTAGCGTTATATATTGTTCCGGGTGGGCGTTGTATTGGTTTTTTGGAAGTGTTAGACCTGTAAGAGAAATATTTAAATTGTTGGGAAAGGCCATGGGATGTAGAAATATTTTTTTCACATTTTATTTCCTTGTAAAAACAGGTAAATCAATAGGGATTTTCTTACGTCTAAGTACCCAGTGAACGGTTCGTTTAGCCAAATATATTGTTCCGGGAGTGCATTCTGTTGGTTTTTCAGAAGTGTTAGACCTGTGGCAGACAAACGGAAGTGGGTGGGAAAGGCCATGGGATGTAGAAATATTTTTTTCACATTTTATTTCATTGTAAAAACAGGTAAATCAATAGGGATTTTCTTACGTCTAAGTACCCAGTGAAGGTTCGTTTCGCATTATATATTGTTCCAGGTGGGCGTTGTATTGGTTTTTCGGAAGTGTTAGACTGTGGGAGGAAAACTGAAGGGGCTGGGAAAGGCCATGGGATGTAGAAATATTTTTTTCACAATTTATTTACTTGTAAAAACAGGTAAATCAATAGGGATTTTTGCACGGATAAGTACCCAGTTAACGGTTCGTTTAGCTTTATATATTGTCCCGGGTGGTCGTTGTATTGGTTTTTCAGAAGTGTTAGACCTGTGGGAGAAAAACGGAAGTGGCTGGGAAAGGCCATGGGATGTAGAAATATTTTTTTCACAATTTATTTCCTTGTAAAAACAGGTAAATTAATAGGGATTTATGTACGGGTAAGTACCCAGTGAACGGTTCGTTTAGGTTTATATATTGTTCCGGGAGGGCGTTGTATTGGTTTTTCGGAAGTGTTAGACCTGTGGGAAAAAAACGGAAGTGGCTGGGAAAGGCCATGGGATGTAGAAATATTTTTTTCACATTTTATTTCCTTGTAAAAACAGGTAAATCAATAGGGATTTTCGAACGGACAAGTACCCAGTGAACGGTTCGTTTAGCTTTATATATTGTTCCGGGAGGGCGTTGTATTGGTTTTTCGGAACTGTTAGACCTGTGGGAGAAAAACTGAAGTGTCTGGGAAAGGCTATGGGATGTAGAAATATTTTTTCCACATTTTATTTCCTTGTAAAAACAGGTAAATCAATAGGGATTTTTGTACGGATAAGTACCCAGTGAACGGTTCGTTTAGCTTTATATATTGTTCCGGGAGGGCGTTGTATTTGTTTTTCGGAAGTGTTAGACCTGTAAGAGAAAAATTTAAATGGTTGGGAAAGGCCATGGGATGTAGAAATATTTTTTTCACATTTTATTTCCTTGTAAATACAGGTAAATCTATAGGGATTTTCGTACGGATAAGTATCCAGTGAACGGTTCGTTTAGCTTTATATATTGTTCCGGGAGGGCGTTGTATTGGTTTTTCGGAAGTGTTAGACTGTGGGAGGAAAACTGAAGGGGCTGGGAAAGGCCATGGGATGTAGAAATATTTTTTCACAATTTATTTACTTGTAAAAACAGGTAAATCAATAGGGATTTTTGCACGGATAAGTACCCAGTTAACGGTTCGTTTAGCTTTATATATTGTCCCGGATGGGCGTTGTATTGGTTTTTCAGAAGTGTTAGACCTGTGGGAGAAAAACGGAAGTGGCTGGGAAAGGCCATGGGATGTAGAAATATTTTTTTCACAATTTATTTCCATGTTAAAACAGGTAAATCAATACGGATTTACGTACGGGTAAGTACCCAGTGAACGGTTCGTTTAGCTTTATATATTGTTCCGGGTGGTCGTTGTATTGGTTTTTCAGAAGTGTTAGACCTATGGGAGAAAAACTGAAGTGGCTGGGAAAGGCTATGGGATGTAGAAATATTGTTTTCACATTTTATTTCCTTGTAAAAATAGGTAAATCAATAGGGATTTTCGTACGGATAAGTACCCAGTTAACGGTTCGTTTAGCTTTATATATTGTCCCGGGTGGGCGTTGTATTGGTTTTTCAGAAGTGTTAGACCTGTGGGAGAAAAACGGAAGTGGCTGGGAAAGGCCATGGGATGTAGAAATATTTTTTTCACAATTTATTTCCTTGTAAAAACAGGTAAATCAATAGGGATTTACGTACGGGTAAATACCCAGTGAATGGTTCGTTTAGGTTTATATATTGTTCCGGGTGGGCGTTGTATTGGTTTTTCGGAAGTGTTAGACCTATAAGAGAAAAATTTAAATGGTTGGGAAAGGCCATGGGATGTAGAAATATTTTTTTCACATTTTATTTCCTTGTAAATACAGGTAAATCAATAGGGATTTTCGTACGGATAAGTACCCAGTGAACGGTTCGTTTAGTTTTATATATTGTTCCGGGAGGGCGTTGTATTGGTTTTTCGGAAGTTTTAGACCTGTGGGAAAAAAACGGAAGTGGCTGGGAAAGGCTATGGGATGTAGAAATATTTTTTTCACATTTTATTTCCTTGTAAAAACAGGTAAATCAATAGGGATTTTCGTACGGATAACTACCCAGTGAACGGTTCATTTAGCGTTATATATTGTTCCGGGTGGGCGTTGTATTGGTTTTTTGGAAGTGTTAGACCTGTAAGAGAAATATTTAAATTGTTGGGAAAGGCCATGGGATGTAGAAATATTTTTTTCACATTTTATTTCCTTGTAAAAACAGGTAAATCAATAGGGATTTTCTTACGTCTAAGTACCCAGTGAACGGTTCGTTTAGCCAAATATATTGTTCCGGGAGTGCATTCTGTTGGTTTTTCAGAAGTGTTAGACCTGTGGCAGACAAACGGAAGTGGGTGGGAAAGGCCATGGGATGTAGAAATATTTTTTTCACATTTTATTTCATTGTAAAAACAGGTAAATCAATAGGGATTTTCTTACGTCTAAGTACCCAGTGAAGGTTCGTTTCGCATTATATATTGTTCCAGGTGGGCGTTGTATTGGTTTTTCGGAAGTGTTAGACTGTGGGAGGAAAACTGAAGGGGCTGGGAAAGGCCATGGGATGTAGAAATATTTTTTTCACAATTTATTTACTTGTAAAAACAGGTAAATCAATAGGGATTTTTGCACGGATAAGTACCCAGTTAACGGTTCGTTTAGCTTTATATATTGTCCCGGGTGGTCGTTGTATTGGTTTTTCAGAAGTGTTAGACCTGTGGGAGAAAAACGGAAGTGGCTGGGAAAGGCCATGGGATGTAGAAATATTTTTTTCACAATTTATTTCCTTGTAAAAACAGGTAAATTAATAGGGATTTATGTACGGGTAAGTACCCAGTGAACGGTTCGTTTAGGTTTATATATTGTTCCGGGAGGGCGTTGTATTGGTTTTTCGGAAGTGTTAGACCTGTGGGAAAAAAACGGAAGTGGCTGGGAAAGGCCATGGGATGTAGAAATATTTTTTTCACATTTTATTTCCTTGTAAAAACAGGTAAATCAATAGGGATTTTCGAACGGACAAGTACCCAGTGAACGGTTCGTTTAGCTTTATATATTGTTCCGGGAGGGCGTTGTATTGGTTTTTCGGAACTGTTAGACCTGTGGGAGAAAAACTGAAGTGTCTGGGAAAGGCTATGGGATGTAGAAATATTTTTTCCACATTTTATTTCCTTGTAAAAACAGGTAAATCAATAGGGATTTTTGTACGGATAAGTACCCAGTGAACGGTTCGTTTAGCTTTATATATTGTTCCGGGAGGGCGTTGTATTTGTTTTTCGGAAGTGTTAGACCTGTAAGAGAAAAATTTAAATGGTTGGGAAAGGCCATGGGATGTAGAAATATTTTTTTCACATTTTATTTCCTTGTAAATACAGGTAAATCTATAGGGATTTTCGTACGGATAAGTATCCAGTGAACGGTTCGTTTAGCTTTATATATTGTTCCGGGAGGGCGTTGTATTGGTTTTTCGGAAGTGTTAGACTGTGGGAGGAAAACTGAAGGGGCTGGGAAAGGCCATGGGATGTAGAAATATTTTTTCACAATTTATTTACTTGTAAAAACAGGTAAATCAATAGGGATTTTTGCACGGATAAGTACCCAGTTAACGGTTCGTTTAGCTTTATATATTGTCCCGGATGGGCGTTGTATTGGTTTTTCAGAAGTGTTAGACCTGTGGGAGAAAAACGGAAGTGGCTGGGAAAGGCCATGGGATGTAGAAATATTTTTTTCACAATTTATTTCCATGTTAAAACAGGTAAATCAATACGGATTTACGTACGGGTAAGTACCCAGTGAACGGTTCGTTTAGCTTTATATATTGTTCCGGGTGGTCGTTGTATTGGTTTTTCAGAAGTGTTAGACCTATGGGAGAAAAACTGAAGTGGCTGGGAAAGGCTATGGGATGTAGAAATATTGTTTTCACATTTTATTTCCTTGTAAAAATAGGTAAATCAATAGGGATTTTCGTACGGATAAGTACCCAGTTAACGGTTCGTTTAGCTTTATATATTGTCCCGGGTGGGCGTTGTATTGGTTTTTCAGAAGTGTTAGACCTGTGGGAGAAAAACGGAAGTGGCTGGGAAAGGCCATGGGATGTAGAAATATTTTTTTCACAATTTATTTCCTTGTAAAAACAGGTAAATCAATAGGGATTTACGTACGGGTAAATACCCAGTGAATGGTTCGTTTAGGTTTATATATTGTTCCGGGTGGGCGTTGTATTGGTTTTTCGGAAGTGTTAGACCTATAAGAGAAAAATTTAAATGGTTGGGAAAGGCCATGGGATGTAGAAATATTTTTTTCACATTTTATTTCCTTGTAAATACAGGTAAATCAATAGGGATTTTCGTACGGATAAGTACCCAGTGAACGGTTCGTTTAGTTTTATATATTGTTCCGGGAGGGCGTTGTATTGGTTTTTCGGAAGTGTTAGACCTGTGGGAAAAAAACGGAAGTGGCTGGGAAAGGCCATGGGATGTAGAAATATTTTTTTCACATTTTATTTCCTTGTAAAAACAGGTAAATCAATAGGGATTTTCGTACGGATAACTACCCAGTGAACGGTTCGTTTAGTTTTATATATTGTTCCGGGAGGGCGTTGTATTGGTTTTTCGGAAGTGTTAGACCTATGGGAGAAAAACTGAAGCGGCTGGGAAAGGTTATGGGATGTAGAAATATTTTTTTCACATTTTATTTCCTTGTAAAAACAGGTAAATCAATAAGGATTTTTGCACGGATAAGTACCCAGTTAACGGTTCGTTTAGCTTTATATATTGTCCCGGGTGGGCGTTGTATTGGTTTTTCAGAAGTGTTAGACCTGTGGGAGAAAAACGGAAGTGGCTGGGAAAGGCCATGGGATGTAGAAATATTTTTTTCACATTTTATTTCCTTGTAAAAACAGGTAAATCAATAAGGATTTTTGCACGGATAAGTACCCAGTTAACGGTTCGTTTAGCTTTATATATTGTCCCGGGTGGGCGTTGTATTGGTTTTTCAGAAGTGTTAGACCTGTGGGAGAAAAACGGAAGTGGCTGGGAAAGGCCATGGGATGTAGAAATATTTTTTTCACAATTTATTTCCTTGTAAAAACAGGTAAATCAATAGGGATTTACGTACGGTTAAGTACCCAGTGAAAGGTTCGTTTAGGTTTATATATTGTTCCGGGTGAGCGTTGTATTGGTTTTTCGGAAGTGTTAGACCTGTAAGAGAAAAATTTAAATGGTTGGGAAAGGCCATGGGATGTAGAAATATTTTTTTCACATTTTATTTCCTTGTAAAAACAGGTAAATCAATAGGGATTTTCGTACGGATAACTACCCAGTGAACGGTTCGTTTAGCGTTATATATTGTTCCGGGTGGGCGTTGTATTGGTTTTTTGGAAGTGTTAAACCTGTAAGAGAAATATTTAAATTGTTGGAAAAGGCCATGGGATGTAGAAATATTTTTTTCACATTTTATTTCCTTGTAAAAACAGGTAAATCAATAGGGATTTTCTTACGTCTAAGTACCCAGTGAACGGTTCGTTTAGCCATATATATTGTTCCGGGAGCGCATTCTGTTGGTTTTTCAGAAGTTTTAGACCTGTGGCAGACAAACGGAAGTGGGTGGGAAAGGCCATGGGATGTAGAAATATTTTTTTCACATTTTATTTCATTGTAAAAACAGGTAAATCAATAGGGATTTTCTTACGTCTAAGTACCCAGTGAAGGTTCGTTTCGCATTATATATTGTTCCAGGTGGGCGTTGTATTAGTTTTTCGGAAGTGTTAGACCTGTGGGAGAAAAACTGAAGTGGCTGGGAAAGGCCATGGGATGTAGAAATATTTTTTTCACATTTTATTTCCTTGTAAATACAGGTAAATCAAGGGTTTTCGTACGGATAAGTACCCAGTGAACGGTTCGTTTAGCTTTATATATTGTTCTGGGAGGGCGTTGTATTGGATTTTCAGACGTGTTAGACCTGTGGGAGAAAAACCGAAGGGGCTGGGAAAGGCTATGGGATGTAGAAATATTTTTTTCACATTTTATTTCCTTGTAAAAATAGTTAAATCAATAGGGATTTTCGTACGGATAAGCACCCAGTGAAGGTTCGTTTAGCTTTATATATTGTTCCGGGTGGCCGTTGTATTGGTTTTTCGGAAGTGTTAGACCTGTGGGAGAAAAACCGAAGTGGCTGGGAAAGGCCATGGGATGTAGAAATATTTTTTCACATTTTATTTCCTTGTAAAAACAGGTAAATCAATAGGGATTTTCGTACGGATAAGTACCCAGTGAACGGTTCGTTTAGCCATATATATTGTTACGGGTGCGCATTCTGTTGTTTTTTCAGAAATGTTAGGCCTCTGGCAGACAAACGGAAGTGGGTGGGAAAGGCCATGGGATGTAGAAATATTTTTTTCACATTTTATTTCCTTGTAAAAACAGGTAAATCAATAGCGATTTTCGTACGGATAAGTACCCAGTGAAAGGTTCGTTTAGCTTTATATATTGTTCTAGGAGGGCGTTGTATTGATTTTTCGGAAGTGTTAGACCTGTGGGAGGAAAACTGAAGGGGCTGGGAAAGGCTATGGTATGTAGAAATATTTTTTTCACATATTATTTCCTTGTAAAAATAGGTAAATCAATAGGGATTTTCGTACGGATAAGTACCCAGTGAACGGTTCGTTTAGCTTTATATATTGTTCCGGGTGGGCGTTGTATTGGTTTTTCGGAAGTGTTAGACCTGTGGGAGAAAAACCGAAGTGGCTGGGAAAGGCCATGGGACGTAGAAATATTTTTTTCACATTTTATTTCCTTGTAAAAACAGGTAAATCAATAGGGATTTTCTTACGTCTAAGTACCCTGTGAACGGTTCGTTTCGCATTATGTATTGTTCCGGGTGCGCATTCTGTTGCTTTTTCAGAAGTGTTAGACCTGTGGGAGAAAAACGGAAGTGGCTGGGAAAGGTTATGGGATGTAGAAATATTTTTTTCACATTTTATTTCCTTGTAAAAACAGGTAAATCAATAGGGATTTTTGTACGGATAAATACCCAGTGAACGGTTTGTTTAGCTTTATATATTGTTCCGGAAGGGCGTTGTATTGGTTTTTCGGAAGTGTTAGACCTGTGGGAGAAAAACTGAAGCGGCTGGGAAAGGCTATGGGATGTAGAAATATTTTTTTCACATTTTATTTCCTTGTAAAAACTGGTAAATCAATAGGGATTTTCGTACGGATAAGTACCCAGTGAACGGTTCGTTTAGCTTTATATATTGTTCCTGGTGGGCGTTGTATAGGTTTTTCGGAAGTGTTAGACCTGTAAGAGAAAAATTTAAATGGTTGGGAAAGGCCATGGGATGTAGAAATATATTTTTCACATTTTATTTCCTTGTAAAAACAGGTAAATCAATAGGGATTTTCTTAAGTCTAAGTACCCAGTGAACGGTTCGTTTAGCTTTATATATTGTTAAGGGAGGGCGTTGTATTGGTTTTTCAGAATTGTTAGACCTGTGGGAGAAAAACGGAAGTGGCTGGGAAAGGCCATGGGATGTAGAAATATTTTTTTCACATTTTATTTCCTTGTAAAAATAGGTAAATCAATAGGGATTTTCGTACGGATAAGTACCCAGTGAACGGTTCGTTTAGCTTTATACATTGTTCCGGGTGGGCGTTGCATTGGTTTTTCGGAAGTGTTAGACCTATGGGAGAAAAACCGAAGTGGCTGGGAAAGGCCATGGGACGTAGAAATATTTTTTTCACAATTTATTTCCTTGTAAAAACAGGTAAATTAATAGGGATTTATGTACGGGTAAGTACCCAGTGAACGGTTCGTTTAGGTTTATATATTGTTCCGGGAGGGCGTTGTATTGGTTTTTCGGAAGTGTTAGACCTGTGGGAAAAAAACGGAAGTGGCTGGGAAAGGCCATGGGATGTAGAAATATTTTTTTCACATTTTATTTCCTTGTAAAAACAGGTAAATCAATAGGGATTTTCGAACGGACAAGTACCCAGTGAACGGTTCGTTTAGCTTTATATATTGTTCCGGGAGGGCGTTGTATTGGTTTTTCGGAACTGTTAGACCTGTGGGAGAAAAACTGAAGTGTCTGGGAAAGGCTATGGGATGTAGAAATATTTTTTCCACATTTTATTTCCTTGTAAAAACAGGTAAATCAATAGGGATTTTTGTACGGATAAGTACCCAGTGAACGGTTCGTTTAGCTTTATATATTGTTCCGGGAGGGCGTTGTATTTGTTTTTCGGAAGTGTTAGACCTGTAAGAGAAAAATTTAAATGGTTGGGAAAGGCCATGGGATGTAGAAATATTTTTTTCACATTTTATTTCCTTGTAAATACAGGTAAATCTATAGGGATTTTCGTACGGATAAGTATCCAGTGAACGGTTCGTTTAGCTTTATATATTGTTCCGGGAGGGCGTTGTATTGGTTTTTCGGAAGTGTTAGACTGTGGGAGGAAAACTGAAGGGGCTGGGAAAGGCCATGGGATGTAGAAATATTTTTTCACAATTTATTTACTTGTAAAAACAGGTAAATCAATAGGGATTTTTGCACGGATAAGTACCCAGTTAACGGTTCGTTTAGCTTTATATATTGTCCCGGATGGGCGTTGTATTGGTTTTTCAGAAGTGTTAGACCTGTGGGAGAAAAACGGAAGTGGCTGGGAAAGGCCATGGGATGTAGAAATATTTTTTTCACAATTTATTTCCATGTAAAAACAGGTAAATCAATACGGATTTACGTACGGGTAAGTACCCAGTGAACGGTTCGTTTAGCTTTATATATTGTTCCGGGTGGTCGTTGTATTGGTTTTTCAGAAGTGTTAGACCTATGGGAGAAAAACTGAAGTGGCTGGGAAAGGCTATGGGATGTAGAAATATTGTTTTCACATTTTATTTCCTTGTAAAAACTGGTAAATCAATAGGGATTTTCGTACGGATAAGTACCCAGTTAACGGTTCGTTTAGCTTTATATATTGTCCCGGGTGGGCGTTGTATTGGTTTTTCAGAAGTGTTAGACCTGTGGGAGAAAAACGGAAGTGGCTGGGAAAGGCCATGGGATGTAGAAATATTTTTTTCACAATTTATTTCCTTGTAAAAACAGGTAAATCAATAGGGATTTACGTACGGGTAAATACCCAGTGAATGGTTCGTTTAGGTTTATATATTGTTCCGGGTGGGCGTTGTATTGGTTTTTCGGAAGTGTTAGACCTATAAGAGAAAAATTTAAATGGTTGGGAAAGGCCATGGGATGTAGAAATATTTTTTTCACATTTTATTTCCTTGTAAATACAGGTAAATCAATAGGGATTTTCGTACGGATAAGTACCCAGTGAACGGTTCGTTTAGTTTTATATATTGTTCCGGGAGGGCGTTGTATTGGTTTTTCGGAAGTGTTAGACCTGTGGGAAAAAAACGGAAGTGGCTGGGAAAGGCCATGGGATGTAGAAATATTTTTTTCACATTTTATTTCCTTGTAAAAACAGGTAAATCAATAGGGATTTTCGTACGGATAACTACCCAGTGAACGGTTCGTTTAGTTTTATATATTGTTCCGGGAGGGCGTTGTATTGGTTTTTCGGAAGTGTTAGACCTATGGGAGAAAAACTGAAGCGGCTGGGAAAGGTTATGGGATGTAGAAATATTTTTTTCACATTTTATTTCCTTGTAAAAACAGGTAAATCAATAAGGATTTTTGCACGGATAAGTACCCAGTTAACGGTTCGTTTAGCTTTATATATTGTCCCGGGTGGGCGTTGTATTGGTTTTTCAGAAGTGTTAGACCTGTGGGAGAAAAACGGAAGTGGCTGGGAAAGGCCATGGGATGTAGAAATATTTTTTTCACATTTTATTTCCTTGTAAAAACAGGTAAATCAATAGGGATTTTCGTACGGATAACTACCCAGTGAACGGTTCGTTTAGCGTTATATATTGTTCCGGGTGGGCGTTGTATTGGTTTTTTGGAAGTGTTAAACCTGTAAGAGAAATATTTAAATTGTTGGAAAAGGCCATGGGATGTAGAAATATTTTTTTCACATTTTATTTCCTTGTAAAAACAGGTAAATCAATAGGGATTTTCTTACGTCTAAGTACCCAGTGAACGGTTCGTTTAGCCATATATATTGTTCCGGGAGCGCATTCTGTTGGTTTTTCAGAAGTGTTAGACCTGTGGCAGACAAACGGAAGTGGGTGGGAAAGGCCATGGGATGTAGAAATATTTTTTTCACATTTTATTTCATTGTAAAAACAGGTAAATCAATAGGGATTTTCTTACGTCTAAGTACCCAGTGAAGGTTCGTTTCGCATTATATATTGTTCCAGGTGGGCGTTGTATTAGTTTTTCGGAAGTGTTAGACCTGTGGGAGAAAAACTGAAGTGGCTGGGAAAGGCCATGGGATGTAGAAATATTTTTTTCACATTTTATTTCCTTGTAAATACAGGTAAATCAAGGGTTTTCGTACGGATAAGTACCCAGTGAACGGTTCGTTTAGCTTTATATATTGTTCTGGGAGGGCGTTGTATTGGATTTTCAGACGTGTTAGACCTGTGGGAGAAAAACCGAAGGGGCTGGGAAAGGCTATGGGATGTAGAAATATTTTTTTCACATTTTATTTCCTTGTAAAAATAGTTAAATCAATAGGGATTTTCGTACGGATAAGCACCCAGTGAAGGTTCGTTTAGCTTTATATATTGTTCCGGGTGGCCGTTGTATTGGTTTTTCGGAAGTGTTAGACCTGTGGGAGAAAAACCGAAGTGGCTGGGAAAGGCCATGGGATGTAGAAATATTTTTTCACATTTTATTTCCTTGTAAAAACAGGTAAATCAATAGGGATTTTCGTACGGATAAGTACCCAGTGAACGGTTCGTTTAGCCATATATATTGTTACGGGTGCGCATTCTGTTGTTTTTTCAGAAATGTTAGGCCTCTGGCAGACAAACGGAAGTGGGTGGGAAAGGCCATGGGATGTAGAAATATTTTTTTCACATTTTATTTCCTTGTAAAAACAGGTAAATCAATAGCGATTTTCGTACGGATAAGTACCCAGTGAAAGGTTCGTTTAGCTTTATATATTGTTCTAGGAGGGCGTTGTATTGATTTTTCGGAAGTGTTAGACCTGTGGGAGGAAAACTGAAGGGGCTGGGAAAGGCTATGGTATGTAGAAATATTTTTTTCACATATTATTTCCTTGTAAAAATAGGTAAATCAATAGGGATTTTCGTACGGATAAGTACCCAGTGAACGGTTCGTTTAGCTTTATATATTGTTCCGGGTGGGCGTTGTATTGGTTTTTCGGAAGTGTTAGACCTGTGGGAGAAAAACCGAAGTGGCTGGGAAAGGCCATGGGACGTAGAAATATTTTTTTCACATTTTATTTCCTTGTAAAAACAGGTAAATCAATACGGATTTTCTTACGTCTAAGTACCCTGTGAACGGTTCGTTTCGCATTATGTATTGTTCCGGGTGCGCATTCTGTTGCTTTTTCAGAAGTGTTAGACCTGTGGGAGAAAAACGGAAGTGGCTGGGAAAGGTTATGGGATGTAGAAATATTTTTTTCACATTTTATTTCCTTGTAAAAACAGGTAAATCAATAGGGATTTTTGTACGGATAAATACCCAGTGAACGGTTTGTTTAGCTTTATATATTGTTCCGGAAGGGCGTTGTATTGGTTTTTCGGAAGTGTTAGACCTGTGGGAGAAAAACTGAAGCGGCTGGGAAAGGCTATGGGATGTAGAAATATTTTTTTCACATTTTATTTCCTTGTAAAAACTGGTAAATCAATAGGGATTTTCGTACGGATAAGTACCCAGTGAACGGTTCGTTTAGCTTTATATATTGTTCCTGGTGGGCGTTGTATTGGTTTTTCGGAAGTGTTAGACCTGTAAGAGAAAAATTTAAATGGTTGGGAAAGGCCATGGGATGTAGAAATATATTTTTCACATTTTATTTCCTTGTAAAAACAGGTAAATCAATAGGGATTTTCTTAAGTCTAAGTACCCAGTGAACGGTTCGTTTAGCTTTATATATTGTTAAGGGAGGGCGTTGTATTGGTTTTTCAGAATTGTTAGACCTGTGGGAGAAAAACGGAAGTGGCTGGGAAAGGCCATGGGTTGTAGAAATATTTTTTTCACATTTTATTTCCTTGTAAAAATAGGTAAATCAATAGGGATTTTCGTACGGATAAGTACCCAGTGAACGGTTCGTTTAGCTTTATACATTGTTCCGGGTGGGCGTTGCATTGGTTTTTCGGAAGTGTTAGACCTATGGGAGAAAAACCGAAGTGGCTGGGAAAGGCCATGGGACGTAGAAATATTTTTTTCACATTTTATTTCCTTGTAAAAACAGGTAAATCAATAGGGATTTTCTTACGTCTAAGTACCCTGTGAACGGTTCGTTTCGCATTATGTATTGTTCCGGGTGCGCATTCTGTTGCTTTTTCAGAAGTGTTAGACCTGTGGGAGAAAAACGGAAGTGGCTGGGAAAGGTTATGGGATGTAGAAATATTTTTTTCACATTTTATTTCATTGTAAAAACAGGTAAATCAATAGGGATTTTTGTACGGATAAATACCCAGTGAACGGTTTGTTTAGCTTTATATATTGTTCCGGAAGGGCGTTGTATTGGTTTTTCGGAAGTGTTAGACCTGTGGGAGAAAAACTGAAGTGGCTGGGAAAGGCTATGGGATGTAGAAATATTTTTTTCACATTTTATTTCCTTGTAAAAACTGGTAAATCAATAGGGATTTTCGTACGGATAAGTACCCAGTGAACGGTTCGTTTAGCTTTATATATTGTTCCTGGTGGGCGTTGTATTGGTTTTTCGGAAGTGTTAGACCTGTAAGAGAAAAATTTAAATGGTTGGGAAAGGCCATGGGATGTAGAAATATATTTTTCACATTTTATTTCCTTGTAAAAACAGGTAAATCAATAGGGATTTTCTTAAGTCTAAGTACCCAGTGAACGGTTCGTTTAGCTTTATATATTGTTAAGGGAGGGCGTTGTATTGGTTTTTCGGAATTGTTAGACCTGTGGGAGAAAAACGGAAGTGGCTGGGAAAGGCCATGGTTTGTAGAAATATTTTTTTCACATTTTATTTCCTTGTAAAAATAGGTAAATCAATAGGGATTTTCGTACGGATAAGTACCCAGTGAACGGTTCGTTTAGCTTTATATATTGTTACGGGTGGGCGTTGTATTGGTTTATCGGAAGTGTTAGACCTGTAAGAGAAAAATTTAAATGGTTGGGAAAGGCCATGGGATGTAGAAATATTATTTTCACAATATTTTTCCTTGTAAAAACTGCAAAATTAATAGGATTTTCGTACGGTTAAACACCCTGTGTCCGGTTCGGTTAGCTTGAAATATATGTAGAAATATTTTTTCCTTGTAAAAATTGGTAAATTAATAATGATATACGTACTGTTAAGTACCCTGTGTCCGGTTCAGTTAGCTTTAAATATTGTTCCTGGTGGGCATTCTGTTGGTGTTTCGGAATTTTTAGCCCTGTGGGAGAAAATCTGGCTGAGAAAGGCCATGGGATGTAGAATCATTTTTTCACATTTTATTTCCTTGTAAAAACATGTAAATCAATAGGGAATTTCGTACGGTTAAGTACCCAGTGAATGGTTCGTTTAGCCATATATATTGTTCCGGGTGCGCATTCTGTTGTTTTTTTGGAAGTGTTAGACCTGTGGGAGAAAAACTGAAGTGGCTGGGAAAGGCCATGGGATGTAGAAATATTTTTTTCACATTTTATTTCCTTGTAAAAACAGGTAAATCAATAGGGATTTTCGTACGGATAAGTACCCAGTGAACGGTTCGTTTAGCTTTATATATTGTTCGTGGTGGGTGTTGTATTAGTTTTTCGGAAGTGTTAGACCTGTAAGAGAGAAATTTAAATGGTTGGGAAAGGCCATGGGATGTAGAAATATTTTTTTCACATTTTATTTCCTTGTAAAAACAGGTAAATCAATAGGGATTTTAGTACGGATAAGTACCCAGTGAACGGTTCGTTTAGCTTTATATATTGTTCTGGGTGGGCATTCTGTTAGTTTTTTGGAATTTTTACACCTGTGGGAGAAAAACTGAAGTGGCTGGGAAAGGCCATGGGATGTAGAAATATTGTTTTCACAATATTTTTCCTTGTAAAAACTGCAAAATTAATAGGATTTTCGTACGGTTAAACACCCTGTGTCCGGTTCGGTTAGCTTGAAATATTGTTACGTGTGGGCAATCTGTTGGTTTTTAGGAAGTGGTAGTCCTTTGGGAGAAAAACTAACGTGACTGGGAAAGGACATAGGATATAGAAATATTTTTTCACAATTTTTTCCTGTAAAAATTAGATAAATTTCCAGGATTTTCATACCGTTAAATACCGTACATACGGTTTGGGTACCTTTATATATTGTTCAGGGGGGTATTATGTTGGTTTTTTGGAAGTGTTAGATCTGTGGGAGAAAAATGGTTATAGCTGTGAAAGGACATGGGATAGATAATTATTTTATTCACATTTTTTTCTTGTATAAATTAGGTCAATTAATAGGGATTTTCGTATGGTTAAGTTCCCTATGTAGGATCCTGTTGCTGTAAATATTGTTTAGGATAGGCACTCTGTTAGTTTTTTGGAAGTGTTATAACTGTGGAAGAAATATTGACATGTTTTGGAAAACTCACAGAATGTATAAGTATTTTTTTCACATTTTTAATTTTCTTAAACCTAACCCTAACCCTAACCCTAGCCCTAGCCCTAACCCTAACACTAACCTTTACCCTAACTCTAACGGTAATGTGTAAATTAATTGGGATATTCATACGGTTGAGATCCATATTTACGGTTCTGGTTGCTTTATCTATTGATCAGGGTGGGCATTCTGTTCATCTCTCAGAAGTGTTAGACCTGTGGGAGAAGAATTGACATAGTTGGGATAGGCCATGGGATGTAGAAATATTTTTTTCACATTTTTTTCCTTGTAAAAACAGGTAAATTAATAGGGATTTTTGTACGGCTAAGTACCCTATTTACGTTTCGCTTAGCATTATATATTGTTCCAAGTGGCCATTCTGTTGGTTTTTTGAAAGTGTTAGACCTTTCGGAGAATAATTTACATGGCTGGGAAAGGCCATGGGGTATAGAATTATTTTTCCACATTTTTTTCCTTGTAAGAACTGGTAAATTACTAGGGATTTCCGTACGACTAAGTAACCTATGTACACTTCCGGTAGCTTTATATGTTTTTCCGGGGGGGGGGCATTCTGTTAGTTTTTGAGAAGTGCTAGACCTTTTGGAGAAAAATGACGTGGCTGGGAAAGGCCATGGGATGTAGAAATACTTTTTTCACAATATTTTTCCTTATAGAAACTGCAAAATTAATAGGGATTTCCATATGGTTAAAGACCCAGTGTCCGGTTCGGTTAGCTTTAAACATTATTCCGTGTGGGCATTCTGTTGGTTTTTTGTAAGTGTTAGACCTGTGGGAGAAGAATTGACATGGTTGGGATAGGCCTTGGGATGTAGAAATATTTTTTTCACATATTTTTTCCTTGTAAAAATTGGTAAATTAATAATGATTTACGTACTGTTAAGTACCCTGTGTCCAGTTCAGTTAGCTTTAAATATTGTTCCAGGTGGGCATTCTGTAGGTGTTTCGGAATTTTTAGCCCTGTGGGAGAAAATCTGAGATGGCTGAGAAAGGCCATGGGATGTAGAATCATTTTTTTCACATTTTTTTCCTTTTAAAAACTGGTAAATTAATAGGGATTTCCATACGGCTAAGTACCCTATGAACGGTTCAGGTAGCTTTAAATATTGTTCCATGTGGGCATTCTGTTGGTTTTTCAGAAGTGTTAGACCTTTGGGAGAAAAACTGACATGGCTGGGAAAGTCCATAGGATGTAGAAATATTTGTTCACATTTTTTTCCTGTAAAAATTAGATACATTTTCAGGATTTTCATAGAGTTAAGGAAGGGAAATACGGTTTGGGTACCTTTATATATTGTTCAGGGTGGGTATTATGTTGGTTTTTTGGAAGTGTTAGACCTGTGGGAGAAAAACTCTCATGGCTGGGAAAGGCCATGGGATGTAGATATATTTTTTTTACATTTCTTTCGTTGTAAAACCTGGTAAATTAACATGGATTTTCGTACGGCTAAGTACCCTATTTACATTTTGGTAAGCTTTATATATTATTCCGTGTGGGCACTCTGTTGGTTTTTCAGAAGTGTTAGACCGTTGGGAGAAAAATTGACATTACTGGGAAAGCCGTGGGATGTAGAAATATTTTTTTCACATTTTTTCCTTGTAAATCTGATAAAGTAATAGGGATTTCCTTACGGCTAAGTACACTATGTATGGTTCAGGTAGCTTTATATATTGTTCAGGGTGGGCATTATGTTGGTTTTTCGGAAGTGGTAAAACTGTGGGAGGAAGATTTACATAGTTGGCAAGGGCCATGGGATGTAGAAATATATTTTTAAACGTTTTTTTCCTTGTGTGTACTGGTAAATTAATAGGGATTTTCGTACTGTTCAGTACCCAGTGAACGGTTCATTTGACTTGCAGGTCTACTGTCTTGGTCAGAATAACGCGGACACCGGTATGGCATTACAACAGGCCACAGCTTTATTAAACACAACATAACCCATGGTGTTGGCAGGCCAAGGAGAGGACTCCCCCTTTGTGGTCACCGACAACACACACCCCTACCCATCAACTCCAGCTGTCTGCATTTCCTCATGCAGCCCTGAGCCTGGCCGATGGGCGATCTTCTGAGGGTGATGGTCCCCTCAGGGTGCCGAAGGAGGCGTAAACCTTCTTCGGCCCACCCTGAGCCATCTGGCCCTGCGAGCCGTGCTAGCCTTCCCCAGCCGGGTCAGGCTTAACTCACAGTTTTTAGCCACCTCAATGAAGGTCCCTCTCCGGTACAGGTGCCCCTGACCTGATTCCGCCTCAAATTGGGTCCTCTCCTTGTGCCTCCCCGCCAGCTGTGACAGAAATTAAAACAAATCAGAAATTAGACTTGTTCATCCATAACATGACAAAAGAGGGAGGGGGGGTGGGATACGCTGACTCGGCTCCGGGCGAAAAGGGGGGGGCAGCGCGCACGAGGCCGCTTAAATAGCCCCGCGCTCCGAGCCCCACCCCAGCCCGGCACACGTGCGTGCGTGCGCACGCCACCTCCGCCGCTGCCGCTCTTTTCTTCCCCACCCGACCGCCGCGTCAACAGCGGCTTGGGTGATGTTCTCAGCCGCCTTTTAGCTTTATACATTGTTCCGTGTTTGCATTCTGTTGGTTTTTCGGAAGTGTTCGACCTGTGGGAGGAAATTCGACATGTCTGGGAAAGGCCGTGGGATGTAGAAATATTTTTTTAAACTTTTTTTCCCTTGTAAAAACAGGTAAACTAATAGCGATTTTCATACGGCTTTGTACCCTATGTATGATTTGGTTAGCTTTATATATGTATCCGGGTGGGCATTCTGTTGGTCTTTTGTAAGTGTTAGACCTGTGGGAGAAAATTTTACATGGTTGGGAAAGGCCATGGGATGTAGAATTTTTTCTACTTTTTTTTCCTTGTAAAAATTGATAAATTATTAGGGATTTTCATAGGCTCAAGTACCGTGTGTACGGTTCGGTTAGCTTTATATATTGTTCTGGCGGTGCATTCTGTTGGTTTTTTGGAAGTGTTAGACCTGTGGGAGAAAAATTTACATGGCTGGGAAAGGCCATGTGATGTAGAAATATTTGTTTCACATTTTTTTCCTTGTAAAAACTGGTAAATTAATAGCGATTTCCGTACGCCTAAGAACCCCATGTATGGTTTAGGTAGATTTATATATTCTTCCGGGTCAGCATTCTGTTGGTTTTTCGGAAGTGTTAGACCTGTGGGAGGAAATTTGTCATGTCTGGGAAAGGCCGTGGGATGTAGAAACATTTTTTTCACATTTTTTTTCTTGTAAAAACTAGTAAATTAATAGGGATTTTCGTACTGTTCACTACCCAGTGAACGGTTTGTTTACCTTTACATATTGTTCTGAGTGGGCATTCTGTTGATTTTCTTAAGTGTTAGACCTGTGGGAGGAAATTTATCATGTCTGGAAAAGGCCGTGGGATGTAGAAATCTTTTTTTCAACTTTTTTTCCCTTGTAAAAAGAGGTAAACTAATAGCGATTTTCATACGGCTTTGTACCCTATGTACGATTTGGTTAGCTTTATATATGTTTCCGGGTGGGCATTCTGTTGGTTTTTCAGAAGTGTTAGACCCATGGGAGAAAAATTTAAATGGTTGGGAAAGGCCATGGGATGTAGAAATATTTTTTTCAAATTTCTTTCCAGTAAAAATTATGTGAATTTATAGGGATTTCCATATGGCTAAGTACACTATGTACAGTTGAGGTAGCTTTATATATTGTTCCGGGAGGCCATTCTGTTGGTTTTTCAGAAGTGTTAAACCTTTGGGAGAAAAATTGACATGGCTGGGATAGGCTATCGGATGTAGATATATTTTTTACACAATTTTTTTCCTTGTAAAAAAACTGGTAAATTAATAGGGATTTTTGTACGGCTAAATATCCTAATTACATTTCGGTTAGCTTTATATATTGTTCCAGGTGGGCGATCTGGTGTTTCGGAATTTTTACCCCTGTGGGAGAAAAACTGAGATGGCTGGGAAAGGCCATGTGATATATAGAAATATATTTTCCAAATTTTTTTCCTTGAAAAAACTGGTAAATCAATAGGGATTTTCTTGCACTTAAGTACACAGTGAGCGCTTTGTTTAGCTTTATATTTTATTCCGGGTGGGCATTCTGTTGTTTTTTCAGAAGTGTTAAACCTTTGGGAGAAAAACTGAGATGGCTGGGAAAGGCCATGTATAGAGATATATAGAAATATATTTTCCAAATTTTTTTCCTTGTAAAAACTGGTAAATCAATAGGGATTTTCTTGCGCTTAAGTATACAGTGAGCGCTTTGTTTAGCTTTATATTTTATTCCGGGTGGGCATTCTGTTGTTTTTTCGGAAGTGTTAAACCTTTGGGAGAAAAACTGACATGGCTGTGAAAGGCCATGGGATGTAGAAGTTTTTTTTCACATTTTTTTTCCTTGTAAAAATTGGTAAATTAATCGGGATTTTCGTACGGTTAAGTACCCAGTAAACAGTTCGTTTACCTGTATATATTGTTCTGGGTGGCCATTCTGTTGTTTTTTCGGAAGTGTTAGACCTGTGGGAGAAAAACTGACATGGCTGGGAAAGGCCATGGGGTGTAGAATTATTTTTCCACATTTTTTTTCCTTGTAAATACTGGTAAATTACTAGGGATTTCCGTATGGCTAAGTACCCTATGCACAGTTCAGGTAGCTTTATATATTATTCCAGGTGGGCATTCTGTTGTTTTTTCGGAAGTGTTAGACCTTTGGGAGAAAAACTGACATGGCTGGGAAAGGCTATAGGATGTACAAATATTTTTTTCACATTTTTTTCAGGATTTTAATAAAGTTACGTACCGTACATACGGTTTGGGTACCTTTATATGTTTTTCACGGTGGGCATAATGTTGGTTTTTTGGAAGTGTTAGACCTGTGGGACAAAAATGGGCATAATTTGGAAAGGACGTGGGATTGATAATTATTTTATTCACATTTTTTTACTTGTTTAAATTAGGTAAATTAATAGGGATCTTCGTACAGTTAAGTTCCCTATGTATTTGGTCCTTTTACTGTAAATATTGTTCTGGGTAGGCACTCTGTTAGTTTTTTGGAAGTGTTATATCTGTGGAAGGAACATTGACATGGTTGGGAAAACCCACAGCATGTATAAATATTTTTTTCACATTTTTTAATTCTCCTAACCGTAACCGTAACCGTAACCCTAACCCTAACCTTTGCCATAACCCTAACCCTAATATGTAAATTAATAGGGATATTCATACGGTTGAGATCACTATTTACGGTTCTGGTTCCTTTATCTATTGATCAGGGTGGGCATTGTTTTGGTTTCTCAGAAACGTTAGACATGTGGCAGAATAATTGACATGGTTGGGATTGGTCATGTGATGTAGAAATTTTTTTTTTTTACATATTTTCCGTTTAAAAAACTGGTAAATTAATAGGGATATTCGAAGGGGTAACTACCATATATACGGTTCGTGTTGCTTTATATATTGTTCAGGGTGGGCATTCTATTGGTTTTTTTTGGCAGTGTTAGACCTGTGGGAGAAGAATTGACATGGGAAGGTCCATGTCATGTAGAAATATATTTTTCACATTTTTTACCTTGAAAAAACTGGTAAATTAATAGGGATTTTTATTACGGGTAAATAACCTATGTGTAGCTTTGTCTATTGATCAGTGTGGGCATTCTGTTGGTTTCCCAGAAGTGTTAGGCCTGTGGGAGAAGAATTGACATGGTTGAAATAGGACATAGAATTATTTTTCCACATTTTTTTCCTTGTAAGAACTGGTATATTACTAGGGATTTCCGTAAGGCTAAATACCCTATGTACGCTTCAGGTAGCTTTATATATTGTTCCGGGGGGGGGGAGTCATTCTGTTTTTCGGAAGTGTTAGACCTTTTGGAGAAAAACTGACGTGGCTGGGAAAGGCCATGGGATGTAGAATTTTTTTCACTTTTTTTTTCCTTATAAAAATTGATAAATTATTAGGGATTTTCATAGGCTCAAGTACCGTGTGTACGGTTCGGTTAGCTTTATATATTGTTCTGGCGGTGCATTCTGTTGGTTTTTTGGAAGTGTTAGACCTGTGGGAGAAAAATTTACATGGCTGGGAAAGGCCATGTGATGTAGAAATATTTGTTTCACATTTTTTTCCTTGTAAAAACTGGTAAATTAATAGCGATTTCTGTACGCCTAAGAACCCCATGTACGGTTCAGGTAGATTTATATATTGTTCAGACTGGGCATTCTGTTGGTTTTTCAGAAGTGTTAGACTTGTGGGAGTATAATAGACACGGTTGGGAAAGGCCATGGAATGAAGAAATTTTTTTTCCACATTTTTTTCTTGCAAAAATTAGGAAATTGGTAGGTATTTTCGTACGGTTAAGTACTGCCATGATAGGGAAAGGCCTTGGAACATACAAATATTTTTTTCACATTTCCCCGCTGTAAAATATAGGTAGATAATTAGGTATTTTCGTACTGTTAAGTACTGTATGTACTGTTCAGGTAGCTTTATATATTGTTCCGGGTAGGCATTTTGTTTGTTTTTGAGAAGTGTAAGCCATGTGGGAGTAAAATTGACATGGTTGGGAAAACTCATGGAATACATAAATATTTTTTTTCACATTTTTTTCTTGTAAAAGCTGGTAAATTACTAGGGATCTTCGTACGGTTACGTATCGTTTATACGGTTCGGGTAGCTTTATATATTGTTCCGGGTGGTCATTTTGTTTATTTTTGAGAAGTGTTAGCCTTGTGGGAGTAAAGTTTACATGGTTGGGAAAGGCCATAGAATGAAGAAATATTTTTTTCACATTTTTGTCTTGTAAAAATTATGAAATTGATAGGTATTTTGGTCCGGTTAAGTACCCTGTCTACGGATCGGTTAGCTTTATATTTTGTTCCGAGTGGGTGTTCTGTTGGTTTTTCAGAAGTGTTAGACCTGTTGGAGAAAGACTGAAATGGTTGGGAAAGCCCATGGGATGTAGAAATTTTTTTCCACATTTTTTTCCTTTTAAAAGCTGGTAAATTAATAGGGATTTTTGTACGGTTAAGTATTGTATATACGGTTCAGGTAGCTACATATATTATTCAGACTGGGCATTCTGTTGGTTTTTTAGAAGTGTTAGACTTGTGGGAGTAAAATTGACATGATTGGGAAAGACCATGGAATGAAGAAATATTTTTTTCACATTTTTTTACTTGTAAAACTTAGGTAAATTCATAGGTATTTTAGTACGGTTAAGTACCCAGTCTCCGGATCGGTTAGCTTTATATTTTGTTCCGGGTGGATATTCTGTTGGTTTTTCAGAAGTTTTAGACCTGTTGGAGAAATATTGAAACGGTTGGGAAAGCCCATGGGATGTAGAAATATTTTTTCCACATTTTTTCCCTGTAAAATTTAGGTATATATTTAGTTATTTTCGTACGGTTAAGTACTGTATGTACTTATAAAGGTAGCTTTATATATTGTTCCGGGTGGGCATTTTATTAGTTTTTGAGAAGTGTAAGTCTTGTGGGAGTAAAATTGACATGGTTGGGAAAGCTCATGGAATATATAAATATTTTTTCACATTTTTTTACTTGTAAAACTTAGGTAAATTCATAGGTGTTTTTGAACAGTTAAGTACCCTGTCTCCGGATCAGTTAGCTTTATATTTTGTTCCGGGCGGGTATTCTGTTGGTTTTTCGGAAGTGTTATACCTGTTGGAGAAATACTGAAATGGTTGGGAAAGCTCATGGGATGTAGAAATATTTTTTTCACATTTTTTTCCTTGTAAAAGCTGTTAAATTAATAGGGATTTTCGTACAGTTTAGTATTGTATGTATGGTTCGGGTAGCTTTATATATTGTTCTGACTGGGCATTCTGTTGGTTTTTTTGAAGTGTTATACTTGTGGGACTAAAATTGACATGGCTGAGAAAAGCCATGGAATGAAGAAATATCTTTTCCACATTTTTTTCTTGTAAAAGTTAGGAAATTGATAGGTATTTTCGTACGGTTAGGTACCCTGTCTACAGAATGGTTAGCTTTATATTTTGTTCCGGGTGGATATTCTTTTGGTTTTTCAGAAGTGTTAGACATGTTGGAGAAATATTGAAATGGTTGGGAAAGCCCATGGGATGTAGAAATATTTTTTTCCTTTTAAAAGCCGGTAAATTAATAAGGATTTTCGTACGGTTAAGTATCGGATATACGGTTTGGGTAGCTTTATATATTGTATCGGGTGGGCATTTTGTTGGTTTTTCAGAAGTGTTAAAACTGTGGGAGGAAAACTGCCATGGTTGGGGAAGGCCATGGAACATAGAAATATTTTTTTCAAAATTTTTTCCTTGTAAAAACTGGTATATTAATAGGTATTTTTGTATTGTTAAGTACTGTATGTACGGTTCAGGTAGCTATTTTGTTCCAGGTGGGTATTTTGCTGGTTTTTGAGAAGTGTTAGCTTTGTGGGAGTAAAATTGGCAATGGTTGGGAAAGGCCATGGAATGAAGTAACATTTTTTTCACATTTGTTTACTTTTTAAAATTAGGTAAATTCATAGGTATCTTCTTACAGTTAAGTACCCTGTCTACGGATCGCTTAGCTTTATATTTTTGCTTTGGGTAGTTTTTGCTCTGGGTGCTCCTCCAAGGAACAGGGATGGGAGTTCTGGACGTCAAGCCAGAAGGGAAGGGAGGCCTGTTGATTCCTGTGTTCAGTATTGTTCCAGATAGGTCAGTGAACTGGTGAAATTAATTTGGTTCAGTGTCAGTTTTTCAGTCCTCTAAAAATTAGGGGGGATTGAATTCTCAAAAATCGCCTTTGGGACCATGTTCCAAAAGACGTACAAGAAGATCCTTGACGGTGTGTTACCTTGAAGTTGACTTTTAATTAACATTTATAAGTTTTAGTCACCGTCCTGCATCACCTTCATCATCATTTATTTATTTAAGTAATTTATATACTGCCCTCCTAGCAAGCCAGCTCAGGGCGGTGTACATCAGTTAAAACATATGATGATCCAGTCAGTTCAGTTGAAAGCAAAAATTAACGAAGAGTTCTGAAACCAATCAGCATATTGAACAAATCCTATCAAATCCCGGTATCAGATGGCCTTCAGTTCTTCCGGAGCTGGTCCACAGTCAGGGGGCAACTTCGACTGGGAGGAGGGCCAGGGATATTAGAAATACTGGGTTGACTTACGAGCTAAAGGCTGTTGATTTGTAAGCTTCTTCCAGATAGCTCAGGTTTGAGCACATGGATTTACACCGTGTAATCTTCACTTCGTCCCAGAGTGGTTGCCAGTGAGCTTCATGGCCGGCCAGAATTTTGAACCTGTCCCCCTTTCCCGGTTCAAAGTTCTAGGATTTAGACTACTGTAGCTCACAGACTGATGTCCTTGGCCCAATAATTATTTTGGGAAATAATAGAAAAGAGCCAGGATCCAGTGGCACCTTCAAGATTAGCAACATTTGTGATGGAGTCTGAGTTTCCGTGAGTCACTGCTCACGTCTTCAGAACCGTCATGTAGAGTCGCCTTGCTTGAAATTTGGTATGCGTGCAGGTCTATCGGTTGCCTAAGAATTATTCATTGCTGTTGTGATAAATGACAAATTCTTTGGCAGCCAGACAAGTTTGCGTTTACCTGAACAACATGGAACCGGTTAAATAGAATTTTTAATAAAACGCAGGTCCTTTTTAGGGGCTTCCAAAGGTATCCTAGTGAAAGAATTAATAAGCACAAGGTATAGAGAGATTTCTGCATTAGCAGTTCAAGGAGATACTTCCAAGGTCTCTCTAATGTCATTTTCCTTTAAAAATAACATGTGATGGTAATTGTTACATACCTGTGGTTTCACTTATGCAGAGGAATAGCCATTGTGCATATTCATCAGTTAAGAACATCAGAGAAGCCATGCTGGATCAGGCCAAGGGTCCATCTAGTCCATCACAGTATCACACAGTGGCCCAAACTCAGGGGCCTTCAGGAGGTCTACCAGGCAAGGCCAGAACTCCAAAAGCCCTCCCACTATTGACCCTCCATGCACCAATGGTTGGCTGAAATGTGTTTTCTTTGGGTTGATATCTGGCACCACTCCATCAGAAAAATCATGAATTCTTTTACTGCCAGGAGGGACCCTTCTGACCTCAAGCTTGTAGAAATATTTCAGAAAGGGCATAATTTATACATGAACCATACATATAAGTGCTTTTGACATCTAATCTTGATTTGCAGGCTCTTAACCTCATGTCTGTGTTGCTAATGCAACATGATTAGTGATTTTTCTTTTCTTTTTGCATACTAGCTATAAAGAGAGATTTTTTCTCTCTCCCTCCCTCCCTCCAATAAAGAATATTCAGGTAAAAACCTAAGTATTTAAAGTGAGGGAGGCTTGTCTGTCTGAGCTTTAAATCTAAACATTCAATGTTTTCACTTTGTAGTCCTGCAAAATACTTCCCATTTAACTTCTTAAATTAAAAATCACGTAAGGTGAAACAGCGCAAGAAGGGTAAATTCGAAATAGATGACTCCCTTAACTATGGTTTCATTCGAATGAAAATGCTGCAGAGAAGAGGCTGCAAGGATCTATGGATACGTTAACATTTGTCCATCTGTGCAGGGTTGAGGAATGGCTGACATCAGGGTTTCCCAACATGGTGCTCACCACGTTTTTGACAAATGGGGAGGGCCAAATGCGGTGTCTGCCCAGCTGGGCTTCTGATTGGCATTGCGGAATAACCAGTGTTTTATTCTCTCCGCATATTATTAAATTAGTCCTATTGAGCTTCCCCTATGTTTGTTTGTGTGGTTGGCTCCACCTCCTGCAGGACCAGTATTCTAGAATTACTCAAAAAGGTGGCAGATCCCTGAGTAACATGAACAAATCAAGAATCAGATAGTAAAAAGCAGGGTACCAAACATCAGCTGTTCTTTTTCTTCTGCGAACAATGGCTACAGGAAAGTGTAATCCTGGCTTTCCCCCCGTTATAACCTAACATGTCATTTGACAAACAGCAAACACCAGAAGGGACCAGATCAATAGCTTTATTAAATTAAGGTACTTCTCAGTGTATGTGCAGCTGAAATTGGAATGCAGTGAGCCACTTTGGTAGAGTGTGAAATGTTGACATATTCTTAAGAATTAGAACAATCCCAGATGAATGAATGCCTGAGAAATCTATATTCCCCCCCCCCTTTGGGGCCAAAGATACAAATGCTGAAAAATTGTGCTAAGGTTATAATGTTCAGTAGCATAACCCCGCTCCCTGACATTTTGCAGAGGCCATCTTGGGAGTGGCCCAGTCTCCTCTGGCAACCATTTGTGATTGTAGCCACTGCTCTGTGTCAGGATTCCAAAAGTGTCCACAGGTGCAGAAAGATTGGGGCCCCCCTGTTTTAGATGTCCCGCCAATCTGTCAAAGTGTGTCTGCGCCACTTCTGACTTGCAGCCCAAAAAGTATTTTCCCAGTCTGGCTTGTGATCTTTTGGATGTTTGACAGCCTTTCCTCCGTTTTTGCAGAAGAGAAATCTTTGTGTTTTTTTTAATGCTATCTTTATCATCAAGTGGTCCAGCCTGAATGCAGGTCCAGGAATATTGCATCTAAAATGTTTATTTTCATGTCCCCAACACCTTTGATACCTTGCCACACTGTCTCTAAAGGTGTAGGAGCAATTTAAACCATGAGCCATTCAGTGCAAAATCCGAACGGCCTGTAAGTTAATTAATAATTTCTTCCGTTTTCAGAGCAGAATATTTAATCATTCAACAGACATGTCCTAGTTTGTGCTTTCCTCTTTTTATACCTTGTAGATTCTTTATTTGACATCATTATACAAAAGGTGAAAAGATCTGAATATATTATTTCCTCAAGGCCATTGCTAATATTAATCTGGCTATGTTTACTACCTTAATAGTAATTCCATATTTATAGTTTGCCAGGAATACTTTAATTGCCCTCTTAGATTCCTCCCTCTCTCTTTCCTGCCCCCTTCATGCCATCCTTCCTGCTTTATATATAATTTCCCTTTCCTTCCTTCCTTCCTTCCTTCCTTCCTTCCTTCCTTCCTTCCTTCCCTTTTCATTACAGAGAAATAACTGAAAATGTGCAAACATTTTTGATTCAGTTTCCCAGGAGGGGAAGGGAAGCACCCGTTGGGAGGGGAAATGTACCTAGGATATTCGAGCCACGTGTCTAAAACCATAAGGAGTAAATGAGAGACAAGGGGGCAGATCCAGATGAATCTCTGCATAACCTCTGAAGTGGGACTTGATGTTGACAGTATTCTTCCCTAGGCATTTTTCATAGCGTAGGGTAGCCCCAGAATTATACCGTCTTCTAAAAATGCCTCTGGAGCTGATCTCTTTGTTTCAAGGGTTTTCTGTGCTACTCAGTGCAGCAGGGGGATACGGAGAAAGCAGATGCTGTTATCCATTTCATTGGGTAATGAAATGATAAATGTCAGTCCTCTTGTGTGTGCACGCATGTGCGTGTGTTTATTTTTTAAGCTCATTATATTCTTGCAGTCCGGAAAAGTGTTCATTTCACAAGGGGTCTTTGAGGGAACTGTTGTTTTGTTTATTAAATGCCAATTAACTGGAGGTTAGGAGCAGTCTGCTCTTGCCTCTTCCTCGCACAATGCTCATTACAGCAGTCGCAGCTGTTGCTGCAGCCTGACAGAACCCGTGGAAGGTGGCGGCCATCATGCTGAGGGATGTAGGGATGCCAGCCTCCAGGTGGTGACTAGAGAGCTTCCTGAGTTACAGCTGACAGAGATCAGCTCCCCTGGAGAAAATGGCCACTTTGGAAGATGGAATCTGTAGCATTATATCCCATTGAAACCCTGCGTTCCTCAGGCTCCACCTCCAAATCTGGTGTTTCCCAACCTGGAGTTGGCAAATCTCCTTTGCTCAGTAAATTTCTGGGCAGAATGGGGCTTCAGCCCAGTCTGCAAGCCAGAAGACCATGCATGTCAGGAAGAAGGTTCTGACTAAGGGAGCCTCCTACAGAGCTTGGCCCTGGTAGGACATTTGTAGTTACAGGCTGCGGCTTTTTCAATACGTATAATGCTAACCGTGCCCTTCTGAGTTCAGCAAGAACTGCCACAAGAGTGGCAAAGAGGAATAACTGCTAGAGATTCTGGAATCCTCGACTTGCCTTATTTCAGGAGCTGTGGCTGTTACAGTTACACCCCTAGTCTATTTAATTCAGGGGTCCCCTACCCTTTTGAGCTTGTGGGCACCTTTGCAACTCCAACACAGAGTACCGGGCGCAGCCACATAATCGCCGCCCCAGGTGGAGCCACCAATAAGATGGCTGCCGCAGGAGGTGGAGCCAAACACAAAAACGCCAGGCCCCCCGCGCTAATTCTTTTAGGTACATATAGGATGTATGTATGAATTTTGTGTTTTTCTACATTCGTGTGCCGTTTTTCATTACCAAAAGCTCTCTAAGGGTCTCACAGCAAAAATAACACACTCCTGCCTTTTCTTCAGCCAGAGGTCCCCTGTAGGTATTGATCTTGGTGTGTGTGTGTGTGTGTATGTGTGCACACAGGCATGTTCTTCCTCCCCTCCTATCCCCAGGCTATTTTCCCAGTCGATAGCAATTTATAGCAGCCGCGGCTTGGCGCGGCTGTTGTTGACGTCGCGGAGGGCGCCCGGCGAGGACGCAGCTCCTCTCGGCGTCATCTGGCCGCGCCGAGGCGCGACGGAGAAGGGCGGGGGCGCCCGGCTATAAATAGGCCAGGCGCACGCGTGGAGGCCCTCTTCGCGTCGACTGCCGTCGGGACAGCGTGCTGTCCCAGCAGCAGAGGGAGCCAGGCCAAGCCGCGGGGGCGAAGCGCATGGCCCGGCGGGCGCTTGCTCGCTCCTCGGCTTCCCCGGCTAGTAGCGAGGACAGGAATAAAATAAAGAAAAAAAAACCCTTGACGCAGAAGGAGAAGGTAGGAGCGGGGGGTGGTGCGACGTGAAGATGCCGCGGCGGCGCCAGTCAGCACCGTGGGGCCGGGGTGGGGCCAAGGCCTGAAGGGGATCCCCCAGTGGTGGTGCGGGGGCTGAAGAGGGATGTTGGGGAGCGCGGTGTACCTCTCCTCCCGGGGGACTAGGCAAGCGCCGAGGGGGCTCAACCGCCGGACGGGCGGCAGCTGGGGGGGGAGCAGAGGGCTCGAGCCCTTCTGGGGAAGGGAGGGCCGCGGTTGCTGGGCCTTCCTCTGTCACTGCCAGGGGGTTGGAAAAGCCCCCAGAGGGGGGAGGGCAGCCCCTTGCGGAACACTCGGTCCCGGCGGGGCAGGCAAAGCCCGGAAAGAGCTCGGGGAACCCCCAGGCGGGGGAGTGGGGGCGACCAGCGGGGAGGGTCCAGGGAGGCCTCTCCCTCTCCGCATGTGCCCAACTGGGTCCCACGCAGGCCGTCCCGGTCCCCTGAGGGGGCGAGGCTCCAGGAGGAGCGGGGCGGTAGGCGGGCCAGTGCAATGCTGGCAAGCAGGGCCTGGGCAGCTGAGATCCCCGGGTCCCGGTGGCAGGGGCCACGAGGCAGGCTCGCACGGGGCCACAGGAACTCCAGTCCATCCACGGGACTGGGAACGGGGGCTAATCGGGTCAGTCCTATGCCTACTTCTGCTTCCCCTCGTGGTGACCGCGAGCAGAGGAGCGCTCGGCCGCGGGGCGGGGTTAGGGGGGTGCAGTTTCCAGGTCCAGCCGATCTTTGGGGTTGCGGTCCAGTAGGCGGCGGAACCGTGACCGGGAGGACCGCACGGTGCATGGGAGCGACAGGAGTCGCTCCCCTTCGCCTCTACGGCGTCCAAGATGGCACCACGGCGGAGATCAGGGGCATCCGGCGGTGGGGGGAGGCGGATCTCCCGCAGCCGGCTGAGGACGCGCCGATCCAGGGGGGGCACCTCCCTGTGCCGTTCCCGGTCTGCTTCATCCGATCGCCTCGGCTCTGAGAAATCATCGGGCTACTGGGCAGTATACGCCAAGGCAGTGGCTCTCTTCGCAGATAGGCGATCGGGACACCGCAGCCTGCTGCGCCGCCGACGCTCCCGTTCTTGTGCTAGGGACAGGAGTTCTGACAGCGGTAGAAGGGAAGGAACGGCGAGTCATGGCGGGAAGAGACGTCGGAAGACGCAATGGAAGGCGCATAAGCGGCAGCGATCATCGCTGCACAGCCTGACTTCTGGTGAGTCATCAACAGGGGTTGAAGGGGACAGCACGGTGCATGACGGGTGGTATTGGATTGAGGCCGCCTTTGTTCCTGGAATCCCGCCATGGATGAAGAGCCGGAGGCATACCACGAAGCGCTTGCTGGATGAAGCCGTGGTTAGCCAGCAGAGGAGGGAGCCCCCGGGCCGGTTCAAGGATGGGGAGGCCCCGCCGGGGGTTCATCTCCCCGCAAGATTGCGGGAGAAGGCCCCTAACGGGTATTTTGTGGACCTGTTCGATCTGGTCCGGGGAAGGAACAAGGGTGGGGACACGGGGGACCACAAGGATAAGGAAAAAAGCGCACCCCAGCCCTGCGAACAGACCATGATCAACTGGCTGAAGGGGTTCACGGAATATCACGGCCTTATTTGTGGAGCTTACCACGAGAGGGGGTGGCATCTTTGCCGCTATCTGCACACGGTCCTAGAAGCGTGGGAGAGAGGGGGTGAGGAGGCGGCCATGGAATATAATAGGGAATTCCGTGAGCTCGCCTCGCACAATGCGTCCACACACTGGGACTTGAAGCTATATGATGCTTGGATCGTGCAGGTGGGATCCCCAACTCGACAACGCAAAGAGAAGCCACGGACGGGTTCCTCGGCCCCTCCCAGGAAGCTCAGCGGATTAGTCTGTTGGGATTACAATAGGGGGGGTGCAAGAGGTGGCGGTGTAGATTTGAACACCACTGCGAGGCTTGCGGCGGGAGCCATTCCATGGGGTCCTGTACCCAGCCTCCCTTGGCTGGGCAGCCCTTTCGAGCAACCTGATCCTTCGGGCGGAAGGACGGGGGAGCGTGTTCTGGAGCACCTTCCGCCACCCAGAAGGCTGCCTGATTTGTCAGGTCAGTTTAGGACGTTAGCCCCCACACCAGTCAAATTGGGTACTTTGGTGGACTGGCTCCAAGATTACCCAGACAGGTCGGCTTCTGTCTACTTGGCAAACGGGTTTTCTGAAGGCTTCAGGATTCCCTACATGGGCGAGCGGGTGTCATCCATGAGTGGGAACCTGAGGTCGGCACAGGCCCTCCCGGAGGTGGTAGCGGCAAAGTTGGCAAAGGAACCAGAGGCGGGGCGCATCGCTGGTCCGTTCGACGAATCGCCACTTCCGAATCTGAGGATATCGCCCCTCGGAGTGGTGCCCAAAAAGACACCGGGGGAGTATCAGCTGATACACCACCTTTCCCACCCGCGTGGCGGGTCGGTGAATGACTTTATCCCCCCGGAACTTTGTGCGGTGAAATATACTCCATTCGACGCGGCCGTGGCCATGGTGAAGAGCTGTGGCTGAGGGGCGTTACTGGTAAAAAGTGATATTCAGTCAGCTTTCCGGCTCCTTCCCATCCACCCGGAGGACTACTGCCTGCTGGGTTTCCGGTTCCGGGATAAGTGGTACGTAGATAAAGCCATGCCGATAGGGTGTTCCGTGGCCTGCGCGGCTTTTGAAGCGTTCAGCTCTTTTTTGGAATGGGCCGTGCGGGCTCAGGGTCGATTCCATCACATTGCCCAAATCTTGGATGACTTCCTGATGGCCGGGCCTGGTGGCACAGAGGTGTGCGCCTTCCGGTTGCGCACGTTTCAAGACCTGATGGCCGAGTTGGGAGTCCCTTTGGCTGCGGGAAAGACGGAGGGCCCAGCCACCAGGATAACCTTTTTGGGTATCGAGTCAGATACGGTGGCCGGCACCTCCAGGCTTCCGGAGGACAAACTCACCGCGCTCAGGGGTCTCATAGCCCAGGCGCTGGAGAAGCGGAAATGCACGCTGCGGGAGGTCCAAGTCCTGCTGGGGCACCTTAATTTCGCCTGCAGGGTGGTCACACCTGGTAGGGCCTTTTGTTTCCGCTTGTCCAGTGCCACCAGGGGTCTGTCCCGTCCTTTCCACCGAATTAGGATGACCAGTTCCATCAAGGCAGACCTAAGGGTTTGGAGCCAGTTCCTGGAGGGATTCAACGGGGTGGCCATGTGGCAGTCAGAATTTTCTCCTATGGACTCCCTCCAGGTTCAATCCGATGCCGCTGGAGCCAGCGGCTTTGGGGTGTACTTTGCGGGCCGCTGGTGTGCGGAACGGTGGCTGGTGGAGTGGCCGCAGGAGGTCCTGAGGGACTTGACGTTCCTCGAATTCTACCCTATTCTGGTGGCCGTTCTCCTCTGGGGGGCGGACTTTGCGAATAAGAGGGTGGAGTTCCTTTGCGACAACCAGGTGGTGGTTTATGTTATTAATCGTCAGTCTTCAGGTTCAGCCAGAGTAATGCGCCTTATACGGCGTTTCGTCCTCGCCTGCCTGTTGCACAATGTCACCTTCAAGGCCCAGCACGTCCCAGGGGTCACTAACGAGTTGGCCGACACTCTCTCTCGGTTTCAGGTCGAGAGATTTCGTCGGCTCACTCTGGGGGTGGCCAGGGAACCGGAAAATTGCCCGATGGAGATCCGATGTCTTGGAGTAGATTGATCCTCGATGGTGTCCTCTCCTCCCTGGCGGCGTCGACACGACGAGCCTACCGCCGGGCGGCAGTTAGCTTCCTGGACTTCGCGGGGAGGGCGGGAAGGGTTTCCGCCTGGCCGATAGACGAGGAGATGGCCCTTCGATATTTGGCACACCTGCATGAGCGGGGGTTGTCACACCGCTCATTGCGGGTTACTCTGGCCGGACTGTCATTCTGCAGCAAGGCGGCTGGGTCGTGGGACACTGGGAGGTCATTCCTGGCCAGGCAGGCCGTTAAGGGGTGGGGTCGACAGGCACCCGCGAAACCCGATGCCCACCGCCCCCTCACCCAGCACGTACGGGCACGCTTGCTGGAGTGTCTCCCGAGTATCTGCCGTTCCAGTTATGAAACCTCACTTTTCCGGGCAGCGTTTTGCACGGCGTTTCACGGGACACTCCGGGTGGGGGAGCTGGTGGCACAATCACGTGCGGCCTTCAACCATTCTGGTTTCCACGTCACCGATTTTCGCGTGGAAGGATCTGGCGTAGAGTATTTTCTCCGCCGGTCCAAGTCTGACCAGAAGGGGAAGGGATGTCACATTTTCCTTCCTTCCATCCGGGGGTCCCCCGTCTGCCCGCGAGCCAGCATGGCCCTGTTTCTCCAGGTCCGCCCTCCGCTACCTGGCCCTCTCTTCATCCACCTGGACGGTACCTGCCTGTCTCGTTTCCAGTTCATTGCCGTCCTCAGGGCCAGCCTGGAGATGGGGGGACATCAGTCCCTCATGTATGGGTCACACTCATTCTGCATTGGTGCTGCCACGCAGGCTCACCTGGCGGGAATGGGCATGGGGGACATAAAAAGGTTGGGGAGGTGGCGCTCCCGGGCATACAAGGCTTACGTTCGCCCGGGGCAGGTCGATTAATGTGTGGTTCTTTCAGGTGTTTCACCAGCAGCATCGGTCGCCATTGTGGGCCACAGTATTCCGTTTTGGGCTGGCCGCCATGTGTCCTCTTCGGAGTGGGGAGCGGACCTGGGATTGGAAGACAGCTGCCGGATCGCCTGGTGGACCAGACGCGGGCTCAAGTGGGATGCTCTTCTAACGGTCGTGGCTGACGAAGTCTGTCAGGTCGGAGTTCCGGATGTTCTGGTGATACACGGTGAAAATGACTTGCCGGAGATGACAGGGTGGCAGCTCAGCGCTCGGATCGTTGACGATTCGGCGATTCTACGGCAGCGCCTTCCCAAGGCCTGTTTGATGTGGTCTGAGATGCTTGACCGTTTGGCTTGGCGAGATGCAGTCCGGCACGATAGAGTGAACTGGGCGAAACAGAAGGTTAACAAAAAGGCCAAAAAGACGGTGGCAGCACTGGGGGGAGGCGTGATTTCGCATCCCGGGATTTCCTACCATTCACCGGCCATGTTCCGGCCAGATGGTGTTCATCTGTCCACCCAGGGCTGAGAGCTCTGGTTAGCAGATGTTAGGGATGGGTTGTTGGGAGTTCTTTCCCCGGGTTGGTGGGAACAGGCTTAATTCACCTGTTCAGTGGCGGCTATGCTTGGTAGGGAGCCTGTTGGCAGGGAGCCCGCCTGCGTGCGGGACTCCCTGAAGGAGGGGGTCTTGGTAATGAGACCGGCAGTTCCCCTGGCATGGCCTACCCGGCTGGGAGGCCAGGGGCCCGGGGGGGGGCAAGCAGCAAGGGGGCACCAATGGAGGCGGACGCCCTTTGGGTCCCTTACTGCCGCTTCCCAGGAGACTCTGCGGCGGAAGGCATCCCATCCTCCCGGCTGGGAGTGAGGAGTGGAGCCCGAGCGCCGCAGTTCAGAAAGGACAACCAGACGGCTGAAATGGGGTCAGGCTCCCTCACCAGCATAGGGCCAACCCTACGTTGGGGTTGTTTGTTAATAAATGGCTGTGGCCAAGTTATTTGCCAAACAGGAGTCGTGTCTTCGCTGGAGTAGTCGCCACCTGCTAGTCAACATTCTATTTCTGGCTTTCATATGTTCCCATTGTGCTCCAGTGTTTTAAGCACTGTGTTATTGGCCAGATTTTTTTTTTATATATCAAAAAGATAAATTAGGCTATAGGACAGAATACGTTTCTTTGGTGAGCTGAGCGGGACTCGAGATGCATCTTGTCTGTTTGCTACAAGGCCTGCAGAGCAACATTTTGCCTCTTGCATTTTTGGCTCTGTTTGTTTTTTAGTCTTTGTTTCAGATTTCAAGTTGTCAGTCTTGTTTGGCTCTACAGCTGCAGCGGCCGGCCACCACTACTTCCATGTGGCTGGACAAACCAAACGGTACTTGAGGGAAGGACGAAGCTCTCAAAACTCCAGGGATGTGGAGTGTTTTGAGGGATCCGGGCCTGGAGATCCGTAGCCCTATGTCTGTTCTGAGCAAAGAATTTCCGATCATTCTTCTGGCTGTGGGGAATTTTCTTCCTGGGAACCCAGGATGACTCCTAGAAGCCTTGAGAGAGAGAGTGGCTTGTTGTGTCCACAGCAAAGCAGTCACGTGAAGGGTGTTTTGTCTGCTGAACCTCACCAGTTTGATGATGACATAGCAACATTGCAGCCCATAGTGATACCTTTAGATTGAGCCTTTTTTATGGAGTTAAAAAAAAAAACCCGTAGAGAATGCAAACTTTTCAACCCACTAAACTGTGCTGCTGTTTTATTACACATTCTTCCTAATGGTTGGCCTCTTCTTCATCCTTGCCAAACGCCTGTTGCTGGCACTTCAAGCACAACTGCTCCAAACAGTCTTTGATGATCCGTCTTTTCTAGGTAAATTTAAAGAGGCAAAAAATAAATAAAAATTTTAAAAACGAAGCCTGCACTACATCTTTCGGGCATTCCAGTGTTGCAAGCTCTGAGGAATGTAAAACGAAGTTGCTTTCCTTTTACGTGCTTTTCTTTTTATTATTTCCCATTTAATTTCCACTGCATATTTCATTCCTTTATTTTTTTTATGCGATCATAAATAGCAGCTCTCAGATGTGGTTATTTCCAGCAGCAGAGGCTATTCACAGTAGCAGTCATTTTACAGCAAGTGGTCGTGAGACTTCCAAGGAGTAACTAAAATATGAAAAGATGGTGATGACTCAGGGAAATCTCAGTATGCAAACAGTATACCGGTTTCTCTCCATCTGCATAGCAGAGCCCATGTTATTTCAGCTTGGGGTGGGAGGGGGATGCGATACAGTAATACAAGAAAGTCATTGCTTTGTCAGGTGGCCTTTTCTTTTACCCGGAATGAGTTTTGTGTACCGAAACCTGCTTTTTAACAGAGCCCCAATAAGCATTGCTGAGGATGGAAGGATGTATCATTCCTGTTTCTCACCGTTTGCCCTGACTTTGAGAGTTGCTTCCCAAGATACCACAGCCTGGCCCAACCAGGTCTTCCTTACCTGCTGATCATTGTGTGCCAGGAAGCAGGACTTCCTACCTCTTCAGGAAGGACTCTGTGCACGGGATGTCTTAGGAGATTAACATGGTCCTTTTGCAGTGCTGGGTTATGCCTGTGATTCGTATGGTCTTTGCGGTCTAGCGGCTCTAGGGGGTGTTATGCTTGCTTAAGGCCCTGTGCATTTATTTCACTCAAAATAGCCTTTGTGCTTCGGATATGTGCAGATTTATAATGACTTGACCTGAGGGGGGCTCCTAGTGGTGTGGACCCTGTTTTTTCTGCATCAAGAGCAATCCTTACATCAGCCAAAGTGTCGGTCTTGACAGAAAAGCGACGGGATCTTGCTGCTGTTACCCATGATGTGTTGCCATGAGGAAGCCACTGAAATCTGCCTCCATCTGGCCGATCCTCTCTAGCCGTACTATGTAGGGGCACCTACCGCATGGTTTCGGGTCACTGCTGAGAACCCCCCACCTGTCCCTCAGCTGTCACTTGTGATGCCCTCAGTTCCTGCGGAGAATCATCCTGCACAAGGATGGTTCACCCCACCACACCATTTCTGGTGAGATTCCCCCTCTGGCATTGCATTCAGCATCTGGACGTTCGCCTGAGGCATCTCCCTTGGTCAATAGCAAGAGAGGATGCAAGGACTGGCCCCAGGGCTCCCACCCATGTAGGAACCTGTTAAGAGCCAACTTGGTGTCGTGGTTAAGAGCTGTGGCCTTTAATCTGGAGAACAGAGATTAGTTTCCCACTCCTCCTCCACATGCAGCCAGCTGGGTGGCCTTGGGCCGGTCACAGTTCTCTCCGAGCTCTCTCAGCCCCACCTACCTCACAGGGTGTGTATTGTGGGGAGAGGAAGGGAAAGGGGTTTGTAAACCGCTCTGGGACCACTTCAGGGAACAAAAGGCAGGGTACAAACACCCCCCCCCCCGTCTTCTTTATTGACAGTTTTATTTTTTAGCAACACCCTTTCAGGCCTAACAAAAACCGTTTCCTTTTCAACTGCTGGTAGTCCCACCGGGTGTTAGTTGATGGTTGTTGTTGCCATTGCTGTTTGCTTGAATTGCTGAGCATTTCAGACTGGCCTCATGGTTTAAAAGAGTGATTGATTTTGTTGTTGTCGTTCGTTTCAGAGGTCTGCTGTTTCGGCCTGCAACAGAAGTCCGCCGACACCTTGGAGACAAAAAGGGTTTTAGCACAGGAGCTTTCAAGATTCAGCTCTCTCCAGTGAATGGAGCTTTGAGGTTTGACAGCTCTGAAAACCCTGTTCGTCTCTAAGGTGCTATTGGGCTCAAACCAAGCTGTTTTTTTAAATTTTGGGGTGATGTATAATTTTATTCTTGTTTTATTGTTGTCACGGAACCTCTGTTCTGAGGCAGTCAGAAAATCACCCTGAACTATAAAGGAGTAATGTTTGTGTGCTCGGCCACTTTGCTCTTTCGAGGCTCGGTATATATGCTTTAAGGATAGGGTGCTAAATTTTTGTACAGCCATAATGGAGATGGCTGCGCTGAGAGGTGCAGTCTTATCAATTTAATAAATGTCCCAGGCTAGCCCCATCTTGTCAGATCTCGGAAGCTAAGCAAGGTCAGCCCTGGTTTGTACTTGGATGGGAGACCTCCTAGGAAGAAGCCCAGGGTGGCTTGAGAAGCCATCTCTGAATATCTCTTGCCGTGAAAACCCTTTCCACCACCATAATGAAGTGAATGAGGTATTAAAACGGATACTTATTAAATTTGCAGATGATACTGAAATGGGAGGGGTAGCAAACACAACTGAAGACAGCTACAGAATACAGGTTGATCTTGATAGGCTCGAGAAGTGGGCTAAACTGAATAAAATAAAGTTCAATAAGGAGAAATGTAAAGTTCTGCATTTAGGTAGGAAAAACTAAATACACCAATATAAGATGGGGGAGACTTGTCTTGGCAGTAGCATGTGTGAAAAGGATCTAGGAGTCTTAGTAGACCATACATTGAACATGAGTCAGCATGTGATTCAGTGGCTAAAAAGGCAAATGGGATTTTGGGCTGTATCAAATGGAATATCATGTCCAGATCACAGAAGGTGATGGTACCGCTTTAATCTGCTCTGGCTCGGCCTCACTTGGAGTCTGTGTTCTGTTTTGGGCACCCCAGCTGAAGAAGGATATTGACAAACTGGAACATGTCCAGAGGAGGGCAACAAAGAAGGTGAAGGTTTGGAGACCAAGACTTATGAAGAAAGGTTGGGGGAGCTTGGTCTGTTTAGCCTGGAGAGGAGGCAACTGAGAGGGGATCTGAGAACCATCTTCAAGTATTTTAAAGGCTGCCATGTAGAGGATGGAGCAGAATTGTTCTCTCTTGCCCCAGAGGGACAGACCAGAGCGATTGGCATGAAATTAATTCAAAAGAAATTCCATCTAAATATCTGGAATAAGTTCCTGACAGTTAGAGCTATTTGTCAGTGGAACAGGCTTCCTCGGGAGGTGGTGGGATCTCCATCTTTGGAAATTTTTAAACGGAGACTGGGTTATAATTGGACTTCTAGACGGAGAGGCTGATTCTGTGAAGACTCAAGGGGGTGGCAGGTGACAGTAGGTGAGAGATTGGGATGTGAGTGTCCTGCATAGTGCAGGGGGTTGGACTAGATGACCCTTCCAACTCTGTTATTCTATTATTCTATGATTCTAAGTGACACAGGCTTAATAAGTAGGCAATAAAAAGCGGCTGGAGACTCACCGGAAGCCACCATTGAAGCGGCGGCGTGGTGGGAGGGAAGGAGGACGCTCCCTGGAGCGTCGGGGCAGCGTGCGCGGCTCAGGGAGCCATGTCACGTGGGAAGCGTGGGCTCGCGGCGCCTTAAATGGCGCCACATGCTCGGAGCCCGGCCTTTTCCCCTCCGGCAGCAGAGTGAGCAACAAGCTCGCTGCTGCTGCTGAGCATCGAGGGAGGCCGAGCGCGGGCCGGGAGCCTCGAGGGCAGCAAGTGGTCCTGAGAAGGGGCCGAGGCCACTAGTGGGAACTCGGGAGGGAGGGGGAAAAAGGCATGGGCCCCAAACGGCGTTGGGCGGCGGCGCCCGTAGCCACGTCCCGGGGGGGGGGCGGAGGGGAGGCCGGAGAAGAGCTGTGCAGGAGGGGCAGCCGCAGGGCTAGTGCCCTGCGGGCCAGGGCTGCATGGGCCACGGCTGTACCTGGGGGCCGGGCTCGGGGTATGAGGGCTCCATGGAGCACGGAAGCCAGCCGGGGGCATGAGGTCTCAGGAGAGCCACAACGGGGGCGGCAGCGGGCAATGACGGGCACGCAGTCGGGGGGAGGGGGCGCAAGGGCCGCCCGCCATGGGGGCCAGTCCACTTCCCGAGGGGGACAAAGGCAAGGGGCACACGGTTCCCGCGGGCCCCAGACTCGATCCGGGAGCAAGGCCAGTGGGCCCCCACGGGGCAGGGGGGATGGTGAGGGGGCCTCCATGTTGGCACGGTCCAGGAGCAGGCCTTGGCAGCAAAAGGCACCTGAGTCACGGGAGCAGGGAGCCTCTCCCCGGGGAAGGGCCCAGCAGGAGTCGCCGGATAGTGTGGGGGAGGATAGCATATTGCAAGGCCTTGATGCCCCCAGGGGGGAGCAGGCTGCCTTCTGGCAGGGCTATGCGACAGCCATGTCTTAAATCTCGGGCTCTCACAGAGCAAGAAGCTTGCCCAGCAGCCTTAGCAGATCGGCGGAGGAGTCTGGGGGGGCAAGTCGGGGGTCAAGCAGTTCACCTGTGCCTGCTAGCAGATCCAGGGAGAGGCGCAGCAGACGAAGGACAAAGGACAGCCACAGGAGGCAGTGCAGGAGGCGTTGCACTCACTGCTCTGGTGAGTCAACTTCTGGGGCGGACAGTGGGGATGCCCACAGTGATGGCAAGTATTGGTTAACGGGGGCCTTTATACCCGGGCTGCCAGCCTGGCTCCACAGCGGGCAGAGGCAAAGAGATTGTTGGAGTCCAGGGAAGTGACCAGCTCCCTCTTGGAACCTGGGAAATATCGGGACACCGATGCACCTCCTGGCATTCATTTGCCACAAAAACTGAGGGACAAGGCTCTAGATGGCTACTATGTGGACCTTTTTTCTTTCATAAAGACAGGAAAAGGCGGGGACACAGGCAAGAAAAGGGACAGGAAGTAGGACGATGCCCCAAGATGTGAGAAAACCTTTGCGAATTGGCTAAGGGGGTTTGCCGAATATATGGCACTTATAGCGGCAGCCTACCCGGAGAGGGGCTGGCATTTGGCCCGCTACCTTTGTCATGTCTTGGAAGCCCATGAGTTCAGGCGGGAGGAAGCCACCCTGGACTATGATAAAGAGTTTAGGGAGCTAGCTTCATATAATCCAGATGCCCGCTGGGATCTTAAGCATCACGATTCTTGGATCGTGAAGGTTGGTCCCAGTATCCGGCAGAGGAAAGAGAGAGATAGACGGGCTGCCCCGCAAAAAAGATGCTTTCCCATGGCCTTTTGGGATTACAACAGGAAGGAATGTAAGCGCCAGCAGTGCAAATACGCCCACATCAGTGAGGTGTGTGGGGGGGCATACACGGGGCAATCATGCATAAAAGGGGGTAGTGCCATGCAGCCCTTTCGAGGGGCCCGATTCAGGAGGGCCTTCAGCCACCGGCAAATCCGCCTGAGACACCATCAGCTGAGCTGCTGGGCCTTGCCTCGACCCCTGTACGGGTAAGTGTTCTGGAGCGCATGCTAGCCACTTACCCCGATCGGCGGGTGGCAGCATACCTGCTGGAAGGGTTTTCCAAGGGTTTTAGCATCCCAAAGATGGGAGAAAGGGTGGCAACGGACTGTGAAAACTTGAATTCTGCCAGGGAAATGCCTGATGTGGTGCAGAGCAAACTGGAGAAGGAAATGTGGGCTGGCAGGATAGCGGGCCCTTATAGTTCACCCCTCATGCCGAACCTGAGGATTTCGCCATTGGGTGTGGTCCCCAAACGGGCAGAGGGGCAATACAGGTTGATCCACCACCTGTCCTACCCCAGGGGGTCCTCTGTGAACGACCACATAGCTCCGGAGTTGTGTTCGGTGATGTACGCCTCATTCGACCATGCGGTGGCCATTGTGTGCTCATGTGGGCCGGGAGCACTGATGGCGAAGTGCGATGTTCAGTCAGCATTTCGCCTGCTGCCAGTGAACCCACGGGATTTTTGTTTGCTAGGATTTAAATTCCAGGGGAGCTGGTATGTCGATAAATCGATGCCGATGGGGTGCTCCATTGCTTGCACTGTATTTGAAGCGTTTAGCACATTCCTGGAATGGGCATCTAAAGAAAAAGGGGGTTTTGATGCTGCAACCCATTACCTAGATGATTTTCTTTTTGTGGGGGCAGCGGGAACCCGGGAGTGCCAGGACCGGCTGCAGGTCTTTCAGGAGGTTGCCCACGAACTAGGGGTCCCATTGGCACTAGAAAAAATAGAGGGCCCGGCTACATCATTGACCTTTCTGGGGATCCAATTGGATTCTGTGGCGGGCACGTTGCGGCTGCCGGATGATAAGTTGAGCGCGCTCAGGGCCTCTTGGAGGACATGCTGGGCAGGACTAAGAGCACTTTAAGGGAGGTGCAGGCTCTGTTGGGCCATCTCAACTTTGCCTGCAGGGTAGTGGCTCTGGGCAGGGCCTTTTGTGCTCGGCTAGCTAGGTCCACGGCCAGGGTGCGGGGCCCCAGACACCACATCAGGGTAACACAGGCCATGAAGGAGGATCTTAGGGTTTGGCAGGTCTTCCTGCGACAGTACAATGGGGTTTCTCTATGGCAGTCCCCATTGGCACTTGGCAAAGCACTCCAGGTGCATTCGGATGCGGCTGGCAGCCTGGGCTTTCGGGTGTTTTTTGATAACCGATGGTGTGCTGAAAAGTGGCCAGAGCATTGGGGCCCAGAAGTGAGGCGGGACCTCACCTTTCTAGAGTTATTTCCAATAGTGGTAGCAGTGGCATTGTGGAAAGGTTGTTTTACTAACAGAAAGATCCAATTTTGGTGCGACAACCAGGCAGTCGTGGCCGTGGTCAACAGGCAGTCATCAACCTCTGCTAGGGTTATGGGGCTGGTTCGCCTCCTAGTCCTTGATTGCCTAGTGCATAACATTTCATTTAAGGCTACGCATGTGGCTGGTGTGCAGAATGAGCTGGCGGATGCCTTCTCCCGATTGCAGAAAGAAAAATTTTTCCAGCTGGCGCCGGAGGCCAGCCGTTACCCGGACAAGTTTCCAAAAGAGCTGTGGAGCCTTGGAGACGGCTGATACTCCAGGGAGCCCTTGGATCTCTTGCTTCAGCGACGCGGCGAGCATACGAGGGAGTGGCCAGGAACTTTGTGCGATACGCTAGGGCGGCAGGACATCAAGCAGCTTGGCCCATGCGGAAGACTTTGGCACTTCAGTACTTAGCATCACTTTGGGAGCTGGGGAGGTCACCCGGCACTATGCGAGTTCACCTGGCGGGACTTTCATTTTTTAGCAAGCTGTGGGGGTCGTGGGACCCGGGTTCATCCTTCCTGGTCCGCAAAGCAGTGGAAGGCTGGAAAAGGGGGGACCCCAAGCGCACTGATGGTAGAAGGCCCATTACATGGCATTTACTGAAGCGGTTGGTGGACCAGCTGGGAGTGGTGTGTTAAGACTCGTATGAGGCAGCGCTAGCAGCTTCAGCCTTCACATTGGCTTACTTTGAGGCACTGTGCTCCAGTAAGTTCCTGGCGCCGACAAGGGCTCCCTCCTCGATGGTTTCCTTAGGGAGGGAAGACGTGACGGTGGGCAGGCGGGGTGCCCAAATTTGGATACAACGGTCAAAGACCGACCATAGGGGTCAAGGGGCATTATTGTGGGTACCTAGGCGGGCAGGTACCGGGCTGTGCCCCGTGGCCTGTCTGGAGGCCTTCTTGGCGAGACAGCCTCCCGTGCCAGGGTATTTGTTTATCCACGCAGATGGGTCCTGCTTCTAGCGTTTCCAGTTTGTGGCCATCTTACAAGCTAGCCTAAGAAGGGTTGGGCAGGACCCGGGGTGGTATGGAACGCATTCCTTTCGAATTGGGCAGCCACCCAGGCCTACACAGATGGGGCATCCCCTGAGCAGATCATGGGGCTAGGGAGATGGAAGTCCCGGGCTTATTGTGGGTATGTGAGGCCGGGCATGGCAAAACATTAACCTGTGGCTTGTTTCAGGGAGCTGCCCAGCTACGCGCCGAGTGCTGGTTCTGGGACACAGCTTTGTCCACTGGGCACACACTTATGCAGCCAGTTCTGGTTGGGGCTCCAACCTGGGCCTGGGAGAGGATATTTCTGTCCAGTGGTCGGGACACAGAGGCATGCGCTGGTCGGCCCTCCTGGGAACGTTTGCTGCTGCAGCTGCCAAGTCGGGACCTCGAGACATGCTGGTGATACACCTTGGGGGTAATGACCTACCTGCTGAAAGCCGGGTTCACCTGAAGCGGAGAATGCTGAGTGATCTGGAGGCGTTGCAGCAGAAATGGCCTTCGACAGTTCTGGTTTGCTCCCAGATGGTGGAGCGGCGAGCCTGGCACGGAGCAAGGAACGTGAACAGTGTGAACCGTTCTCTGCGGAAAATTAACACGGCGGTGGCATCCCTGATGAAGGACATTGGTGGCTGGGTAGTGGTCCACGGGGACATTGATAAAAATATTTCTGCTTTGTATAGGGCTGACGGGGTTCACTTGTCCAGTTGGGGTTTGAACTTATGGTTGTTTAGTATACGGGCCACACTTCAGGAATGGGCTCAGTTAGGTGGTGTTCGCGGGAGTAGGGATGGCAATCCCTCCTCTGGTGGCGGGGATTGCAAGGGGATGGAGCCTGAAGATGGGTCAGGGAGTCTAGAAGCAAGAGGAGATTCCCCAAAGGTGTTGCCGCCTTAGGATTGAGGGGTAAAATGGGGGGTGAGCTTACCCGGCTGGGTAGCTCAACAGGATCCAGAGGGTGGATGACCTGTGATGGGCCAAGGGAGGTATACGCCTCCTGAAGCATCACCGGCATCCACTCTATGGGTCAGAAACCCCACAGCAAGGAGCCCCGGAGATCCATGGGGATTCTGGTCAGGGTCTTCAGGCAGCTGTGAAGTGTGTGGGTTTAAATAGGCCAGAAGGGCCAGGGGCAGGCTCCCTCTCCCCTTGCTGGCCAACACAATGTTGGAAAATTTGTTTTGGTTAATAAAAGCTGTGGCCTGTTTTTGCCAATGATATGGTGTGTGTGTCTCCTTCCTGAACAAAATGCCCGCCTGCAAGTCAAAAAGCGGCTGGAGACTCACCGGAAGCCGCCATTGACGCGGCAGCGTGGTGGGAGGGAAGGAGGATGCTCCTTGGAGCGTCGGAGCAGCGTGCGCGGCTCAGGGAGCTGTGTCACATGGGAGGCGCGGGCTCACGGCGCCTTAAAAGGCGCCACGTGCTCGGAGCCCGGCTTTTTCCCCCCGGCAGCAGAGCGAGCAACAACCCACCCTCCCTCCCTGTGATTTGGTTGTGCCAGAGTGGCACTTTATATTGTTCTTATGTCACAGCTGGGCGGGGATTGCAAGGGGATGGAGCCTGAAGATGGGTCAGGGAGTCTAGAAGCAAGAGGAGACTCCCCAAAGGTGTTGCCGCCTCAGGATTGAGGGGTAAAATGGGGGTTGAGCTTACCCGGCTGGGTAGCTCAACGGGATCCAGAGGGTGGATGACCTGTGATGGGCCAAGGGAGGTATACGCCTCCTGAAGCATCACCGGCATCCACTCTATGGGTCAGAAACCCCACAGCAAGGAGCCCCGGAGATCCATCGGGATTCTGGTCGGGGTCTTCAGGCAGCTGTGGGGTGTGTGGGTTTAAATAGGCCAGAAGGACCAGGGTCAGGCTCCTTCTCCCCTTGCTGGCCAACACAATGTTGGAAAATTTGTTTTGGTTAATAAAAGATGTGGCCTGTTTTTGCCAATGATATGGTGTGTGTGTCTCCTTCCTGAACAAAATGCCCGCCTGCAAGTCAAAGGGTGTTAAAAGAAGAGCTGAATTTTATACACCTCTTATCATTACTCAAAGGAGTCTCAAAGTGCCTTCCGTTCCTCTCCCCACAACAGACACCTTTGGAGGTAGGTGGGGTGGAAGAGCTCTAAGAGAACTGATCTGAGAACAGCTCTGTTAGGACTGTGACTGGCCCAAGGTCACCCAGCTGGCTGCACGTTGTGGAGTGGGCTTGCCAGGTTAAAAGCCGCCGCTCTTAGCCTTTATACCAAGCTGGCTCTCAACACCAAATTGGATCTCAGACTCCGAACATGATTCTGGATACATAATGTCTTGGAGGCAATGACAGTGGTAAGGTTGCCAACTCTGGGTCGGGAAATTCCTGGAGATTTATGGGGCAGAGCCTCTAAAGTCCACCCTCCTGATCTATCATTTTCTCCAGGGGAACTTACCTCTGTGGTCTGGGCATTAGCCGCAATCCTGGCTAACTTCAGGCCCAACTTGGAGGTTGGCAGTTCTAGTAAGGAGCCATATAGCTCTGGTTAAAAGAACGGGTTATTTCCCCCCAGCCCTTAATGAGGTTTCTGAGGAAACAAAGGGAAGATGTGGTTCTCGACATCTGCAAGTGACTCTCAGGAAAGAATCTTGAGCGGGTGGATGTGTCCTCCAGGCCCTTCCTGATTGGCTGCCTTTGCCATCAACTGCCGCATTGTGACGTGTCATTTCACCTCTGAACTTGATTGTGATGCTGGAAGGCGAGGGTGGCAGGTCATCGAGGGCTACTGTAAACAGGATCAGTCCCTCAAGGCTGTTGGTTGATAGCGGACTGCCTTTTTCACTGAGTGAATATGGGCAGCATTCAACTGGGAATTGCATTGGGGATAGCATTTGGTGTTCTCCTTGTAGCGGCTATACTTGTGATACTAGCGCTATGGCTCTACAGAAAGTTGGGGAGACCCTTTTCTGAGGTGAACAAGATTTCACCAATTCACCAACCTACAGAAGACAACAGAAAGCCACCAGGGCGCTCTGGGCAAAACAGCAGCAGTTGCGATGGGTCTGAATGTACTTTACAGCAGAACAGACTTAAAGATCACTATACCCCAGAGAAGGTGGAAGAAAACCTGAAATCACATCCAGGTTTCTGCTGTGACATGCCAGAGGAAGTGGAGAACCATCCAAGCCCTGGCTGTCCTATTCCAGAGGATGAGGAGGCAAACTTGGAATGTATTTCACGTGGTGGTTGTTTTGGCAGGTAAGAGGGCACCTTTGGTAAAGAAGACGAGACTCCACTTTTCATTGGCATTTAAAATGGCCACAGCTTTATTCAACACCCAAAACAGAGGGTTGGAGGCAACAAGGGAATGAAGCTGACCTACGCAGTCTGCTGACTGCGGGTCTCCAATGCCAAGCCATAAGGAGCCCATCAAATTTCCCCGCTGAGAATACGGGTCTCCCCATGTGCATTGGCCTATTCCAGGGAGATGATCTGTGGTGGAGGGCCAAAGGGCACAAACCTCTTTGGTGACCTCCCAGATCATCTGGTCATGAACGAGCTACCCAAGCCTACCCTGCAGGGTCTGCTTGCGGCTCGTTACCACCACCTCTTTAATGAGGCCCCATTCCCCGCGGGGAGGCCGATCGCACACCGGCTCCCCTCCAACAGCTTCACTCTCTTGTGCCAACATATGCTGTGACAAAACATAATCAAACAGTTCCAACAAAATATATAATAAAGGGAGGGCGGGTGGGTCGCTTGCCCCGGCGGCTGGCAAAGAGGCGGGAAGGAGACAGGCAACGTCCTAAACGGACTCTCCAGCCCCGCCTACTGCCGCGTGCGCTGCCGACGCAGCACGCCACCAGGGGCTCACGCCGTGGCCGCCGGAGCCATCACTCCTTTCCCGGCCCTCTACCCCGCCAAAAGCTGCCCATTATTGTGGCGGAGATGAATTTGGAAACAGATTCAAGGGACGGTGGTTGCATTCCAGAGAAGGTGGAGAAGAGCCTGAAATCTGTTTCAGGGGCTGGCGATCATATTCCAAAGAAGGAGAATTCAGAGTCTAATTCAAGTGACGGTTGTCCTATTCCAGACAAAGTGGAGAAGAACCTGGAGTCTATTCCCAAGAAGAAGGCAAACTTGGGGGCTTTTCGCACGCCTTCAAAATCGCACAATGGTTGCCAATTGAAAACGCTACTGATTTGCTGTTATGCACAACGTCGTTGACAATCTGCCACACACCTGAAACCGATCCGCAAAAAGCGCTTCCTTGTAGCGCTTTCAGGGAAATCCCCAAAAGTGGATTCACCCTCCGGAAAGCGCTACACTCCTGCAACCAATCTGCAACACTAGTGGGAAAGTTCTGTGCATTACCATTGTTGTGGTTTCTACAAAGTCCCTCCCCCTGGCTCTCTCCTCTGATCTTCCGGCGAAGCGATCGCCATTTTTTTTTCTCCGAGCGAGCGGGGCTCAACCCACCAGCGAGCCTCTGTTTAGAGGCTTCCCCGGCTTCAGTCCCTCCCCAGAGCTGTTTAGTCACTAAGCACAAACAACAGAGAAGCCCGTTTGCTGATGTATTTTCCCTTTGTTTTTTACACTGTTTTTGGCCGAAAATCGGGCCCGTGAGGGATGGGTCTCTCCGTTGCAATGAATCAACACAGATTCGTTGCAACGGGTGTGTTTAAAAAAAAACAAAAACCTTTCTTAAAGGGAAAGGGGCTGTTTGGGAGCATGCTAACGGCTGCCCATTGGCTGCTTGATGGCCAGGGGCGGGACGAGCTCGGCAATAGCGCTTCCTTTCTTGCGATTTTTGCTGAGACCAGAAGCTTGTGGGAAATGATGGAAATGCAACTGGATTCCACTACAAAGTCAGGTATGCATAATGACGAATTCCACTATTTTAAATGGCGATTTTTCGTTCAGCAAACAATTTGCTATAAGGATCCCGGTGCGGAAAGCCCCTTGGAATCGAATTCAAGTCACCAACCCAGGCATGAAAGAGCCAAACAAGAATAATAGCACTTCTTTTAGAATAAGATGGCCTACTAATATAAGAGGCAGACAAACTAATAATACTATATGTTATGTTTTGATGGTTCAAAATGATTCACATAAATTTCTGTAACTCTTACGCTAATCCTGGTAAGGCCGGCATATTGCTGCGTGCCAAGGTAGTTCTGAGGCAGAAGCTGCATTAAAGCTGATTAGAGATTTTATGACCAAGGTGAGATCTGAAAAGCTCCCTGGTCATGCTTTTTGCCTGAACGCCAGTAATTGTACAAGTTGTACAAATTTAAAAAACAAAAATTACACAGGTAATACTCACTATTATGTCTCGGTAGACCTCTTTAAAGAGGCAACTTGTGTCATATTTATTTATTTATAATTGGACTTCTAGACCACCACTCCCGGACCAGCCGGCTCGTGGCGGTTTACATTAAAAACCTAAAATTGTATTCGAAATCTGATAATATCATCGCCTTCCTTTTGCTTCTTCCACAGAGCAAATCTCCAGGCTTTGAGGCTGTGGAAAAGTTTAGAAACACATGAGCAATAATTGGTAAAGCCTCAGAAATGGGGAGAGGACTTTGAGATTCATTGACCCAGGCATCAGCGCACCTTGTCCTCCTCTGAATATCACAGCCCATCTTGCATGCATGCGCGGCAGGCACAAAATAAGGTCCTGCTCTTTAGAAAGCCCTGTATCTTGGGGGAAACGACAACAGCGATGCGGAGGTTACCCAATTGGCCTGCGATTACTTAATAGCATCCTGGCAGAACTTGACTTTCTTCCACTCGGGGCACGCAGAGCTGTGAATAAAGCACTGATTGCTGCCGTTGTTTGTTTTTAACCGTCGAATCAGTCTTCTTTTGTGTCTTGACTGCTCTTGTTATCAATGAGTGGACCTACTCCTATGGTATGCAGACTGTGATTATGGGAATTTATGTTTTCAGCAGAGGAAAAAGGATCAATAAATGGGGTGGGGGTGGAGGGTACAGAATGTGGGTCTAGTTTTTGTGAAATGGGGCGGTGGGTGGGGGTCTTCAGCTAGCCATAGAGTAGCCTTCGTGACTGTCCAAGGAAAGTTTTCGAATAGATCATCATAAACTTCAGTTTTATTGTCTATTCCATGTTCAGCATGCGGCCGCCTAGCATCTTTCAGTGGTTTTCTATAGACCTATTGTATTTTCCCACCTCTTTTAACAGATGGATGTCTCGTAGCCTCTGGTCCTGTCCTGACCCTGCTGCACTTCTGGCAGCACAACTAGATGCGGTCCTGTCAGACTTTGTTCGGTCCACGGGGGCAGAACCGGGTCTGGCGAGAGACTTGCTAGAAGGTAAGCTCACAAACTTGAAAGCCTTTCCCTCCTGTCTTGTGAAGATGCCCTCTGTTCTACTATTAAGCCTGTGGCACAGAATTTTAAAAAATCAGCATGATCTGGATTCATTTAGTGACTTCGGGTTCTTATGCTGCCTTCTATCCCTTGGGGCTCAGCAAAAATGTTTCTTTTATCTAGGTTTAGATCCCCCCCGTTCTTTGAGGGTATTGTGGCGCAGACCTTGTATTTCAGTGAAGTCTCATTCAAAAATTTCAAAGGCGTTTCTTACTCGGCTGGGTCGGATCGGCCCTCTGGTTTATTGCGGTGAGACTTATTGAAGAGAACCTCTTAGTATGTTGGGGCCCATTTTTATTCATTCTGTCTCTTGTTTATGGCCATGGTGTTTATTGAGGAGAGCGCCTTTGTGCCCTGTGACCCATGATGAATTAGGAGGCAGTAGAGGAGTCTAATGCTGGAGAAGAGCCTAATGCTGGGAGCGATCGAGGGCAAAAGAAGAAGGGGACGACAGAGAATGCGGTGGCTGGGTGGAGTTACTGAAGCAGTCGGTGCAAACTTAAATGGACTCTGGGGAATGGTAGAGGACAGGAAGGCCTGGAGGATCATTGCCCATGGGGTGGACACGACTTCGCACCTAACAACAACAGAGGAGTCTCACCAGCCCCAAATGGGACTTTGATAGGCAGGCCAGCTCTACTCAGCGTTGTTTTAGGCCTCAACCATAGGGCTTGTGGAAAAGCGTTTTAAAATATTTTTCTCTCTCATATGGTTTCTGTCCCCAGTGGTCCTCAGGCTTTGTATTGCCAGCCGAGGTTCCACAGAAGAGTCTCTGGGATAGTACAGTTTTGCAGATAGAATTTGTGTGGGAGATGGCCAGCAGCGGGGAGAGCATTTGTGAGTGCTGATGGGGATTAAATTAGCCTAGAAGTATTTTGGGAGTTTGTCGTCTACACCACAGTGTGAGCAGGATTCCAGTTGAGTAGGATAATGGCATCGTTTGTAAACAAAACTCAAAAAGTTGAACAAGTAAGATTAAAAGAAGAGGGGAAACAATATATACTGTAAAGGGAGGATTAATTTTGAAGAAAATGCAAAAAGATAACATTTTGCCAGGTCAGCGTAAGACAGTAGTAGAAATTAAGTCACTATGGTGCATTTCTTAGTAAATCCCACCAAGGTGGCCAACTTGGGGGTGCCTTCAAAACTAGCCCAATCTGTCATGCGTGAGAACTGTTATTCTATCAGAACCACAAGCCTGGCTCCAGGTTTCAGTGCTCCCTGGGCGTAGAGGGCACCTTATCCCCCCAATAATCAATAAAGATGTGGCCCAATTCTTCCAAGCAGAGTGAATCTGTGTCATTCTCCTTCCATGAGCTGGTCCCTACTCCAGGCACAATTATGGGAAGTTCTCTTTACCGCAGTCTTTCTCCCATCCATGTACCAGTGCTATGGTTTTTTTAGGCTTACCCACTCAGCACAAGAATCCGTTTCCCATCCTGTTATGCAGGATGCAGGCCAAATAAGCCGTAAGATTTATAATTGGCCCCATTTTTGGCTATGGAAGGAAAACGTGACGGATCTCTTGCACTGCTGCTCGACAGGTATGAAATTAACATCAGCTCTATAGCAGCAAACCTTGGTGATACCATTGATCCAAAGATTTCTCTTTGAAGCTATGTTTAAACATCAGAGAGGAGGGTTTTTAATTTAATTTTATTTCATTTTTGTTTTTCCCCCCTATTTGACTGTGCTGTGACAGAAGTTAGCTCTGTGTGCAAGTCAACAAGACAAATAGTCAGTTGCTACCAGCATCACGTGCTGTCCATTGCAAAACCTGAGGCAGATCACTCCCGATTTGGGTTTTGATTCCCTTGTCCTTCCTGCCCTCTCCCTGGCGTTTCATAGGCTGGAAAAGGTTTTGTCTCCTTCAGCATTTTCCTCCTGTGTTGCATTAATGCCCATTCATGATACAGAAAAACAGTTAACGTCTAAACTGACCTCCCTCCTTCATCGCACCCTACCCCGCGTCCTAGGGTTCTAGCCGTAGACTTCTGGTTTTTAGCATCTTAGAATTTTTAACGCTGGAGGGCGTCACCCCAAGGGTCAGACATGACTCGGTGCTTGCACAGGGGATACCTTTACCTTTACCTTTAACGTGACTAAAGTGTCTTACATTGTGTATGTTGTCCATCGCCTCAAGTTCGCCTTTCACGGAGAGGACGGGTAATAAATTCAAAGAAATAAAAATGAATCAAGTCACTGTTGGAAGAAAGCTGGTTGTCAGCAGGCATGCCAAAATGCATGGATAAGTGTCATGACAGAACAACAAGGGAGGAGATGATCCTATTTCAGAAGTTTCTCCTCTTGAACTGCATGCAAGGAATTCCATTTCGGGGCCCTCTTATTTGACTCGCTGTTTTAATTACTGAATTGATGGAGTGAATGGGGATGGGGGACACGCATAAAAGTGCAAGTAATTCCCTGAAGTGGTGGGACGCTGTCCTTTCAAGAAATGATTGCCTGCCTAGGGTCCAAGCCTCCAAGACAGGACAATTTTGTCACCAGAATCAGCCCTCCCTTCCTCGCTCCATAATAATAGTAGAAGTGGAAACGATAGAGCCAGGAAGAGATGGGGCTGTGCCAGAAAGCGCTTAACCGCCGATAATTAACTGGAAGTGGGAAGGCCTGTTATTTCAGGAATAAACTGAGATGGAGCAATAGCTGTGCAGCAGTAGACCAGCTCCAGAGATAGCAGCTGGATGGGAACAAATGGAGAAGGAGGGGCTCGAAAGAAGCCAAGGGGGCAGTACAAGGTTACTGGAGAAATAAGGAGGCTGATGCCAGATACTCCTGTATGGAGGATGACCTTTTGGTGGGGAAGAAAAATCTAGAAATGTCCTTGACACTCAAAAGGTCATATTCCAAAACGCTTGTTAGTCCCTAAGCTGGCACTGGACTCAGACCTAACTCTTCTCCTGCACGCTAACACATCTGACCTCCGAAAACTTGTTTTAATTATTTGTGCGTTTGGTTTGAGTGGCTTTTGAGATATATGTATTTTTAATCTGTGAGCCACCTTGTTGGCCCTCCTCAGGGCAGAAAGGTGGGGTATAAGTTTGAAAACTGATTTGTAGCTCTGTGTGTGTGTGAGTATAGATTAACAAAAAGTGAGATGGGAGGCCAAGAATTGAGTCCTGAGAGACCCGCAAGAGATTCAGAGCATAAACTCTCGAGAGCCAAGGCTCTTCCCTTTCTGCAACAAGAGTAGAAATTGAAATCTCCGAGTCCTGTTAACCCAAAACTTGGAGCATTATGTGGTAATATTGAAGCCAAGACCCTTGCAAAACAAAGAACGGTGTCTTGAATAAGCTATTTATTACTATTATTGTTATTTCTATTGCTATTATTATATTTCTAGGCCACCACTCTCCCCAAGCAGGCTTGGGGCAGTTAACAACAGAATTAAAACATTTGTGATCAGATTTTAAAACACTGTACAGCTAACTCCCAACCCAAGCCCCCTCCCACCCAACCATCTTCCATCTGGCTCGTAATGCGGGAACATAAGCCTGGCCAAGAAAGGGCGGGGGGGGGGTCCTGGAGAGGAGTGGCGGGAGGCCCACCATTGGCCCTGGCGGAAGAGAGCTGTCTCACTGGCCCTGTGGAACTGTGCTAGCGGAACTGTGATTTAACTGCTTGGTCTTGGCCAGCATTTTAGGAAATGCCATTGAAACAAAATGTCGCAGTGTCGCCAGGGTCTTGTGGATTGGCTGGCTGCCGGGCGTGTTTGTGAAGACCTCGTTCTCAAGAGCATGTGGTGTTGAGGGGAACCTGGCAGTTCCTGACTGCTTTCATCCCTCCTGGCTTGAGTGATGAGGCCCTGGTTCCCAAATGGAGAAAGGGGAGGCGTTCTGTTTCGATGGAAACTCATCATTCCTCTCCTGATCCGGGAGAGCCAAGAAATGACTCACAGGCCGCTTCTCGGGATGCCTGTTTCTGTCAGACGAAACTTCGCCCATGAAACTCCTGAATTCGTTATAACCAGCCCACAAACCAAGCACCCTGCTTCAAGGGGAGGGGGGGGGGTTGCCTGGAAATAACAGCAAGGACTCTTGCTGTGTTGAAAGCCAAGTGGTGGCATTTGGGGACTTTGCATGCTATTATTTTACAAACTGTTGAACTCACCCAGAAAAAAAACATCTCCCACTCTGACTTCATGGCTTTAAGTTTTCAGATGTATGCCCACTGGAATTAGGAGAGTGTCTTTAGTATTGGTATTTCCCCTCCGATTAAAATACCACAATATGTTCCTCTGCTGACAATACCGAGGTCTAAAAGAGCATTTATGTTAGCATGGGGGAATGCTGTTTGAATGGGTATACTGTTTTCTGGCAGATGATATACCAGTGGCTCAAACTGAATAGGCTCTATTGACCTGCATTTAAGATCAGACTTAATCCTCCCATTGCTTGGAACTCGCTTTAATTCCCCAGATGAGAACATTTCTTGAGTATTAAGAGGAGCAGGAAACCGAGTTACTGTGCCGGTGAGCAAATATCTGGCAGTGGTTTTAGGGCATCGTATTTAAAGAGCCACCTGCCCGGTTTGCACCACCTGCTTTCGTGCGCCTGTTTGTCACAGTGGTTACAAATTGTTGTCCTCGCTCAGGTCATGCCAACGGGGGGCCATGGTTTCCTTTACTTTTGTCAGCCCCATGTTGGCTCTTCCTCTTTCCCTGCTGCCTTTCTCTAGCATCGTTGTATAGAGAACTAGCTGACTTTAAAAAAAAATTGACACTCAAATTCATGGCGTGAGAGAGATTTCCCCCCTATGCTGTCCACATGGACAAGAAGAGCTGCCTTCTACTGAATCAGGCCACTGTTCCGTCAAGGCCAGCATTGTCTACTCTGACCGGCAGCGTCTCCCCAGGTCTCAGGCTGGTCCTTCACACATCAGCCACTCAACTGCTTGTGCTTCTTTAACCGGAGATGCCGGGGCTTGAATTTAGGACCTTCTGCCTGCCCAGCAGAGGCTGTGCCACTGAGCCAGCCCCCCCCCCCCCCAGCAGGCCTTCCATTCCTTCGAGAATTTTGGCATGGCGGAGAATATGATGGGAACCTGCTGGTGATACCTAATAGTCAGGTAGTTGGGTATGGTGGCTCTAAGAAGGAAAAAAAAATCTTTCAAGATACGCCCATCTGTACCTGACAGTGTTGATCGTCCTCCTAAAAAGGCTTTTAGTCTCTAAAATGTATCAGAAATGTTCTTCAATTGAATGAGAAGACAAAAGACCGGTGGAGCTTGTGTATTGCACGCCATGTGGGTAGGAGTGCGTTTTGCTAATTAAAGCCAGAGAGCCTTCTCGTGATATTCTATTCCCTCGACAGTGTGGGAAGCGTATGTTCAAAATAGATTTGGTCAAAATATTTTGAACAACGAAAAGAGGACAGTGCTTGGCAGGCAGAAGGTCCCAGGTTCAATCCCCAGCATCTCCAGTTAAAGAACCAGGCAGGAGGGGATGGGGAAGGCCTTGATCTGGGACCCTGGCTTAGGGGCAGAGCCTCTAGTTGGCAGGCAGAAGGTCCCAGGTTCAATCCCCGGCATCTCCAGTTAAAAAGACCAGGCAGGAGGGGGTGGGAAAGGCCTTGAGCTGGGACCCTGGCTCAGGGGCAGAGCCTCTGCTTGGCAGGCAGAAAGTCCCAGGTTCAATCCCCGGCATCTCCAGTTAAAGGACCACGCAGGAGGGGATGGGAAAGGCCTTGATCTGGGACCCTGGCTCAGGGGCAGAGCCTCAGCTTGGCAGGCAGAAGGTCCCAGGTTCAATCCCCGGCATCTCCAGTTAACGGACCAGGCAGGAGGGGATGGGGAAGGCCTTGATCTGGGATCCTGGCAGTAGTATCGAGGGTATACCATTCATCATGACAGGTGCCCCAGCCAATGAGCGTGCAGTATTTTCTGACCAATGAGAGCTCAGAGGAGGCGGGACTAAGGCGGGTGTAAGGTCCTGCCCACGTGGTCAGGTTCGCCCCTTCCTCTGAAATGGGAGGGGTTGGAATTATGTCTTATTGTAGCCTGAGTCTTGGTTTAATTAAAATAAGCAGATTAATTTCAATCTTTGATACTGAAAAACTATCCCTGCGGGGCGGGTAGGTGTAAGGATTTTACAAGCAGAGTCTCCTAGCACAAGCACCTGAGAGAAAAGCCGATCAGAATGCCCCGTGGATGGTGCTGTATTTTTTATCCTTGTTAATTTCAAAGTATCATAGCCTGCTTAAAAAAAAGGCAGAATAATTTTAGATCTTTGATGCTAAAAACCAACCCTGCAGGGCGGGCTCTTGTAAGGATTTACAAGAAGAGTCTCCCCTGCAGAAGCACATAGGGCAAAAAAGCAATCACGATGTCCCATAGTTGGTACTTGGACATTGCTCAAAGTTTTTATCCTTGTTAATTTCAAAAGTATCATAGCCTGCATAAAATAAGCAGATTAATTTGGGATCTTTGATGCTAAAAAACAAAACAAAAACATCCCACAACAGTGCTGCCTGCTGTACAGTTTTACACATAGGGAGTGTTCTGTGTCTCTAAAGGGGTTCTCTGTGTGGCTGGAAGAAGTCTCAGAGAGTGTGCCACGGGGGCGGGTTGGTGGAGTGTTGTAGCTTGAGTCATGGTTTAATTAAAATAAGCAGATTAATTTTGGATTAATCTGCTAAAAAACCAATCCTGCAGGGTGGGCTCTTGTAAGTATTTACAAGAAGAGTCTCCCTGCAGAAGCACATAGGGCGAAAAGCAATCATGATGTCCCAATTTGGTTCTTGGACACAGCCCAAAGTTTTTTATCCTTGTTAATTTCAAACATATTATAGTTTAATTAAAATAATCAGGTTAATTTTGGATCTTTGATGCTAAAAGCCAGCCCTGCAGAGTGGGCTGTTGTACAGTTTTATATATAGGGAATGCTCTGGGACTCCAAAGGGGTTCTCTGTGTGACTGGAAGAAGTTTCAGAGAGTGTGGTAGGGGATGGTAGGTGGGGTTGGGGGGGGGGCTCGGAGGGTGCATTTCTTCCCTTCTACACTCAGTATCCAACTATGGCTTGATTAAAATAACAAAATGAATAAATTTTGGATCTTTGGTGCTAAAAGCCAGCCCTGCAGAGTGGACTGTTGTATGGTTTTACACATAGGGAGTGCTCTGGGACTCCAAAGGGGTTCTCTGTGTGGCTGGAAAAGTCTCAGAGAGTGTGCCAGGGGTGCTAGGAAGGGTTTTTTTGGAGCTCCAGGAGCGCGCATGCTACCAGCATTTAAACGTGCTAACGAGCGTGTGGGGCTCTGGCTGGGGACTGCCTTTCAAATGGGAGAGAGGGAAGGCATCCAGGGTGTTTTCTGCTACTGCAGAACCCACTGCCCCCATGGAAACCACACCAGTATACCTACTGCAGAGTCAGGATGAATATATATTTCTGTTCAAACACATAGCTCTCAGCCTGTATGATCTGGCTTTCTAAGGAATTGCTCAGCCAGTTTGCCTACTGAATAGCTCACATATGTCAGAAAGGAAAAGGCTGGTTAGGCTCCCCCCCCCCTCCCCTCGAAACGTCAGGGAGTGTTGATTGTGGCTTGCTGGAGCTTGGGTGTCCAGCGAGTGTGTTTCGATGTGATTAGTAGAAGGGTGGGGTACGACTAATGGGTTTTTTTCTTCTATCGTGGGGGGATATCTGATCATACGTGGAATAGAATATAGGAATTTCTGAGTGCTCTCTTAAAACTGACCAACATGAAGTTTTATATTCTTGTTAATTTCAAAGTGGCAGGCCTTTCCCCCCTGATACACAGAGCCTGAAAGCAACTGGCTGTATACAGTCAACGATGTGAGGGCCTCTGAGTTGACTGATTTATTTTTGGAGGGTGGGTGCCCAAGGAGATTCACAATATAAAGAAAATAAATAAAATATATCACATAAAATACATACAAAAGCAAATTTTAAAACCACTATTTAGGACTACTTTAATCCGATGCAATCCTAAGTAAAGCCGACAGCTGCCTAGTAAGGCCCAAAAGCGGGAGGTTCAAGTGTACAACCCAGAGGAGATTGTTCCACAAGTGTGGGGCTGCCGCTGAAAAGGCCCTTTTTTCATGTAACCACCAAATAAGCTTCTTTGGTTACTGGGACAACCAGACAGGCCTCTCCCAGTGATCTTCATTCCAGGCCTGAGTTTTTCTATGCAGTGGTATATTTTGTGTACAAGGAAGCCTTCAGACATGTGAGCTCTCACTTGCTGTCTGCCATGGTAAGCCACATGGAGGATCACCGTCTCACTGAGAAGAATTAGATCTACATACTAAGGAAGGTCTTGTCATTGGAACACAAACTCAATAATTTGGCTGTCAAAAGCTGCTAAAGGGGATCTTGTAGAGATTCGGCCTGAGGGCGTTGGCAAACCACGCTCTCTGAGGCTGCACCTCTGCATCTAACCTAGACGAATCAGGATACTACAGCACAGCAATTACCTCATATGTTAAAAGGATTACTTGAAGCCTATCAGTTTGCTCCACGCTACCTCGCAGGATTACTTGAAGCCTATCAGTTTGCTCCACGCTACCTTGCGGGATTATTTGAAATGATTTACGTGTATGTATAAATAAAGGATTCCCCTCTGTTCGAGAGGTCTTTCGCAGGAAATCCTTCTCCGTGTCATTCTTCCTCATTGCTTCCCGACAGGATCTGATGTGGACTTGAGCCGTGGAAAACTTGTCCCAAAGTTGTTTCACTAATTAAAACAACAAAAAAATGCCCTTCTCCAAGCCTGGATGTGTGTGTGTGTGTGTGTGTGTGTGTGTGGGGAAGAGTTGAGCAAAATACAGATTCCTGTATTTTCCCTTTACCAGGACTTAATGGACCTAGGGAAGGGAGGAGGAAAATTTCCAATGGGGTAAATAACAGATGGAAAGGAGAAAGTTCCTCATTACCACAACACCAGTCTAGTCACACACACTCTACTTCTATCTAGGGCCAAATTACATGCTCAATTTTCTGCTCTGTGTCTGTTTCCCAGATGCTATTCCTGGGTCATCTCTTGCCTCCCCACAAAAGCAGGCTCCCCCCCCCCCCTCCCATATGTGTACTTTTGTTTTATAGTCTTGTGTTAATGCCACATCTCATACTGGCTGAGGCTCCTGTATCTGTTTCAGTATTGATAAGAGATCCCTCGAGAAAAAGCAGGCTGTGTGTCTTAACAGTTCCTCCACTGTGTCCAGGCCTCTGAAAAAAAAACAAAAAAAACAGGCAATTCCCCCCTCCCCCAACTCCCTTCAAACACAGTAATGGGTTTGCAAAACTTTGAGCCAAATTTGAAGTTTTTCACTTTTTGAGAGGAGGGGACACTCACCAACATAGATCAAGCTGTAAGAACTAGCGGGTTTGAATCTGGCAATCTTATGGATCATAGAAAGAAAATTGTATTCTTGATTTAGTAGTTTTATTTTGTTAAATATTAATATCCAGCTTGCTAGTTCAGTGGAGAATTATGGTTATTTGAACACTTAAATTTATGTAGTCATTGTCTAGGCCAGTTTCGCATTATTAAAACCAGAGCAATTAAATCAGTATGAACATTTAAAACTTTAGGTAAAACAAAATCAGATGTTTGCAATAAATGCGTTATAAACTGTAAACGTATTGGTTGTGGAAGATCTAAGCCAACGTTATTCAGCTTGACACAATTTGAGATAAACAACCAATGACCATAGGCCCCCCCTTAGAAAGCATTAGGTGTTTGGTAAGTTGATAAATAAATAAGTAATATTGCTTGGGAACTGTTAGAGCAAGGGTATGTAAGAGCCTCCTGTTGTCTCACTAATGCGCACTCAAGATCACTTAATGCAAACAGCCTTGCTATTGGCCTATTCTTACAACAGTCCCTATGCATTTTAGCCAGACATTTCTTAGGGTTTATATAAAAAATGTTGCCTGTAGATTTAATGATCCAACTGCAAATTATTACTCCTATGTTTAAAAAGCATTAAAATCAGGGTGGCTGAATAATAATAAAAGGTTGGCTTCCTCCAATGTATTGGCAAATATTAATTATTCCAAACTAATGAAATAACAATTTATTATGCATAATTTTATTGTGCAATATCATTGCTATACATATGTGGTAGAAGAGTCTAATTTGCATTAGAAGAGTTTACTTGAGTCCCTTATTGTAAACTATCACAAATGGCTGCTAATTAGATAAAATAATTCAGAATACAAAAGTGGAAGAATTACACGTTTTTCCCTACACCAAAAAGCCTGGCCTATCAAAAATAATTGTTACATAAAAGCACTTTTACATAAACAGACTTTTCAATATCTGCCATCAAATAACATGTTCGCATAATGTAACCCTGGAAGCTCTGCGGAGAACTCCTCTTCCTGATGTCTAACTATAATCATTAGGAGCGGGGGGGGGGGGCTGCAGTCAGGGGATCCCCTCTGCCTCAGCTTTCCTCACAGAAGTCTTGGTTAGTGATTAAATTTCTTTACTGAAGAAGCAAATTCATAATTTTATACCCCCTCCCCCAAAAAAAAGTATGCTAAGAAAGGAAAGGACAGGTGGGAAAATATTCACCCATGACAGTTTCTCTTTAAGATGTTACTCCTTCAGATCTACAAACTGCTTTTAAACATGTGGTACAGATGCATTTCAGACTGCCTGGATATTTAATAAGGGAATTCAAAATTTAGGTGAATGCATACCCGATTATTATTAAAATAACTGAATCTTAAAGTCTACGATTTAAGACTCAATAACCCCCACTGCTGAAGATGAAACTCAAAGACTTTGGCCTCCTCATGAGAAGGAAGGACTCCCTGGAGAAGAGCCTAATGCTGGGAGCGATCGAGGGCAAAAGAAGAAGGGAACGACAGAGAATGAGGTGACTGGGTGGAGTTACTGAAGCAGACGGTGCGAGTTTAAATGGACTCCGGGGAATGGTAGAGGACAGAAAGGCCTGGAGGATCCTTGTCCATGGCGTTGCAATGGGTCGGACACGACTTCACAACTAACAACAACAAACCCCCTCTGCCCTTCGTTTTGGGGTACAGTGTACAGAGGGCAGGGTTTGCAAAGCCCCTCTTGTGTTTGAAGCGGGGGGGCAGGAAGATGGCTGTTTTCAGAGGGCAGGCACGCTAGAGGAACTGCGGATACATTCATCCTGCTTTTTCCAGGGGGGAATGCTTATCACTGCTTTCCAGAAACATGAATATCACTCTTCTCTCATCCCTCCCCACATCCTTATACATCTTCCTGTCTCAGTGGAATCACAGGTCAGACAGAGTCCAAATGATTTTATTTTATACAGCTGATCTTTTAATATGCATTTATAGATGCTGGCTGCATAATATTACTAGTGTGACACAATTCTGTCAATCACCAAAAAGATATGAAACCTCTTGAGGTGATGAAATATCAAGTCCTAGGGCCATTTCGCACGGCTTCAAAGTAGCACAATGGTTGCTATTTGGAAACGCTACTAATTTGCCATAACCCACGACGTCGTAGACAATCTGCAACAATCCTGAAACCAATCAGCAAAAAGCGCTTCGTTGTGGCGCTTTCAGGGGAATCCAGAAAAGTGGATTCACCCTCCGGATAGCGATACACTCCCGCAACCAATCTGCAACAGTAGCGCTAAAGACCTGTGCGTTACCATTGTTGCTGGTTCTTCAAAGTCCCTCCCCCTGGCTCTCGCCTCCAAACTTCCGGCGAAGCGATCGCCATTTTTTTTTTCTCCGAGCGAGCGGGGATAAACGCACCGGCGAGCCTCTTTCTGTTTAGAGGCTTCCCTGGCTTCAGTCCTTCACCTTTAGTCACTAAGCACAAAGCACTGAAAAGCCCGTTTGCTGAAATAAAGTCCCTTTATTTTTTACAAATAAATTCAGCCGAAAATCGGGCCCGTGAGAGGGGGGGGGGATTTTTTTTTTATCACTCGAGGCAGCGTGCAAACGATCATACAATCAAACGACAGCTCACATTAGGCAGCTGGATGGGTCTCTCCGTAGCAACGAATCTGCCTAGATTCGTTGCTATGGGTCGTTTTTTTTTTTAAAAAACCTTTCTTAAAGGGAAAGGGGCTGTTTGGGAGCATGCTAACGGCTGCCCATTGGCTGCTTGACGGCCAGGGGCGGGACGAGCTTGGCAATAGCGCTTCCTTTCTAGCGATTTCTGCCGAGACCGGAAGCCTGTGGGAAACGCTAAAAAACGCAACTGATTCCACTACAAAGGCAGGTATGCATAACGACGAATTCCACTATTTTAAATGGCGATTTTTCATTCCGCAAACAATTTGCAACAAAGATCCCTGTGCGAAAAGGCCCCTATAATGAACATGGATGCTTCACAATGCTAGGTGACCAGAACTAAAGCCCTTACTTCTACATTTCTAATGTTCTACACAGTTCAAATTTTTGTATCCTGAAATCAAATAGCAGAATGCGGAGAATATATGTATTTAAAGGCTAAAGTTGCTGTTTGAAGACACCTGTTGAAAGAAAATCTTTACCACAGCTGTCCCCACAGAAGTCTTGATTAGTGACAAGCAAATTAATAATTTTATACCCAAAAAATGCTAAGAAAGGCCGGGAGGAAAATTTTTCACACGTGACAGTTTCTCTTTAAACTCTTACTCCTTCAGATCCACAAACTGCTTTTAGACATGTGGGAAGGTTGCATTTGAGACTGCCTGGATATTTACTAATGGAATTCAAAGTTTAGGTGAATGCATACCCGATTATTATTAAAATAACTGAATCTTAAAGTCTACGATTTAAGACTCAATAACCCCCACTGCTGAAGATGAAACTCAAAGACTTTGGCCTCCTCATGAGAAGGAAGGACTCCCTGGAGAAGAGCCTAATGCTGGGAGCGATCGAGGGCAAAAGAAGAAGGGAACGACAGAGAATGAGGTGACTGGGTGGAGTTACTGAAGCAGACGGTGCGAGTTTAAATGGACTCCGGGGAATGGTAGAGGACAGAAAGGCCTGGAGGATCCTTGTCCATGGCGTTGCAATGGGTCGGACACGACTTCACAACTAACAACAACAAACCCCCTCTGCCCTTCGTTTTGGGGTACAGTGTACAGAGGGCAGGGTTTGCAAAGCCCCTCTTGTGTTTGAAGCGGGGGGGCAGGAAGATGGCTGTTTTCAGAGGGCAGGCACGCTAGAGGAACTGCGGATACATTCATCCTGCTTTTTCCAGGGGGGAATGCTTATCACTGCTTTCCAGAAACATGAATATCACTCTTCTCTCATCCCTCCCCACATCCTTATACATCTTCCTGTCTCAGTGGAATCACAGGTCAGACAGAGTCCAAATGATTTTATTTTATACAGCTGATCTTTTAATATGCATTTATAGATGCTGGCTGCATAATATTACTAGTGTGACACAATTCTGTCAATCACCAAAAAGATATGAAACCTCTTGAGGTGATGAAATATCAAGTCCTAGGGCCATTTCGCACGGCTTCAAAGTAGCACAATGGTTGCTATTTGGAAACGCTACTAATTTGCCATAACCCACGACGTCGTAGACAATCTGCAACAATCCTGAAACCAATCAGCAAAAAGCGCTTCGTTGTGGCGCTTTCAGGGGAATCCAGAAAAGTGGATTCACCCTCCGGATAGCGATACACTCCCGCAACCAATCTGCAACAGTAGCGCTAAAGACCTGTGCGTTACCATTGTTGCTGGTTCTTCAAAGTCCCTCCCCCTGGCTCTCGCCTCCAAACTTCCGGCGAAGCGATCGCCATTTTTTTTTTCTCCGAGCGAGCGGGGATAAACGCACCGGCGAGCCTCTTTCTGTTTAGAGGCTTCCCTGGCTTCAGTCCTTCACCTTTAGTCACTAAGCACAAAGCACTGAAAAGCCCGTTTGCTGAAATAAAGTCCCTTTATTTTTTACAAATAAATTCAGCCGAAAATCGGGCCCGTGAGAGGGGGGGGGGAATTTTTTTTTTTATCACTCGAGGCAGCGTGCAAACGATCATACAATCAAACGACAGCTCACATTAGGCAGCTGGATGGGTCTCTCCGTAGCAACGAATCTGCCTAGATTCGTTGCTATGGGTCGTTTTTTTTTTAAAAAAAACCTTTCTTAAAGGGAAAGGGGCTGTTTGGGAGCATGCTAACGGCTGCCCATTGGCTGCTTGACGGCCAGGGGCGGGACGAGCTTGGCAATAGCGCTTCCTTTCTAGCGATTTCTGCCGAGACCGGAAGCCTGTGGGAAACGCTAAAAAACGCAACTGATTCCACTACAAAGGCAGGTATGCATAACGACGAATTCCACTATTTTAAATGGCGATTTTTCATTCCGCAAACAATTTGCAACAAAGATCCCTGTGCGAAAAGGCCCCTATAATGAACATGGATGCTTCACAATGCTAGGTGACCAGAACTAAAGCCCTTACTTCTACATTTCTAATGTTCTACACAGTTCAAATTTTTGTATCCTGAAATCAAATAGCAGAATGCGGAGAATATATGTATTTAAAGGCTAAAGTTGCTGTTTGAAGACACCTGTTGAAAGAAAATCTTTACCACAGCTGTCCCCACAGAAGTCTTGATTAGTGACAAGCAAATTAATAATTTTATACCCAAAAAATGCTAAGAAAGGCCGGGAGGAAAATTTTTCACACGTGACAGTTTCTCTTTAAACTCTTACTCCTTCAGATCCACAAACTGCTTTTAGACATGTGGGAAGGTTGCATTTGAGACTGCCTGGATATTTACTAATGGAATTCAAAGTTTAGGTGAATGCATACCCAATTATTAAAATAACTGAATCTTAAAGTCTACAGTTTAAAACTCAATAACCCACACCGCGCTTCATTTCGGGGGACAAGAAAGAGACAAGTTCCAAAAAACTACCCGAGATGCTACCTGCTCTCCAGTTATACCAAAGAAAAACGCTAATATTGTGATTTTCCATAGACTATTGGTAACATGGGGAGTCCTTTTTTTTATTTTTTATTTTTTTAAGCTGATGCTTGTGTCCATTGTAGCCCCCAACGGATCACTCTCATGGTAAGCAATGTCTCAAATAGGTAATGTGCATAGCAAACATAAGCTACAGATTTATGATTTCCTTTACTGAAATAGATATTTTGAGATGCACTCTAACTATCGATGCAGAGATAACTATCGATCCTGAGTCAGTCTGATTAAACAAAACGTCTGAACTTTAACAGAAGGATGGGGGGTAAAAACAGTGTGAGCCTGCAATGTCAGTGCTGCCGTGCTGACAGTACTTTACAGTAGATACTAAGGACAGTCCCTATGTATGAAAGTCCTTGACTGGCTATTATTTTATTAGCAGGATTCCCCTCAACTCATGGTTTGTTCTAAAGCAATCCAAAGTACAAATGAAAAGCAAGCATTTTGCATTTAATCCCCCCCCACTCACAAACAATTGTAGCCCCCTCCCAACAAAAAAAGCCCCCTTTTTTTGGTAAAAAAATCCTAATAAATAAATAACATTCTTGATTAAACACGCTGTGTTGAGAATATTTTGTGGGAGGTGGGGGGGGGGGTCTGTGTTCTTTTACACCCTGTCTATGTTCTGGTATTTATTATTTGGTGAATTTCACCAGTATGAGATGTGGCATTAACACAAGACTATAAAACAAAAGTACACATATGGGAGGGGGGGGGGGAGCCTGCTTTTGTGGGGAGGTAAGAGATGACCCAGGAATAGCATCTGGGAAACAGACACAGAGCAGAAAATTGAGCATGTAATTTGGCCCTAGATAGAAGTAGAGTGTGTGTGACTAGACTGGTGTTGTGGTAATGAGGAACTTTCTCCTTTCCATCTGTTATTTACCCCATTGGAAATTTTCCGCCCTTCCCTAGGTCCATTAAGTCCTGGTAAAGGAAAAATACAGGAATCTGTATTATGCTCAACTCTTCCCCACCCCCACCCCCACCCCCACCTCCAGGCTTGGAGAAGGGCTTTTTTTTTTGTTGTTTTAATTAGTGAAACAACTTTGGGACAAGTTTTCCACGGCTCAAGTCCACATCAGATCCCCTTTAGCAGCTTTTGACAGCCAAATTATTGAGTTTGTGTTCCAATGACAAGACCTTCCCTAGTATGTAGATCTAATTCTTCTCAGTGAGATGGTGATCCTCCATGTGGCTTACCATGGCAGACAGCAAGTGAGAGCTCACACATCTGAAGGCTTCCTTGTACACAAAATATACCACTGCATGGAAAAACTCAGGCCTGGAATTAAGATCACTGGGAGAGGCCTGTCTGGTTGTCCCAGTAACCAAAGAAGCTTATTTGGTGGTTACATGAAAAAAGGGCCTTTTCAGCGGCAGCCCCACACTTGTGGAACAATCTCCTCTGGGTTGTACACTTGAACCTCCCGCTTTTGGTCCTCACTAGGCAGCTGTCAGCTTTACTTAGGATTGCATCAGATTAAAGTAGTCCTAAATTGTGGTTTTAAAATTTGCTTTTGTATGTATTTTATGTGATATATTTTATGTATTTTCTTTATATTGTGAATCTCCTTGGGCACCCACCCTCCAAAAATAAATCAGTCAACTCAGAGGCTCTCACATCGTTGACTGTATACAGCCAGTTGCTTTCAGGCTCTGTGCATCAGGGGGGAAATGCCTGCCACTTTGAAATTAACAAGAATAAAAAACTTCCTGTTGGTCAGTTTTCAGAGAGCACTCAGAAATTCCTATATTCTATTCCACGAATGATCAGATATCCCCCCACGATAGAAGAAAAAAACCCATTAGTCGTACCCCACCCTTCTACTAATCACATCGAAACACACTCGCTGGACACCCAAGCTCCAGCAAGCCACAATCAACACTCCCTGACGTTTCGAGGGGAGGGGGCGGAGCCTAACCAGCCTTTGCCTTTCTGACATATGTGAGCTATTCAGTAGGCAAAATGGCTGAGCAATTCCTTAGAAAGCCAGATCATACAGGCTGAGAGCTATGTGTTTGAACAGAAATATATATTCATCCTGACTCTGCAGTAGATATACTGGTGTGGTTTCCATGGGGGCAGTGGGTTCTGCAGTAGCAGAAAGCACCCTGGATGCCTTCCCTCTCTCCCATTTGAAAGGCAGTCCCCAGCCAGAGCCCCACACGCTCGTTAGCACGTTTAAATGCTGGTAGCATGCGCGCTCCTGGAGCTCCAAAAAAACCCTTCCTAGTACCCCTGGCACACTGTCAGAGACTTTTTCTAGCCACACAGAGAACCCCTTTGGAGTCCCAGAGCACTCCCTATGTGTAAAACCATACAACAGTCCGCTCTGCAGGGCTGGCTTTTAGCACCAAAGATCCAAAATTTATTCATTTTGTTATTTTAATCAAGCCATAGTTGGATACTGAGGGCCTTTTTGCACGGGGATCTTTGTTGAAAATTGGTTGCTGAATGAAAAATCGCCATTTAAAATAGTGGAATTCGTCGTTATGCATACCTGCCTTTGTAGTGGAATCAGTTGCGTTTTTTAGCGTTTCCCACAGAAATCGCTAGAAAGGAAGCGCTATTGCCAAGCTCGTCCCGCCCCTGGCCGTCAAGTAGCCAATGGGGAGCCGTTAGCATGCTCCCAAACAGCCCCTTTCCCTTTAAGGAAGGTTTAAAAAAAAAAAAACAGACCCATTGTAACGAATCTGGGTAGATTCGTTGCAACGGAGAGACCCATCCAGCTGCCTGGGGTGTTTGAGCTGTCGTTTGATCGGTTGATCGTTAACACGCTGCCTCAGAGTGAAAAAAAAAAAATCCCCCCCCCTCACGGGCGCGATTTTCAGCCGAAACAGTGTGAAAAATAAACGGAAAATACATCAGCAAACGGGCTTCTGCGGGCTTCTTGTGCTTAGTGACAGTAAACAGCTCTGAGGAGGGACTGCAGCCTGGGAAGTCTCACTGGCTAAACGGAGGCTCGCCGGTGCGTTTATCCCCGCTCGCTCGGAGAAAAAAAAATGGCGATCGCTTCGCCGGAAGTTTGGAGGACAGGCTCAGGAGGAGGGACTTTGAAGAACCCGCAACAATGGTAACGCACAGGTCTTTAGCGCTAGTGTTGCAGATTGGTTGCAGGAGTGTATCGCTATCCGGAGGGTGAATCCACTTTTTGGGATTTCCCTGAAAGCGCTACAACGAAGCGCTTTTTGCGGATTGGTTTCAGGAGTGTTGCAGATTGTGTACGACGTCGTGCGTTAGGGCAAATTAGTAGCGTTTTCAATTAGCAACCATTGTGCTATTTTGAAGCCGTGCAAAAAGCCCCTGAGTGTAGAAGGGAAGAAATGCACCCCCGAGCCCCCCCCAAAACCCCACCTACCATCCCCTGCCACACTCTCTGAAACTTCTTCCAGTCACACAGAGAACCCCTTTGGAGTCCCAGAGCATTCCCTATGTATAAAACTGTACAACAGCCTGCTCTGCAGGGCTGGCTTTTAGCATCAAAGATCCAAAATTAACCTGATTATTTTAATTAAACTATAATATGTTTGAAATTAACAAGGATAAAAAACTTTGGGCTGTGTCCAAGAACCAAATTGGGACATCATGATTGCTTTTCGCCCTATGTGCTTCTGCAGGGAGACTCTTCTTGTAAATACTTACAAGAGCCCACCCTGCAGGATTGGTTTTCTAGCATCAAAGATCCAAAATTAATCTGCTTATTTTAATTAAACCATGACTCAAGCTACAACACTCCACCAACCAGCCCCCGTGGCACACTCTCTGAGACTTCTTCCAGCCACACAGAGAACCCCTTTAGAGACCCAGAGCACTCCCTATGTGTAAAAACTGTACAGCAGGCAGCACTGTTGTGGGATGTTTTTGTTTTGTTTTTTAGCATCAAAGATCCCAAATTAATCTGCTTATTTTATGCAGGCTATGATACTTTTGAAATTAACAAGGATAAAAACTTTGAGCAATGTCCAAGTACCAACTATGGGACATCAGGATTGCTTTTTCGCCCTATGTGCTTCTGCAGGGGAGACTCTTCTTGTAAATTCTTACAAGAGCCCGCCCTGCAGGGTTGGTTTTTAGCATCAAAGATCTAAAATCATTCTGCCTATTTTTAAGCAGGCTATGATACTTTGAAATTAACAAGGATAAAAAATACAGCACCATCCATGGGGCATACTGATCGGCTTTTCTCTCAGGTGCTTGTGCTAGGAGACTCTGCTTGTAAAATCCTTACACCTACCCGCCCAGCAGGGGTGGTTTTTCAGTATCAAAGATTCAAAATTAATCTGCTTATTTTAATTAAACCAAGACTCAGGCTACAATAAGACATAATTCCAACCCCACCCATTTCAGAGGAAGGGGCGAACCTGACCACGTGGGCAGGACCTTACACCTGCCTTAGTCCCGCCTCCTCTAAGCTCTCATTGGTCAGAAAATTCTGTACGCTCATTGGCTGGGGCACCTGTCATGATGAATGGTATACCCTCGATACTACTGCCAGGATCCCAGATCAAGGCCTTTCCCATCCCCTCCTGCGTGGTCCTTTAACTGGAGATGCCGGGGATTGAACCTGGGACTTTCTGCCTGCCAAGCAGAGGCTCTGCCCCTGAGCCAGGGTCCCAGCTCAAGGCCTTTCCCACCCCCTCCTGCCTGGTCTTTTTAACTGGAGATGCCGGGGATTGAACCTGGGACCTTCTGCCTGCCAACTAGAGGCTCTGCCCCTAAGCCAGGGTCCCAGATCAAGGCCTTCCCCATCCCCTCCTGCCTGGTTCTTTAACTGGAGATGCCGGGGATTGAACCTGGGACCTTCTGCCTGCCAAGCACTGTCCTCTTTTCGTTGTTCAAAATATTTTGACCAAATCTATTTTGAACATACGCTTCCCACACTGTCGAGGGAATAGAATATCACGAGAAGGCTCTCTGGCTTTAATTAGCAAAACGCACTCCTACCCACATGGCGTGCAATACACAAGCTCCACCGGTCTTTTGTCTTCTCATTCAATTGAAGAACATTTCTGATACATTTTAGAGACTAAAAGCCTTTTTAGGAGGACGATCAACACTGTCAGGTACAGATGGGCGTATCTTGAAAGATTTTTTTTTCCTTCTTAGAGCCACCATACCCAACTACCTGACTATTAGGTATCACCAGCAGGTTCCCATCATATTCTCCGCCATGCCAAAATTCTCGAAGGAATGGAAGGCCTGCTGGGGGGGGGGGCTGGCTCAGTGGCACAGCCTCTGCTGGGCAGACAGAAGGTCCTAAATTCAAGCCCCGGCATCTCCGGTTAAAGAAGCACAAGCAGTTGAGTGGCTGATGTGTGAAGGACCAGCCTGAGACCTGGGGAGACACTGCCGGTCAGAGTAGACAATGCTGGCCTTGACGGAACAGTGGCCTGATTCAGTAGAAGGCAGCTCTTCTTGTCCATGTGGACAGCATAGGGGGGATATCCCTCTCACTCCATGAATTTGCGTGTCAATTTTTTTTTAAGTCAGCTAGTTCTCTATACAACGATGCTAGAGAAAGGCAGCAGGGAAAGAGGAAGAGCCAACATGGGGCTGACAAAAGTAAAGGAAACCATGGCCCCCCGTTGGCATGACCTGAGCGAGGACAACAATTTGTAACCACTGCGACAAACAGGCGCACGAAAGCAGGTGGTGCAAACCGGGCAGGTGGCTCTTTAAATACGATGCCCTAAAACCACTGCCAGATATTTGCTCACCGGCACAGTAACTCGGTTTCCTGCTCCTCTTAATACTCAAGAAATGTTCTCATCTGGGGAATTAAAGCGAGTTCCAAGCAATGGGAGGATTAAGTCTGATCTTAAATGCAGGTCAATAGAGCCTATTCAGTTTGAGCCACTGGTATATCATCTGCCAGAAAACAGTATACCCATTCAAACAGCATTCCCCCGTGCTAACATAAATGCTCTTTTAGACCTCGGTATTGTCAGCAGAGGAACATATTGTGGTATTTTAATCGGAGGGGAAATACCAATACTAAAGACACTCTCCTAATTCCAGTGGGCATACATCTGAAAACTTAAAGCCATGAAGTCAGAGTGGGAGATGTTTTTTTTCTGGGTGAGTTCAACAGTTTGTAAAATAATAGCATGCAAAGTCCCCAAATGCCACCACTTGGCTTTCAACACAGCAAGAGTCCTTGCTGTTATTTCCAGGCAACCCCCCCCCCCTCCCCTTGAAGCAGGGTGCTTGGTTTGTGGGCTGGTTATAACGAATTCAGGAGTTTCATGGGCGAAGTTAAGTCCGACAGAAGCAGGCATCCCGAGAAGTGGCCTATGAGTCATTTCTTGGCTCTCCCGGATCAGGAGAGGAATGATGAGGGGCATTTCCCACGGCTTAAAAATAGCACAATGGTTGCCGATTGAAAACGCTACTAATTTGCCATAACGCACGACGTCGTCAACAATCTGCAACAATCCTGAAACCGATCAGCAATAAGCACTTCGTTGTGGCGCTTTCAGGGGAATCCAGAAAACTGGATTCACCCTCCGGATAGCGATACACTCCTGCAACCAATCTGCAACACTAGCGCTAAAGACCTGTGCGTTACCATTGTAGCTGGTTCTTCAAAGTCCCTCCCCCTGGATCTCTCCTCCAAACTTCCGGCGAAGCGATCGCCATTTTTTTTTCTCGGAGCGAGCGGGGATAAACGCACCGGCGAGCCTCTTTCTGTTTAGAGGCTTCCCTGGCTTCAGTCCTTCACCTTTAGTCACTAAGCACAAACCACTTAAAAGCCCGTTTGCTGAAATAAAGTCCCTTTATTTTTTACACATAAATTCAGCCGAAAATCGAGCCCGTGAGAAGGGGGGGGGGGAATTTTTTTTTATCACTCGGGGCAGCGTGCAAACGATCATACAATCAAACGATAGCTCACAATAGGCAGCTGGATGGGTCTCTCCGTAGCAACGAATCTACACAGATTCGTTGCTATGGGTCTGTTTTTTTTTTTAAAAAACCTTCCTTAAAGGGAAAGCGGCTGTTTGGGAGCATGCTAACGGCTGCCCATTGGCTGCTTGACGGCCAGGGGCGGGACGAGCTTGGCAATAGCGCTTCCTTTCTAGCGATTTCTGCCGAGACCGGAAGCCTGTGGGAAACGCTAAAAAACGCAACTGATTCCACTACAAAGCCAGGTGTGCAAAACGACGAATTCCACTATTTTAAATGGCGATTTTTCATTCCGCAAACAATTTGCAACAAAGATCCCCGTGCGAAATGGCCCTGAGTTTCCATCGAAACAGAACGCCTCCCGTTTTTCCATTTGGGAACCAGGGCCTCATCACTCAAGCCAGAAGGGATGAAAGCACTTTGAGAGGACAGTGAGGAACTGCCAGGTTCCCCTCAACACCACATGCTCTTGAGAACGAGGTCTTCACAAACACGCCCGGCAGCCGGCCAATCCACAAGACCCTGGCAACACTGCGACATTTTGTTTCAATGGCATTTCCTAAAATGCTGGCTAAGACCAAGCAGTTAAATCACAGTTCCGCTAGCACAGTTCCACAGGGCCAGTGAGACAGCTCTCTTCCGCCAGGGCCAATGGTGGGCCTCCCGCCACTCCTCTCCAGGACCCCCCCCCCGCCCTTTCTTGGCCAGGCTTATGTTCCCGCATTACGAGCCAGATGGAAGATGGTTGGGTGGGAGGGGGCTTGGGTTGGGAGTTAGCTGTACAGTGTTTTAAAATCTGATCACAAATGTTTTAATTCTGTTGTTAACTGCCCCAAGCCTGCTTGGGGAGAGTGGTGGCCTAGAAATATAATAATAGCAATAGAAATAACAATAATAGTAATAAATAGCTTATTCAAGACACCGTTCTTTGTTTTGCAAGGGTCTTGGCTTCAATATTACCACATAATGCTCCAAGTTTTGGGTTAACAGGACTCGGAGATTTCAATTTCTACTCTTGTTGCAGAAAGGGAAGAGCCTTGGCTCTCGAGAGTTTATGCTCTGAATCTCTTGCGGGTCTCTCAGGACTCAATTCTTGGCCTCCCATCTCACTTTTTGTTAATCTATACTCACACACACACAGAGCTACAAATCAGTTTTCAAACTTATACCCCACCTTTCTGCCCTGAGGAGGGCCAACAAGGTGGCTCACAGATTAAAAATACATATGTCTCAAAAGCCACTCAAACCAAACGCACAAATAATTAAAACAAGTTTTCGGAGGTCAGATGTGTTAGCGTGCAGGAGAAGAGTTAGGTCTGAGTCCAGTGCCAGCTTAGGGACTAACAAGCGTTTTGGAATATGACCTTTTGAGTGTCAAGGACATTTCTAGATTTTTCTTCCCCACCAAAAGGTCATCCTCCATACAGGAGTATCTGGCATTAGCCTCCTTATTTCTCCAGTAACCTTGTACTGCCCCCTTGGCTTCTTTCGAGCCCCTCCTTCTCCATTTGTTCCCATCCAGCTGCTATCTCTGGAGCTGGTCTACTGCTGCACAGCTATTGCTCCATCTCAGTTTATTCCTGAAATAACAGGCCTTCCCACTTCCAGTTAATTATCGGCGGTTAAGCGCTTTCTGGCACAGCCCCATCTCTTCCTGGCTCTATCGTTTCCACTTCTACTATTATTATGGAGCGAGGAAGGGAGGGCTGATTCTGGTGACAAAATTGTCCTGTCTTGGAGGCTTGGACCCTACTCAACTGGAATCCTGCTCACTCTGTGGTGTAGACAACAAACTCCCAAAAAGCTTCTAGGCTAATTTAATCCCCATCAGCACTCACAAATGCTCTCCCCGCAGGTGGCCATCTCCCACACAAATTCTATCTGCAAAACTGTACTATACCAGAGACTCTTCTGCGGAACCTCGGCTGGCAATACAAAGCCTGAGGACCACTGGGGACAGAAACCATATGAGAGAGAAATATATTTTAAAACGCTTTTCCACCAGCCCTATGGTTGAGGCCTAAAACAACGCTGAGTAGAGTTGGCCTGCCTATCAAAGTCCCATTTGGGGCTGGTGAGACTCCTCTGTTGTTGTTAGGTGCGAAGTCGTGTCCACCCCATGGGCAATGATCCTCCAGGCCTTCCTGTCCTCTACCATTCCCCAGAGTCCATTTAAGTTTGCACCGACTGCTTCAGTAACTCCACCCAGCCACTGCATTCTCTGTCGTCCCCTTCTTCTTTTGCCCTCGATCGCTCCCAGCATTAGGCTCTTCTCCAGCATTAGACTCCTCTACTGCCTCCTAATTCATCATGGGTCACAGGGCACAAAGGCGCTCTCCTCAATAAACATCATGGCCATAAACAAGAGAGAGAATGAATAAAAATGGGCCCCAACATACTAAGAGGTTCTCTTCAATAAGTCTCACTGCAATAAACCAGAGGGACGATCCGACCCAGCCGAGTAAGAAACGCCTTTGAAATTTTCGAATGAGACTTCACTGAAATACAAGGTCTGCTCTACAACAGTGGTCCCCAACCTTTCCGAGGCTGGGGACCGGCAGGGCATCGGGCCGCGCCCCCGCGGACCGCGCCCGTGCGGGCCACGCCCGCGGATCGGGCCGCGCCCGCGGGCCGCGCCCACGGATCGGGCCGCGCCCGCGGGCCGCGCCCACGCCGCGCCCGTGGGTCGCGCCCGAGCCGCGCCCGCAAGCCGCTCCCGGGCCGCACCAACGGATCGGGCCGCGCCCACGGGCCGCGCCCGCGGATCGGCCGAGCGGGCGTGGCCCGCACAGGCGCGGCCCGGCCCTGATTCCCTCTCCCCGCCTCCCGCAGTAAGAAGCTTCCCGGGCCGCAAGCTTGCGGCCTGGGAAGTTTTTTACTGCGGGGGCGGGGCGGGGAGAGGGAGCCGCGGCCCGGTGCCATGGCCTTTGCGGCCCGGCACCGGGCCGCGGCCCGCAGGTTGGGGACCACTGCTCTACAATATCCTCAAAGAACGGGGGGGGGATCTAAACCTAGATAAAAGAAACATTTTTGCTGAGCCCCAAGGGATAGAAGGCAGCATAAGAACCCGAAGTCACCCTTCCTAAATGAATCCAGATCATGCTGATTTTTTAAAATTCTGTGCCACAGGCTTAATAGTAGAACAGAGGGCATCTTCACAAGACAGGAGGGAAAGGCTTTCAAGTTTGTGAGCTTACCTTCTAGCAAGTCTCTCGCCAGACCCGGTTCTGCCCCCGTGGACCGAACAAAGTCTGACAGGACCGCATCTAGTTGTGCTGCCAGAAGTGCAGCAGGGTCAGGACAGGACCAGAGGCTACGAGACATCCATCTGTTAAAAGAGGTGGGAAAATACAATAGGTCTATAGAAAACCACTGAAAGATGCTAGGCGGCCGCATGCTGAACATGGAATAGACAATAAAACTGAAGTTTATGATGATCTATTCGAAAACTTTCCTTGGACAGTCACGAAGGCTACTCTATGGCTAGCTGAAGACCCCCCCACCGCCCCATTTCACAAAAACTAGACCCACATTCTGTACCCTCCACCCCATTTATTGATCCTTTCTCCTCTGCTGAAAACATAAAGTCTCGTCTTCTTTACCAAAGGTGCCCTCTTACCTGCCAAAAGAACCACCACGTGAAATACATTCCAAGTTTGCCTCATCCTCTGGAATAGGACAGCCAGGGCTTGGATGGTTTGCCACTTCCTCTGGCATGTCACAGCAGAAACTTGGATGTGGTTTCACATTTTCCTCCTCTGGGGAATAATGATCTTTAAGTCTGCTCTGCTGTAAAGTACATTCAGACCCATCGCAACTGCTGCTGTTTTGCCCAGAGCGCCCTGGTGGCTTTCTGTTGTCTTCTGCAGTTTGAATTGGTGAAATCTTGTTCACCACAGAAAAGGGTCTCCCCAACTTTCTGTAGAGCCATAGTGATAGAATCGCAAGTATAGCCGCTACAAGGAGAACACCAAATGCTATCCCAAATGCAATTCCCAGTTGAATGCTGCCCATATTCACTCAGTGAAAAAGGCAGTCCGCTATCAACCAACAACCTTGAGGGACTGATGCTGTTTACAGTAGCCCTCGACGACCGGCCACCCTCGCCTTCCAGCATCACAATCAAGTTCAGAGGTGAAATGACACGTCACAATGCGGCAGTTGATGGCAAAGGCAGCCAATCAGGAAGGGCTTGGAGGACACATCCACCCGCTCAAGATGCTTTCCTGAGAGTCACCTGCAGATGTCGAGAACCACATCTTCCCTTTGTTTCCTCAGAAACCTCATTAAGGGCGGGGGGGAAATAACCCGTTCTTTTAACCAGAGCTATATGGCTCCTTACTAGAACTGCCAACCTCCAAGTTGGGCCTGAAGTTCTTCCAGGATTGCGGCTAATGCCCAGACCACAGAGGTAAGTTCCCCTGGAGAAAATGGTAGATCAGGAGGGTGGACTTTAGAGGCTCCGCCCCAATATCTCCAGGAATTTCCCGACCCAGAGTTGGCAACCTTACCACTGTCATTGCCTCCAAGACATTATGTAAAGGTAAAGGTATCCCCTGTGCAAGCAACGAGTCATGTCTGACCCTTGGGGTGACGCCCTCTAGCGTTTTCTTGGCAGACTCAATACGGGGTGGTTTGCCAGTGCCTTCCCCAGTCATTACCGTTTACCCCCCAGCAAGCTGGGTACTCATTTTACCGACCTCGGAAGGATGGAAGGCTGAGTCAACCTTGAGCCGGCTGCTGGGATTGAACTCCCAGCCTTATGGGCAAAGCTGTCAGACGGCTGCCTTACCACTCTGCGCCACAAGAGGCTCATAGATGAGACATTATGTATATAATGCTCATAATGAGACATTATGTATCCAGAATCATTTTCGGAGTCTGAGATCCAATTTGATGTTGAGAGCCAGCTTGGTATAAAGGCTAAGAGCGGTGGCTTTTAACCTGGCAAGCCCACTCCTCCACGTGCAGCCAGCTGGGTGACCTTGGGCCAGTCACAGTCCTAACAGGGCTGTTCTCAGATCAGTTCTCTTAGAGCTCTTCCACCCCACCTACCTCCAAGGGTGTCTGTTGTGGGGAGAGGAAGGGAAGGCACTTTGAGACTCCTTTGAGTAGTGACAAGTGGTGTATAAAATTCAACTCTTCTTCTAACACCCTTTATTGCCTACTTATTAAGCCTGTGTCACTTAGAATCATAGAATAATAGAATAACAGAGTTGGAAGGGTCATCTAGTCCAACCCTCTGCACTATGCAGGACACTCACATCCCAATCTCTCACCTACTGTCACCTGCCACCCCCTTGAGTCTTCACAGAATCAGCCTCTCCGTCTAGAAGTCCAATTATAATCCAGACTCGGTTTAAAAATTTCCAAAGATGGAGAACCCACCACCTCCCGAGGAAGCCTGTTCCACTGACAAATAGCTCTAACTGTCAGGAACTTATTCCAGATATTTAGATGGAATTTCTTTTGAATTAATTTCATCCCAATCGCTCTAGTCTGTCCCTCTGGGGCAAGAGAGAACAATTCTGCTCCATCCTCCACATGGACACCTTTAAAATACTTGAAGATGGTTCTCAGATCCCCTCTCAGTTGCCTCCTCTCCGGGCTAAACAGACCAAGCTCCCCCAACCTTTCTTCATAAGTCTTGGTCTCCAAACCCTCACCCTCTTTGTTGCCCTCCTCTGGACATGTTCCAGTTTGTCAACATCCCTCTTCAGCTGGGGTGCCCAAAACTGAACACAGGACTCCAAGTGAGTCCGAACCAGAGCAGATTAAAGCTGTACCATCACCTTCTGTGATCTGGACACGATATTCCATTTGATACAGCCCAAAATCCCATTTGCCTTTTTAGCCACTGAATCACATGCTGACTCATGTTCAATTTATGGTCTACTAAGACTCCTAGATCCTTTTCACACATGCTACTGCCAAGACAAGTCTCCCCCATCTTATATTGGTGTATTTAGTTTTTCCTACCTAAATGCAGAACTTTACATTTCTCCTTATTGAACTTTATTTTATTCAGTTTAGCCCACTTCTCGAGCCTATCAAGATCAACCTGTATTCTGTAGCTGTCTTCAGCTGTGTTTGCTACCCCTCCCAGTTCAGTATCATCTGCAAATTTAATAAGTATCCGTTTTAATGCCTCATTCACTTCATTATGGTGGTGGAAAGGGTTTTCACGGCAAGCCACCCTGGGCTTCTTCCTCGGAGGTCTCCCATCCAAGTAGAAACCAGGGCCGACCTTGCTTAGCTTCCGAGATCTGACAAGATGGGGCTAGCCTGGGACATTTATTAAATTGATAAGACTGCCCCTCTCGGCGCAGCCATCTCCATGATGGCTGGACAAAATTTTAGCACCCTATCCTTCAAGCATATATACAAAGCCTTGAAGGAGCAAAGTGGCCGAGCACACAAACATCACTCCTTTATAGTTCAGGGTGATTTTCCGACTGCCTCAGAACCGAGGTTCTGTGACAACAATAAAACAAGAATAAAATTATACATCACCCCAAAATAGCACCTTAGAGACGAACAGGGTTTTCAGAGCTGTCAAACCTCAAAGCTCCATTCACTGGAGAGAGCTGAATCTTGAAAGCTCCTGTGCTAAAACCCTTTTTGGTCTCCAAGGTGTCGGCGGACTTCTGTTGCAGGCCGAAACAGCAGACCTCTGAAACGAACAACAACAACAAAATCTATCACTCCTTTAAACCATGAGGCCAATCTGAAATGCTCAGCAATTCAAGCAAACAGCAATGGCAGCAACAACCATCAACTAACACCTGGTGGGACCGCCAGCTGTTGAAAAGGAAACGGTTTTTGTTAGGCCTGAAAGGGTGTTGCTAAAAAACGAAACTGTCAATAAAGAAGACTGGGGGGGGGGTGTTTGTACCCTGCCTTTTGTTCCCTGAAGTGGTCCCAGAGCAGTTTACAAACTCCTTTCCCTTCCTCTCCCCTTATCCTCTCTAGCCGTACTATGTAGGGGCACCTACCGCATGGTTTCGGGTCACTGCTGAGAACCCCCCACCTCTCCCTCAGCTGTCACTCGTGATACCCTCAGTTTCTGCTGAGAATCATCCTGCACAAGGATGGTTCACCCCACCTCACCATTTCTGGTGAGATTCCCCTCCTGGCATTGCATTCAGCATCTGGACGTTCGCCTGAGGCATCTCCCTTGGGCCATAGCAAGAGAGGACGCAAGGACTGGCCCCAGGGCTCCCACCCATGTAGGAACCTCTTAAGAGCCAACTTGGTGTTGTGGTTATCACAGCAAAGCCAGGAATAGCTTGTGGATGAGTCCATTATGGCAGGATAGAGGGGAACGACCAAGGAGGCCCTGGAGAGCTCTCACAAAGCCCCTGGGGAGCCCTGGTTGGGATCTCTGCCCTCCAGGATCACCCTAAGTTAGTTGTGACTCAATAGTACTTTCCGCCCCCAACAGCAGAATCTTGTCAGACCTCGAAAGCCAGTCTGGTTTACAACTGGGATGGGAGGAAGTTCAGAGTCACTAGGCAGTGGCGGGCAACGATAACTCAGCACTGAACGTCTCTCGTCCTGAAACCCCCATGGGGTCGTCGTAACTCAGTTGTGACTTGACAGCAAACAAACCCCAAGAGAAATATAAACATGCCAGTTTTGGAAAGAGACTGAAAAGGCAACGGGAGCACTAGCGTGTCTGATGGGCTTCAAAAAATATTCCATTCAAAATATTTTGAAGCCCTCGAAGTCTGATTAGAGCTGCTGATTGCTCTCCCCAGGTCTGAGAAGATGGGGGCCGAAAGAGAACCTGTTCTGCTTCTCTGAGCGAGCAGCCTCTCTTTGTCTGGAGGCCTGCGCTCCTGTGATTTGTAGCCACAAACCGTAAAAAGACCTCCAGCTGTGCACAGCTCCACATCCTAAGAAAGGGTTTGGTTTTGTTTTTTGCAGAGACACATCACAATTGGTAGGAAGCAGCAGAAACAGAATGTTATCCCACTTGCTACCAAAACAACTACCCCAAAAAAAATCCTTTGTAAAAGCAATTTGTGATGCTCAATGCAACTTCTGGTTATTTTCTTTAAATAAAAATAAAGACGATATCACTTTCCCCAAGGAATCGATCTTAGCCTGCGTCATTGAATTAAAAATGGCATTGGAACATTTTAAATAGTTACGTTGACTTAAGTCTTTGGACAGTAGTATGATAGACGTACCTTTCCTCATCAAGTTGACAGGTCCGGAAATGCCTGTGCAGCTGTTTGTGTAGATAAGAATAGCCTAGCTGTAGCCTGCGTGCTTGTCCGGCAAGTGTGTTTTGATACAATGGGGATCTGAGCAGTATTTTTTATTGTGAAAAGGATATCAGTAAATTCATGAAAAATATATATATAGGAATTTCTGACTGCCCCTCTTAAAACTGATCAATTAAAAACATACAAACAAAACCGTGGAGGGAGTCTCGCATGGGAATCACTTAGGTCAACAGAATGTCCATGGTGGGCACTTAAGCACTGGTTTTTTTGATCCTGTTAATTTCAAAGTACCAGCCCCTATGCTCTTGATACACAGATCCTGATGAGTCTATACAGCCAGCACTTTGAGAGCCTCTGAGCAATTATGTGCTGTGCAGGAATCCTTTTGCACAGCTCCCAGCCTGGCCCTCAACTAACATCCTCCCCTCCTCGGCTAACATATTAAAGGATGTGCAGAGACCTAATGGTGTGTGGCTGAATTTGGGCTGCCCCTCTCTTCTCCTGAAAAGTCTGTGCGCAGATGTTTGGGTAGATAACGTTGCTTTGCTGTAGCCTTCTTGTTTGTCCTGCAAATGTGTTTTGATGTGATGAGGGGTTGAGTAACGTTTTTTCTATTGTTGGGAATATCTGCTGGTTCATTATTTAGGTCAACAGAATGTCCAGGGTTGGTGCTTAAGCAATGGATGTATTTTTATCCTTGTTCATTTCAAAGTATCATAGCCTGATTAAAATAAGCATATTAATTTTGGATCTTTGATGCTAAAAAACAGTCCTGTGCTCCTGATACACAGGCGCCTGATTTATTTTTTTCTTCTTCAAACCCACTGTTTGCAAAGGAATCCTTTGCATATCTCTCAGCCTTACCCTCCGTTAATCCCCCCCCCCCCCGACACATATTAAACGATGTGCAGAGACCGCACAGGGTCTGGCTGGATTTTTTAAATGGTAGATCCAGGGTATTTCAAATCGTTTTTTTAATTATCCAACCCACTTTGAATCTATCTCCCCCCCCACTAGTTTTATGTCAATAAGGGTATCATTATTACCAGCATGTAAAAAAAATACCTACTCTACACTCAGCATCCAACCACGGCTTGATTAAAATAACAAAATGAATTAATTTTGGATCTTTGATGCTAAAAACCATCCCTGCAAAGCGGACTGTTGTACAGATTTACACTTAGGGAGTGCTGTGGGACTCCAAGGGGTTCTCTGTGTCGCTGGAAGAAGTCTCAGAGAGTGTGGAGGGATTGGTAGGGGTTTTTTTGGGGGGGGAGTCGGGTGAGTATATATAAAAAAGCACCTCTGCATTTCTTCCCTATACACTCAGTATCCAACCGTGACTTGATTAAAATAACAACATGTATTAATTTTGGATCTTTGATGCTAAAAGCCAGCCCTGCAGAGCGGCCTGTTATAAAGATTTACATATAGGGAGTGCTCTGGGGCTCCAAAGGGTTCTCTGTGTGGCTGGAATAATTCTCAGAGAGTGTGCCAGGGGTGTTAGGAGACTTTTTGGAACTCCAGGAGTGCGCATGCTACCAACATTTAAACGTGCCAATGAGAGTGGGGGGTTTTGGCTGGGAACTGCCTTTCAAAAGGGAGAAAGGGGGGAGGCATCCTGCTGCAGGACCCTCTGCCCCATGGAAACCACACCAGCATATCTACTGTAGAGTCAGGATGAATATATATTTCAATTCAAACACATAGCTCTCAGCCTGTATGATCTGGCTTTCTAAGGAATTGCTCAGCCAGTTTGCCTACTGAATAGCTCACATATGTCAGAAAGGAAAAGACAGTTTAGGTCCCCCCCCCCCCCCCCGAAACGGCAGGGAGTGTGATTGTGGTTTGCTGTAGCTTGGCTGTCCAGCGAGTGTGTTTCGGGGTGATTAGTAGAAGGGTGGGGTAAGAGTAATCGCTTTTTCTTCTGTTGTGGACTCTTAAAACTTATCAACATGAAGTTTTTATTCTTGTTAATTTCAAAGTAGCAGGCCTTTGCCCCTCCACCCCACCCTCCATACGCAGAGCCTGAAATCAGCTATCTGTATACAGTCAATGATGTGAGAGTATCCGAGTTGACTGATTTATTTTCGGAGAATGGGTGCACAAGAAGATTCACAATATAAAGAAAATACACAAAATATATCACATAAAATACATACAGAAGCAAATTTTAAAACCACAATGTAGGACTACTTTAATCCTTTGCAATCCTAAACAAAGCTGACAGCTGCTTAGTAAGGACCGAAACCGCGAGGTTCGGGTGTACAACCCAGAGGAGATTGTTCCACAAGTGTGGGGCTGCGGCTGAAAAGGCCCTTTTTTTTCATGCAACCACCAAATAATCTTCTTTGGTTACTGGGACAGGCAGGCAGGCCTCTCCCAGTGATCTTAATTCCAGGGCTGACAAACTGGAACATGTCCAGAGGAGGGCAACAAAGAAGGTGAGGGTTTGGAGACCAAGACTTATGAAGAAAAGTTGGGGGAGCTTGGTCTGTTTAGCCTGGAGAGGAGGCAACTGAGAGGGGATCTGAGAACCATCTTCAAGTATTTTAAAGGCTGCCATGTAGAGGATGGAGCAGAATTGTTCTCTCTTGCCCCAGTGGGACAGACCAGAGCGATTGGGATGAAATTAATTCAAAAGAAATTCCATCTAAATATCCGGAAGAAGTTCCTGACAATTAGAGCGGTTTGTCAGTGGAACAGGCTTCCTCGGGAGGTGGTGGGTTTTCTATCTTTGGAAATTTTTAAACGGAGGATGGGTTATAATTGGACTTCTAGACGGAGAGGCTGATTCTGTTAAGACTCAAGGGGGTGGCAGGTGACAGTAGGTGAGAGATTGGGATGTGAGTGTCCTGCATAGTGCAGGGGGTTGGACTAGATGACCCTTCCAACTCTGTTATTCTATGATTCTAAGTGACACAGGCTTAATAAGTAGGCAATAAAGGGTGTTAGAAGAAGAGCTGAATTTTATACACCACTTGTCACTACTCAAAGGAGTCTCAAAGTGCCTTCCCTTCCTCTCCCCACAACAGACAACTTTGGAGGTAGGTGGGGTGGAAGAGCTCTAAGAGAACTGATCTGAGAACAGCTCTGTTAGGACTGTGACTGGCCCAAGGTCACCCAGCTGGCTGCACGTGGAGGAGTGGGCTTGCCAGGTTAAAAGCCGCCGCTCTTAGCCTTTATACCAAGCTGGCTCTCAACACCAAATTGGATCTCAGACTCCAAACATGATTCTGGATACATAATGTCTTGGAGGCAATGACAGTGGTAAGGTTGCCAACTCTGGGTCGGGAAATTCCTGGAGATATTGGGGCGGAGCCTCTAAAGTCCACCCTCCTGATCTACCATTTTCTCCAGGGGAACTTACCTCTGTGGTCTGGGCATTAGCCGCAATCCTGGAAGAACTTCAGGCCCAACTTGGAGGTTGGCAGTTCTAGTAAGGAGCCATATAGCTCTGGTTAAAAGAACGGGTTATTTCCCCCCAGCCCTTAATGAGGTTTCTGAGGAAACAAAGGGAAGATGTGGTTCTCGACATCTGCAGGTGACTCTCAGGAAAGAATCTTGAGCGGGTGGATGTGTCCTCCAGGCCCTTCCTGATTGGCTGCCTTTGCCATCAACTGCCGCATTGTGACGTGTCATTTCACCTCTGAACTTGATTGTGATGCTGGAAGGCGAGGGTGGCCGGTCGTCGAGGGCTACTGTAAACAGGATCAGTCCCTCAAGGCTGTTGGTTGATAGCGGACTGCCTTTTTCACTGCGTGAATATGGGCAGCATTCAACTGGGAATTGCATTGGGGATAGCATTTGGTGTTCTCCTTGTAGCAGCTATACTTCTGATTCTAGCGCTATGGCTCTACAGAAAGTTGGGGAGACCCTTTTCTGTGGTGAACAAGATTTCACCAATTCACCAACCTACAGAAGACAACAGAAAGCCACCACAGCAGTTGCGATGGGTCCTGTCCTGACCCTGCTGCACTTCTGGCAGCACAACTAGATGCGGTCCTGTCAGACTTTGTTCGGTCCACGGGGGCAGAACCGGGTCTGGCGAGAGACTTGCTAGAAGGTAAGCTCACAAACTTGAAAGCCTTTCCCTCCTGTCTTGTGAAGATGCCCTCTGTTCTACTATTAAGCCTGTGGCACAGAATTTTAAAAAATCAGCATGATCTGGATTCATTTAGTGACTTCGGGTTCTTATGCTGCCTCCTATCCCTTGGGGCTCAGCAAAAATGTTTCTTTTATCTAGGTTTATATCCCCCCCGTTCTTTGAGGGTATTGTGGCGCAGACCTTGTATTTCAGTGAAGTCTCATTCGAAAATTTCAAAGGCGTTTCTTACTCGGCTGGGTCGGATCGGCCCTCTGGTTTATTGCGGTGAGACTTATTGAAGAGAACCTCTTAGTATGTTGGGGCCCATTTTTATTCATTCTCTCTCTTGTTTATGGCCATGGTGTTTATTGAGGAGAGCGCCTTTGTGCCCTGTGACCCATGATGAATTAGGAGGCAGTAGAGGAGTCTAATGCTGGAGAAGAGCCTAATGCTGGGAGCGATCGAGGGCAAAAGAAGAAGGGGACGACAGAGAATGCGGTGGCTGGGTGGAGTTACTGAAGCAGTCGGTGCAAACTTAAATGGACTCTGGGGAATGGTAGAGGACAGGAATGCCTGGAGGATCATTGCCCATGGGGTGTACACGACTTCGCACCTAACAACAACAGAGGAGTCTCACCAGCCCCCAATGGGACTTTGATAGGTAGGCCAGCTCTACTCAGCGTTGTTTTAGGCCTCAACCATAGGGCTGGTGGAAAAGCGTTTTAAAATATTTTTCTCTCTCATATGGTTTCTGTCCCCAGTGGTCCTCAGGCTTTGTATTGCCAGCCGAGGTTCCGCAGAAGAGTCTCGGGTATAGTACAGTTTTGCAGATAGCATTTGTGTGGGAGATGGCCACCTGCGGGGAGAGCATTTGTGAGTGCTGATGGTGATTAAATTATCCTAGAAGTATTTTGGGAGTTTGTCGTCTACACCACAGTGTGAGCAGGATTCCAGTTGAGCAGGATAATGGCATCGTTTGTAAACAAAACTCAAAAAGTTGAACAAGTAAGATTAAAAGAAGGGGGGGAACAATATATACTGTAAGGGGAGGATTAATTTTGAAGAAAATGCAAAAAGATAACATTTTGCCAGGTCAGCGTAAGACAGTAGTAGAAATTAAGTCACTATGGTGCATTTCTTAGTGAATTCCACCAAGGTGGCCAACTTGGGGGTGCCTTCAAAACTAGCCCAATCTGTCATGCGTGAGAACTGTTATTCTATCAGAACCACAAGCCTGGCTCCAGGTTTCAGTGCTCCCTGGGCGTAGAGGGCACCTTATCCCCCCAATAATCAATAAAGATGTGGCCCAATTCTTCCAAGCAGAGTGAATCTGTGTCACTCCCCTTCCATGAGCTGGTCCCTACTCCAGGCACAATTATGGGAAGTTCTCTTTACCGCAGTCTTTCTCCCATCCATGTACCAGTGCTATGGTTTTTTTAGGCTTACCCACTCAGCACAAGAATCCATTTCCCATCCTGTTATGCAGGATGCAGGCCAAATAAGCCGTAAGATTGATAATTGGCCCCATTTTTGGCTATGGAAGGAAAACGTGACGGATCTCTTGCGCTGCTGCTTGACAGGTATGAAATTAACATCAGCTCTAGAGCAGCAAACCTTGGTGATACCATTGATCCAAAGATTTCTCTTTGAAGCTATGTTTAAACATCAGAGAGGAGGGTTTTTAATTTAATTTTATTTCATTTTTGTTCCCCCCCCCCCATCTGACTGTGCTGTGACAGAAGTTAGCTCTGTGTGCAAGTCAACAAGTCAGTTGCTACCAGCATCACGCACTTTTGGATCTTTGATGCTAAAAAACCAATCCTGCAGGGTGGGCTCTTGTAAGTATTTACAAGAAGAGTCTCCCTGCAGAAGCACATAGGGCGAAAAGCAGTCATGATGTCCCAATTTGGTTCTTGGACATAGCCCAAAGTTTTTTATCCTTGTTAATTTCAAACGTATTATAGTTTAATTAAAATAATCAGGTTAATTTTGGATCTTTGATGCTAAAAGCCAGCCCTGCAGAGCGGGCTGTTGTACAGTTTTATACATAGGGAATGCTCTGGGACTCCAAAGGGCTCCAGGAGCGCGCATGCTACCAGCATTTAAACATGCTAACGAGCGTGTGGGGCTCTGGCTGGGGACTGCCTTTCAAATGGGAGAGAGGGAAGGCATCCAGGGTGCTTTCTGCTACTGCAGAACCCACTGCCCCCATGGAAACCACACCAGTATATCTACTGCAGAATCAGGATGAATGTATATTTCTGTTCAAACTCATAGCTCTCAGCCTGTATGATCTGGCTTTCTAAGGAATTGCTCAGCCAGTTTGCCTACTGAATAGCTCACATATGTCAGAAAGGAAAAGGCTGGTTAGGCTCCGCCCCCCTCCCCTCAAAACGTCAGGGAGTGTTGATTGTGGCTTGCTGGATTATGTATTATGCTCAACTCTACCCCCCCCCCCGACCCCCCCACACACACATCCAGGCTTGGAGAAGGGCATTTTTTGTTGTTTTAATTAGTGAAACAACTTTGGGACAAGCTTTCCAAGGCTCAAGTCCACATCAGATCCCCTTTAGCAGCTTTTGACAGCCAAATTATTGAGTTTGTGTTCCAATGACAAGACCTTCCCTAGTATGTAGAACTAATTCTTCTCAGTGAGATGGTGATCCTCCATGTGGCTTACCATGGCAGACAGCAAGTGAGAGCTCACACATCTGAAGGCTTCCTTGTACACAAAATATACCACTGCATAGAAAAACTCAGGCCTGGAATGAAGATCACTGGGAGAGGCCTGTCTGGTTGTCCCAGTAACCAAAGAAGCTTATTTGGTGGTTACATGAAAAAAGGGCCTTTTCAGTGGCAGCCCCACACTTGTGGAACAAGCTCCTCTGGGTTGTACACTTGAACCTCCCGCTTTTGGTCCTTACTAGGCAGCTGTCGGCTTTATTTAGGATTGCATCGGATTAAAGTAGTCCTAAATTGTGGTTTTAAAATTTGCTTTTGTATGTATTTTATGTGATATATTTTATGTATTTTCTTTATATTGTGAATCTCCTTGGGCACCCACCCTCCAAAAATAAATCAGTCAACTCAGAGGCTCTCACATCGTTGACTGTATACAGCCAGTTGCTTTCAGGCTCAGTGTATCAGGGGAGAAAGGGCTGCCACTTTGAAATTAACAAGAATAAAAAACTTCCTGTTGGTCAGTTTTAAGAGAGCACTCAGAAATTCCTATATTCTATTCCACGAATGATCAGATATCCCCCCACGATAGAAGAAAAAAAACCATTAGTCGTACTCCACCCTTCTACTAATCACATCGAAACATACTCGCTGGACACCCAAGCTCCAGCAAGCCACAATCAACACTCCCTGACGTTTCAGGGGGGGGAGCCTAACCAGCCTTTTCCTTTCTGACATATGTGAGCTATTCAGTAGGCAAACTGGCTGAGCAATTCCTTAGAAAGCCAGATCATACAGGCTGAGAGCTATGTGTTTGAACAGAAATATATATTCATCCTGACTCTGCAGTAGATATACTGGTGTGGTTTCCATGGGGGCAGTGGGTTCTGCAGTAGCAGAAAGCACCCTGGATGCCTTCCCTCTCTCCCATTTGAAAGGCAGTCCCCAGCCAGAGCCCCACACGCTTGTTAGCACGTTTAAATGCTGGTAGCATGCGCGCTCCTGGATCTCCAAAAAAACCCTTCCTAGCACCCCTGGCACACTCTCTGAGACTTTTTCCAGCCACACAGAGAACCCCTTTGGAGTCCCAGAGCACTCCCTATGTGTAAAACCATACAACAGTCCGCTCTGCAGGGCTGGCTTTTAGCACCAAAGATCCAAAATTTATTCATTTTGTTATTTTAATCAAGCCATAGTTGGATACTGAGTGTAGAAGGGAGGAAATGCACCCTCCGAGCCCCCCCCCCCCAAACCCCACCTACCATCCCCTACCACACTCTCTGAAACTTCTTCCAGTCACACAGAGAACCCCTTTGGAGTCCCAGAGCATTCCCTATGTATAAAACTGTACAACAGCCCGCTCAGCAGGGTTGGCTTTTAGCATCAAAGATCCAAAATTAACCTGATTATTTTAATTAAACTATAATACGTTTGAAATTAACAAGGATAAAAAACTTTGGGCTATGTCCAAGAACCAAATTGGGACATCATGATTGCTTTTCGCCCTATGTGCTTCTGCAGGGAGACTCTTCTTGTAAATACTTACAAGAGCCCACCCTGCAGGATTGGTTTTTTAGCATCAAAGATCCAAAATTAATCTGCTTATTTTAATTAAACCATGACTCAAGCTACAACACTCCACCAACCAGCCCCCGTGGCACACTCTCTGAGACTTCTTCCAGCCACACAGAGAACCCCTTTAGAGACCCAGAGCACTCCCTATGGGTAAAACTGTACAGCAGGCAGCACTGTTGTGGGATGTTTTTGTTTTGTTTTTTAGCATCAAAGATCCCAAATTAATCTGCTTATTTTATGCAGGCTATGATACTTTTGAAATTAACAAGGATAAAAACTTTGAGCAATGTCCAAGTACCAACTATGGGACATCATGATTGCTTTTTCGCCCTATGTGCTTCTGCAGGGGAGACTCTTCTTGTAAATCCTTACAAGAGCCCGCCCTGCAGGATTGGTTTTTAGCATCAAAGATCTAAAATCATTCTGCCTATTTTTTAAGCAGGCTATGATACTTTGAAATTAACAAGGATAAAAAATACAGCACCATCCACGGGGCATTCTGATCGGCTTTTCTCTCAGGTGCTTGTGCTAGGACACTCTGCTTGTAAAATCCTTACACCTACCCGCCCCGCAGGGGTGGTTTTTCAGTATCCAAGATTCAAAATTAATCTGCTTATTTTAATTAAACCAATACTCAGGCTACAATAAGACATAATTCCTACCCCTCCCATTTCAGAGGGAGGGGCGAACCTGACCATGTGGGCAGGACCTTATACCCGCCTTAGTCCCACCTCCTCTGAGCTCTCATTGGTCAGAAAATACTGCACGCTCATTGGCTGGGGCACCTGTCATGATGAATGGTATACCCTCAGGACTACTCCTGGCTCAGGGGAAGAACCTCTGCTTGGCATGCAAGACCTCAGCCGGAGACCCTGGAGAGCCACTTCCAGGCTGAGTTCACAAGTCTGACCTTGACGGACCTGGGGGAGGGGGTCTGATTCAGTATAAATGCACCTTTGTGTCTTCACGCCTCTGTTGCTGCCATCCTCTCGCTGTCCTTTTAATATGCCTGTGGGGAATTAACACTTTTCTCAATGGGTCTCTTTCCAGACAAAAACTGGGATTTGTCAGCCGCCCTAAATGACTACGAACAGCTCCAGCAGGTGCATACAGTGAACCTCCCCCAGGTATTCAACGAAGGGAAGGACCCCAGGCAGCAGCAGGACCGAGAGCCTCCTCAGCAGGGGAACAAGACCGAGCGGCCCTCTCTCCAAAGGCAGGATGACATCGCTCCAGGTAACACGCTTCAGAACGGCAGAGCTTTGATAGCAAAGCAACTGACGGCCGTGGTTTGGTCAGCAGCTGGAGTTGGAGCAGGATCTCTCGAGAGGCGGGCTGCAGCCACACGCTGGCCGGCTGATCCCCTGTGTCCCTTTGCAGAGGAGAGTGGTCTCAGTTCCTCAGTCATCTATTAGGGGATCTATGTGGCTCAGTGACAGAATATCTGCTTGGCCCCTGTAGTTAAAAGGACCAGGCAGCAGGTGATGGTGAATGACCTTGTTCCCAAAGTGCTGCAGAGCTGCTGCCAGTCTTGAGTCGATGATGCAGACTTTGATGGACCAAGGCAGCTTCCCGCGTTTACTTAAAGCCTTTTGTTTGTTTACCCTCCTCACCCACCCTGTTTGACCTTCACAGCAGCTCATACAATCTCCAAAAGCCCTTCAAAGCAGTAATAAGCTACATGGCCACCACCCTCACATTTGGTCTGCTGTCAAAGGAGCATTCTCATTAGCAGAACAAAATTTGAGTCGGGGATGCACCTTAAAGGCCAGCACAGTTTCCTGAGATAGATTCAGGTGGCCAGCCATCTTGAGCTGAAGCAGCAGAACAATGTTTGAGTCAAGGGGCACTGTTACCGCCCACAAGGTTTTATTTACAGTAGGAATAAAAAGTCTTTGGTAAAATTCAAATCAAATTCAAAAAACCTTTAATGGCATATCAAAATCACGAGAACAAGGGTAATTCATAATATAATTAATTGATAAAAATTACATAGTCTAGATAAACAAATATAAAAGAGAATAAAAGGTAAAATTCAGCATTAGGAAAGGGAAGAGGGTGTGAAAATAAAGTTTCACAGGTTTGATGTACACAAGAGGAAAGTGAAAACAAAATGGGGATTTTTTTGAACAATGAGCTGTGAAGAAGAGTTGGTTTTATACCCCGCTTTTCACTACCCAAAGGAGTCTCAAAGCGGCTTACAATCGCCTTCCTTTCCTCTCCTCCCGGCAGGCACCCTTTGAGGTAGGCGTGAGTGAGAATCTGACAGGACTGCTCTGAGAATGGGAGATCATTTCCCCCGCCAAGGCCATGTTTTACCCCTCTCCTCTTTCTTTTCCCAAACAGAGAAGAGGCTTTCTAGAGGAATTTCTCATGCCAGCTCAGTAATAGTCTCCCTTGCTCGCTCTCACGTGGCCAACGAATGTAACAGTGAACAGTTCCCGTTGGAGATGCCCATCTACACATTCCAGCTCCCTGATCTTAGTGTTTACAGTCAGGACTTCAGGTGCTTCATTGAACACGATTTGATTGAGCAAGCCACAATGGTAGCTTTGGAACAAGCAGGTGAGCAGTTCCGTGAGCGTCTGGCTAACTTGGTCTTTTGAATTAGCTTGCACCAGAAGGTTTTGAATCCTCTGGAACAATGCAGCTTCATCCCTCTCATCTCACACAAGGTATCATAGAGCGGGAAGTGGGTAAAACGACCAAGGTGAGTGGCGGGAGGCATCTTCCCTTCAGAGAGTGGCTGAAGAGGGGAGTCCTTTCCATTTAGCAAAGAGAAGGCAAGGCAAGGGGAAGAAAGGGATGAAAATGTACACAGTTAGGTAGAGTTTAATTTCTCTTTCTTGTATTACTAACCCTTGGAGAGGCCCAGTTGTTAGTGCTTTGAAAAGCGGAGACTCCAAAAATCTTGTTGCTCTCTAAGGCGTTACTGGACTCAAAATTCTGGAGGAATATCTACATGGTTTAATTAGGCAGAGTGAGAGATTAAAGAGGCTTTTTATATAATGCTCCGCTTCAGAAATGTTCAGCTGTATTAGCTGCCTATCCACATGTGGGCCTGTCCTTGGTGATTAGACATAGATCGAGATGGATTTGACAAATCAGCATGAATAACCTCCTTGAAAGTCACTGCGGCTCGGTTCTCTCACAGTGCCTGAGCTTTGCATTAGGCTAGTAAGCCTCAGGCATGCGTATCCTGCCCCACTGGTCCTTCTGCAGGCCCCCTTCTTCTCCCGTACACCAAAGATCATGGCATACTGTTACAGGTGAACCACCAAATGATGGTTGGTAAACCTCCCTCCCTGCAAATTATTCATGGCTTCCAGTTTGAGTTTGGAGGGAATTCCCCTGCAAGTCGCTTATTTGGACATTACGTTCCTGAACTAAGGGCACAAGTGTTTGGAACTGGTGCTAAAAATGAGAACATGTTATTTCCAATATTATCTTTCCTAGTGGCTGTCTGACACTCTTTAAATTATTCTTTCCCGGGCCACTCCCAATCTAGATTTAATAAAACTGGGTAGGGACACGGAGCTGTTACCAGCGGCTGTTAATGGGATACTTCTGAAGATTACCAAGTTTGGGTAAATGGTATTTACAGTGGGTAATGTTTTCCAGTATATCCCTTGTATGCAGTCAGCTGGGTGACTCTGAGCCAGTCCCAGTTCTCTCAAAGCTCTCTCAGCCTCGCCCACTTCACAGGGTGTCTGTTGTGGGGGAAAGGAAGGGAAGGTGATTGTAAGTCACTTTGAGACGCCTTTGGGCAGTAAAAAGAGGGGTACAGAAACTCAGCCCTTCTTCAGATCCCCTTACCTGTGAAATATTACGTATCTTGTCTTTTTGTACTATCCATTAGATTCGTTGTACTCTTTATTGCTGCATGATATTGAAGAATGGGACAAGCTTTGAAATCAGCACAGGTTGAAACAGCTGGGCTGTGGCTGGTTTGGGCTTTGTAATTTTGCATTTCCACCTTTGTTTTTCTCCCCCAGGTCGTCTTAATTGGTGGACCACAATGTGTAATGGTTGCAAACGGCTTCTTCCACTGGCAACCCCAGGGGACGGAAACTGCCTTCTCCATGCTGCTTCCCTTGGTAGGTCCTCATTCTGTGAGAGGAGCCTTCTGGGAAATGCCCATATTCCCTCCTAGTTGGCTTATTTTGAATGTCTCTTTCCCGCCTCTCCTTTTCAGAAAAGCTCGACTAGTTCTTATCTGTCTCCCTACCTCATCCTGTTCCATCTCTTATCAATTTTAAGCAGATCACTAAAATCTGAGAAAAAGTAGACTTCATTTGAGTGGCTGTGAAAAAAAATTATTATAATAATTATTATATTTGTATACTACTCTCCTGCAAGCAGCTCGGGGCAGTGACCAAAATGAATAAATAACGTGTGAAATATAATCAAAACAAATATTATTCTCATCAAAATTTAATTAAACTATTTTGCAGCTAACAGTGATAGGTCTGCTCTTGCCTTCTAATAAAACAGGCAGTGTCTCTATGTGATCTATATTTTGGAGCAGAGGAAGAACCGAAAAGATTTTTAGGGTCCGAAAAGTAGGGTTCAAAGGTCACATGAATACAGGTGGACAACACTGACCTGCAATCGCATGCTGCATCAGGGTACGGTATCTTCAGAATGCCCCCTTTGCAAAACTTCTCGACTGGGTGCCAAGGCCACCTAAAGACAGGGCTGTAGCGAGGAGCAGTGAAATACAAACAGTAATCAGGAAAGCGGAAGAATCCCAGCCGATCGAAAAGAACAAACACGTTGTGCTCTACAGGTGTGTAGCTGGGCTGCTCTGCAGGTAGCACTACTATAATCATAACGTAAATAGATGTTTCTTAATCATTCTCATGACTTCCTCCTTGGTACCTGACTAAAGGGAGGCCAAGGGAAGAGTGAGGAGCTGGAATCGTTGCTTGGACTGGCTGTTACGGATCAGGCCCCAAGATGTTCAGATTAGCTGTTGAGAGAGTGCTTATTCAGGATGGCTTGCCGGGCCAAAGCACAGCTGGCTCTAGTCATGTTGAGCCGAGGGCTCTGCTCGCCCAACCTCTGTATCTCTCAGCCTCCATTCCCCATCTATCTCTTGTGCTCCGCTGCGACCTGTCTCACAGAATTATGGCGAGATAACGCAACGTTACCCTTTTTGGAAAAGATTTCCAGGCAGGAGAGGGAATAAAATTGAAATGAAACGCCGTTCTGTCCCCCTCCCCCTTCTGTAAGTTATTTTGGATATGTCACGATTCGTACAATTTGATGGATGACAGACGTGTCGCTGTCTGAGCGGGCGAGATAAAGGTGTGAGAACAAATTAAACCTTTTAACCTGTAGGGCCGTCACGTGCTGTCCCTATGAAGTCCGGGCCTGATGCAGGCAAAGATTGCCTTTTCATCTGAAAGCATTTTACCTTCAGCAATATTGCAGACTCTGCTCAGGCCATGGAAGCTAAGCAGGGTCAGCCCTGGCTACTACAATTTGGACGGGAGACCCCAAAGGACCCCCAGGGTTGCCGTGCAGAGGCAGGCCGTGGCAAACCACCTCTGAACCTCTCTGGCCTTAAAAGCCCTACAGGTTGCCACGAGTCAGCTGTTAAATGGGAGCTTTCCAGAACTGTAGGGAAGGGCAGCATATAATGGAAAGAAATAATAATAAAAATAACGGGCTGCAAGAAACCGTCCCCAAATCAATTTCTATAACATGTAAGCCTGCCGCTGATCGTCTATTTTAGGATTCAAATCTGTCGGGTCTAGCGCTTGTGGGTTTTTTATTTAATTTCATTTTTTTTACAAAGATCCTCCATTGTAGGGAGACAACAAAGCATGGGATCCTTGAAGGAGTTAGGCAAGTCTCTAGCGACTGCAGGCAGTTTGAAGCCTCCGATTAGAACAAGCAGTTTCTAAGGCTAAAATCAAGAGCCTTGAGCTCCTCCTGGCCCAGCAGGAGCTCCACGAGAGAGCCCAGGCGGAGATAGCTAAAAGCCTTTCTGTTTTTCCTCCTTCCTTTCTTAAATTTACAAGAGAGGTCTCTTCACCATCCATTTAGACTCCACTGTTGCTCCTATTAACCTGTTTAATCCTGACAGCTATGATTTGAGAAAGGCTTAGAACAATGAGAGGGCGTCAGGTACAGGCGATAATTAGAGCCCTTCCAGGCACCCGCCAAGCCTTAAGTCGTCTCTCTGCCTGTTTTGCACCGTTTCAGTGCTGCTGTCACTGGATCTGTGGCGCTAACTTAGAGGGTGTGTCTGTGTGTGATTCCTTCCTCTCCCCCCCCCCTGCATTTAGGAATGTGGGGGTTCCATGACAGGGACCTCATGCTGCGGAAAGCCCTCTATACCATGATGAGAAGCGGCGCTGAAAGGGAAGCCCTCAAGAGAAGGTGGAGATGGCAGCAGACGCAACAAAACAAGGAGGTTGGTTTGGCCCGAAGAGGCAAGCCCTCGCCTAGAGTTTCCCTTGGCAGCTGTGGCCGCAGGGTTAATCGGGCCTTGCTGGTTTGCAGGGGAACAGCCGGGTTTGAATCCAAGAGGTTGGGGGCATAAGCTTTTGAGGGTCTCTTCACCAGCTGCTCGGTAGGCAGTTTCAAGGGGGAAGCTACATCAGCCTGCAGCGGGAGAGCTAGATTAGAGTCCAGCGACCGCTCAGAGACCAAGAAGGTTTCCTCTCATCTGGGAGGGACAGGAGAAGAGGCTAAACAGGCCAACTAAGCAAATGAATCACACTGCATTCTCTTGTCTCCCCTAGTTGGGACTTGTGTACACAGAAGAAGAATGGGAGCAGGAATGGCACGAACTTCTCAAGCTGGCTTCCAGCGAACCACGCACTCACTTGAGCAAAAACGGAGGCACGGGTGGGGGGTAAGTCCCCAAAAACTCCTGTGTTCTCCTTCCCCCCTCTCCCCTTCTTTCTTTTTGGAGAAGTGGCTAATCCACGCTGCTGATTCTGCATTCAGGTCCTTATCAGCCGTTTCCCCCAGCCTCATTCTGTCCTCAGACTTCCTTTGGTTTGGTTTTGCTTCATGTTTCGCACAGCTTGGTGCTCCCCAATTAGAAAATGTGCGGAGAGGTGTTTGCCAAAAAAACTCCTGTCTCTAGAGAAGTCGCTTCTGACAACTTTGTTTCTCCGAAGATCAAAACCAACACGTACATAGCACGGATAAATATTTTAAATATCGAACGCGACAGTGCTCCGAGTCCGGTCTCCTGGGGCGTTACCAGCCGCTAGGGAAGGGACACAGTCTGCCTTCCTTCCTCATTCGGCAGACTTTTCCAGATTAGTTATCGCATGTAACCTGTAAGAAAACGTCTCTTATTGGAGAGGGTAAGGATGCTGGTGACTGTAGTTCCGGAGGGGGCCGGACAAAGGCAGCCGGGTTCTCAAGAATCCTTTCCAGTATAAGCTGACTTGGGGTTTTCCGTAGAACGGCAGGAAGCTAATATAAGTACAGATAAGTACAGCTGAGGTTTCATGGTCTGAACTTGCTGTGTTCATGTGTATCACAGCCCTGTGACCCAAACCAAACAAGGTTAGCCTTATTTCTGCTTTATGAATCATTAGCAGCCTCCAAAGATGCCATTCCATTGATGGAGAAGTGGTAATGCCCTCCCCCCCCCACACACAAATATCCTGAGACCCTCCCTTTTCTCGCCTCCTGTCCCAGATGATCTTTCCTAGAGTAGAAATTTGAAGGGGGAGGGGGGGCTGCAGAACTGGGACACAGGAGCTTTATTCCCCTGGATCCAAGCCACTGTTTTGGTGGTCCTACAAATGGAGTGTTCAAGGCATTCTCTATGTACCGTGAAGGGGGAGATACCTCTTAATATCAGAGTAAGGTGTGGCTGCAGTCTCTTGTCCGGATCCAAGGTAAAAATCTGAAGCCTCAAGATAAATGTAAGAGCCCCAAGTTGGGAGCCATGAATCTCCCCCCCCCCAAAAAAAATCTCATGCATTACATTTCCCAATTATTTCACTGTACTTGGTACTAATTGGGAAATGTAATGCATGAGATTTTTCCCAATTATTTCACTGTACTTGGTACTAATAAGAGCCTCTTGTGGCGCAGAGTGGTAAGGCAGCCGTCTGAAAGCTCTGCCCATGAGGCTGGGAGTTCTATCCCAGCAGCCGGCTCAAGGTTGACTCAGCTTTCCATCCTTCCGAGGTCAGTAAAATGAGTACCCAGCTTGCTGGGGGGTAAACGGTAATGACTGGGGAAGGCACTGGCAAACTACCCCATATTGAGTCTGCCATGAAAACGCTGGAGGGCGTCACCCCAAGGGTCAGACATGACCCAGTGCTTGCACAGGGGATACCTTTACCTTTACTTGGTACTAAAGGGAATTCGCAAATCAGCCTGTGAATTATAGATGAGCCCATTTTCTTTGGTGTCAGAACAAACTTGACACATCCCAAAGTGCAGCGGCTTCAAAGCAAACTCCGTTTAAAGGGGAGGAAACGGCGGATTATGAGCGAGACTAAGCTGCCACCTGTGTGTCAGGGCTTTTTTAAAAAAAAAATTAAGTTTTTGTGGGCCAAAATACTCTTTCTAAAAAAGAAAGCACCTGTAGTAGCAGTCAACTGAGCACTGCAGAACTGGGGGATCGCCTCCTAGATGTTACGGGGCCGCTTCTGATGTTTGTCTGATTCGTACAGTCACGATGGCAAACATCTTTGGGGAGGGCTATCAGGAAACTGAGACCAGCAAGCAGTGAATTGCATGCCCCATTGCTTGGTTTTCCAGAGTGGACAACTCGGAAGATCCAGTGTACGAGAGCCTAGAGGAATTCCATGTGTTTGTCCTAGCACATATATTAAGACAGGCAATTGTTATGGTTGCAGATACAGTGCTGAGAGACTCAGGAGGGGAAGGTAAGCCTGTTGGATCGTGGTTTGCCCAGATTGGTTAGCTTAACCGGTGCTTGGCTGTGGGGACTTCCCTACTCAGGGGCTTTCCGCACCGGGATCTTTGTAGCAAATTGGTTGCTGAATGAAAAATCGCCATTTAAAATAGTGGAATTCGTCGTTATGCATACCTGCCTTTGTAGTGGAATCCAGTTGCATTTTGTAGCGTTTCCCACAGGCTTCCGGTCTCGGCAGAAATTGCTAGAAAGGAAGCGCTATTGCCAAGCTCGTCCCGCCCCTGGCCGTCAAGCAGCCAATGGGCAGCCATTAGCATGCTCCCAAACAGCCCCTTTCCCTTTAAGAAAGTTAAAAAAAAAAAAAAACAGACCCATTGCAACGAATCTGTGTTGATTCGTTGCAACGGAGAGAACCATCCAGCTGCCTGGTGTGTTTGAGCTGTCATTTCATCGTTGCCACGCTCCCTCTGAGTGAAAAAAAAAAAATCCCCCCCCCCCTCTCACGGGCCCGATTTTTGGCTGAATGAATGTGAAAAAAATAAAGGGAAAATACATCAGCAAACGGGCTTTTCTGTTCTTTGTGCTTTGTGACTGAAGGGGAGGGACTGAAGCCGGGGAAGCCTCTAAACAGAAAGAGGCTCGCTGGTGCGTTTATCCCCGCTCGCTCGGAGAAAAAAAAAATGGCGATCGCTTCGCCGGAAGATCAGAGGAGAGAGCCAGGGGGAGGGACTTTGTAGAAACCGCAACAATGTTAACGCACAGGTCTTTTTCGCAACTGTTGCAGATTGGTTGCAGGAGTGTATCGCTTTCCGGAGGGTGAATCCACTTTTGGGGATTTCCCTGAAAGCGCTACAAGGAAGCGCTTTTTGCAGATCGGTTTCAGGTGTGTGGCAGATTGTCGACGACGTTGTGCATAATGGCAAATCAGTAGCGTTTTCAATTGGCAACCATTGTGCGATTTTGAAGGCGTGCGAAAAGCCCCTCAGTATAGGGCGTCAACGCACCTTGTGGGAGCCTTTTGTAAGGAGGAAAAGACTCCTCAAGAGAATTGCTGAGCTTCGCACAGGTCAGTCTCGAGCAGACCAGGAAGTTGTCTTTAACGAAGGCATCCGTAGCTGGTTTAGTTAATGAAAATCTCCTTCAGGAATCTCACTCGTGAAGAATTCGGGCGCCAGAATCAGAAGCGCTCTGTGGTTTTAGGTCACCAGGGTCTGAGTGAGTCCCCCAGTGGTATGAAACCTAAAAAAACACCACTGTCATCGTTCAGGAGGCCACCTAGTTCTGCGGCTTATTTCAAACAAATCTTGGTGGTTGCTTCCCTCCCCCCCCCTCTTCACAGCATTTGCGCCAATTCCATTTGGCGGTATTTACTTGCCTCTGGAAGTCCCACCAAACCGTTGCCACTGCTCTCCCCTGGTCCTCGCCTATGATCAAGCGCACTTCTCAGCTCTCGTCTCCATGGAGCAAAAAGACCAACAGAAAGAACAAGGTATGTGGCACGTGAAAGCAATGCGTAGGAGAGGGGGAGGCAGAGCGGCAGCCGAGGGGCTGTCCTGACCGTGGGCTCAGAGCTCAGCCGGAGGCAGAGTTGCTACTGGGAACGTATGAAGAAGAAGAAGAAGAAGAGTTCGGAAGAGTTTCTCCGTTCGGAAAAGAGCAAGGGGGGGACATGATAGAGGTCTCTACAGCGGTGGATTCAGGCAGGTCGCCTTCTTGGTCTGAAGCAGCGGAACAAAGTTTTGAGTCCAGGGGCACCTTTAAGCCCAACCGAGTGTTATTCAAGGTATCAGCTTTCGGGTGCGTGCTTTTGTGGGCATAGGCCGTACGACAGGGTGTGGTTTTAGTCGGTTCTGAGGGTGTGTGCTTTTGAGAATCCACACTCCCTTTGTCTGGTATTGCGACAAACTATGCACTGCAGTACATAGCTCCACCGTCTGTATATTATGCACGTGGTTTGGGTGCAGTGGCCCACCTAATCCAACTCTCTATGCCACTCAGTGGGTCCAAATCCCGGAGCCATCCGGAGGTCCACCAGCAGGGCCAGGACTCCAGCACAAGAATACAGAGTATCACTGTCCTAGACCAGCTCCTCTGGAGGACCAAGAACAGGGCCTAGAGGCTGAGACTGTTTCATTGCTGCCTGGCTTTTGGCTCTGGGCTTCCGATGATTAGTGCCACCCCCCAGTCCCCATGCCTAGGAGTCACGGATAGAATTGTCCTTTATAGATCACTTTTCAGGCTGTTTATTCCTGTGGCCATCACGACATCCTCTGGCAGCAAATTCCACGTGTGTGGGTGCCCTGAAGCTGTGCAACATTGTTGGGTATCCTCCAAGAGCCTTTTCTTAACCCACCCCCACTCGCCCCAACGTCAAGGGGGTGTACGTCAAGCCAGTTCCAGCTAAACCGATTTCTTCCTTTCCGCTCTTCTTTCCTTCAGCGGTGATCCCTCTGACTGACTCTGAACACAAGTTACTGCCTTTGCACTTTGCGGTTGATCCCGGGAAAGACTGGGAATGGGGGAAGGATGACAGTGATAACACCAAGCTGGCCAAGTAAGACCTGGTTTCTCTCTTTAAAAACCCTCAAGACCTCAGCGTCCGCTGAGCCTGAAGGCAGCGGGGGGTGCCTTCGACGCAGCAGCCAGGTCATTGCTGAGCCTGCATTCCTAGCAGAAGCCCCAGAACAAGCGAGGTTTTTGAGCCACAGGCAATTCTTGCACTGCCGATGGCTCACGCAGTCCCAGCCGTCCGTGAACCAAGTGCTTCAGCCTCGTGCCGAAGCTCTCGTGCCTCACGGGAGTGAGTTGGGGTCCCGTGCTAGCAAGCTCTCCTGCAGGGCTGGCTTCCCGGGGGAACTCGAGGGTGTTTCAAGAAAATCCCCCCACCCCCTATGTTTTTTTGCTGAGAGTATTCCTTTTGGAGATTCAGTAGCGTTGGCCTTGCTTAGAATGCCGCGTGGCTGTTTCTTTTGATCATGCGCAAGAGTTGTGTGGCTGTACTGTTTTCAGTAATTATGTAGTATGTGGTCTTTCCTTTCCCTTTCTCTTTCTCTCTCTCTCCCCCCCTCCCCCTTCCCTTTCTTAGTTTGACCCTCTCTCTGGAGGCCAAGCTTAACTTTCTGCACAGTTACATGAACGTAACCTGGATACGCATACCATCAGAAACACAGGTAAACCCCCTTTATTCTATAACAGCTTCTGGAGGGAGATGGGAGACCACTGTGGGTGTCTGGGCTCACCAAGGGGGCTGCAGGGTCTTACAGTACAAGAGGGCTCTTCCTCAGCTAGTGCTCTAGAGAAACTGTGGCCCAGTGCTGCACCCTGTGCAGTGGCATCTCGAGAGGCGGGAAAGAGACAGGAGGAGAGGTGGGGCTGCTAAGATATCCTCTAACTCAGGGGTCGTCAACCTGTGGTCCTCCAGATGTTCATGGACTGCAATTCCCATGAGCCCCTGCCAGCATTTGCCCCTGCTTTAACTAACCTTCTGGGTCACTAGAGCCTGTGGGCCGATGCCATTTTAAGACCGCCTAAAAGAGTCAGACGGTTGGCGATGTAAAAGGCCTTATCCAGAGACCCTGGAGAGCCACCGCCTGTCAGAGGGCCCAGGAACGACCTCGAAGGCAGATTCATGCTGCTGCTCTCCAGGGTCTCAGTCGGAGCTCTTTTCTGTCCCCTCCTACCTGATCCGCCTATCTAAACCAGGGATTGAACCTGGGACCCCCTGCATGCTTTCCCACTGTACCACAGTCCCTCTCATCCCACACCTGTAATAATCCACCAATACACTCTCTTATGTGTGCGTAAAAGCCTCAGAATGAGGTTAATCCCTGCTGCCTGGTCCTTTTAACGGGGGAACCCAGGGATTGAACCCCAGGGACCTTCTGCTGCCAAGCACCTCTTTTGCACGGCACAATTTCAAGACCGTAACTTTCCCAAAGATATTTTGATGAGGTAGCGAAGGCCTTGAGGAAGTTTTAGTTTTTTTTTTCTGTAGGGAACTCCCACTAGAGTGTAGATCATGGGTAGTCGACCTGTGGTCCTCCAGATGTTCATGGACTACAATTCCCTGCAATTGCTGGCAGGAGCTCATGGGAATCGTAGTTCACGAACATTTGGAGGACCACAGGTTGACTACCCCTGGTGTAGATAACGGGATTCTTACCAGAGATGACCGCAGGGCTAAGAATACTCGTTCGCTTCTAATTGTCAACTTACTTCTCCCAATAGGCACTGCTAGCCCAGCCAGAATCCCCAACTGCGTCAACTGGGGAAGATGTTCAGTCTCTGGCTGACTCCATGGATTCTGACAGGGATTCTATCTGTAGTAATTCTAACGGCAATAATGGCAAAAATGGGAAGGAGAAAGAAAAACAGAGGAAGGACAAAGACAAAAATCGGGCCGATTCAGTTGCGAACAAGCTCGGAAGCTTGAGTAAGACCCTCGACATTAAGCTGAAGAGGAATATGGGTGGTCTCGGAGGACTTGTGAATGGCAAAATGAGCAGAGCAAATTCAGGAAATGGGAAGAACGGGGAGATTGTCGAAAAAGTCAAGGAGAAGAAGTCCAAGTCTCGCAAAGGAAGCAAAGAAGACTCTGGCCAGTCGGCTAGCACCTCTCCTTCCGCAAAGACCACTCCTTCTCCCACGGAGAAGGTAAACATCTCAGCCATAGAAAAACTGAACTCTAAATCTCCTTCGGACAAGCAGTCGGACCCGTGGAAGTACAGCACAGATGTCAAGCTGAGTCTCAACATACTTAGAGCAGCCATGCAAGGTGAGCGAAAATTTATTTTTGCTGGCCTCCTCTTGACCAGCCACAGGCATCAATTTCATGAGGAAATGATCGGCTATTACTTGACCAGCGCTCAGGAGCGCTTCACTGCCGAGCAGGATCAGAAGAGGAAAGAGGCGGAGAAGAAGGCCGTGCTCAACGGGATGTCTTGCCGGAAGCTGGAGCAAGAGGCCTACTCGAAAGAGAGGCTGAACTCATCTCCTGAGGGAAGGGCGTCACCCGTCCTGCCGCAAAGCCATACCACGCAACTGGCCTTAAAGTTTAAAGACCGCTCGAGTCCCCCACCGGCACCGTTTCCTTCGCCTGTCAACAGCCCCAAGAGAAGTGGGCACATCCCGGTATCCACCCACTATAGCCATACGCCCAGGCGTCAATTTCACGAGGAAATGATCGGCTATTACTTGACCAGCGCTCAGGAGCGCTTCACTGCCGAGCAGGATCAGAAGAGGAAAGAGGCGGAGAAGAAGGCCGTGCTCAACGGGATGTCTTGCCGGAAGCTGGAGCAAGAGGCCTACTCGAAAGAGAGGCTGAACTCATCTCCTCAGGGAAGGGTGTTTCCCGTCCTGCCACAAAGCCATACCACGCAACTGGTCTTAAAGTTTAAAGACCGCTCGAGTCCCCCACCGGCACCGGTTCCTTCACCTGTCAACAGCCCCAAGAGAAGTGGGCGCATCCCGGTATCCGCCCACTATAGCCATACGCCCCCTGTCCAGAGGCAAAGCGTCATCCACCTGCATGACGTCCGCTCCAAGCCGTCGAGCTTCCAAGACGACATCTACAAGCCGGTAGTCGGCACCTTGAAGACCTGTGCCACCTACCCCCAGAAGAACCGGTCATTGTCTTCGCAGAGCTACAGCCCAGCCCGGCTAGCAGGCATCCGTACCGTCAACACGGTAGAATCCCTGACCTACGCCATGCCCACGGACCACAAGTCGCAGACGTACACCAATGGATTTAATGCCAACGAGGCTAGAGACACCTTGGAATACGTCAATGAGGAAGCCCCTCAGACCTGGTTGAACAATGACAAAAACTGAGGCAGAAGCCCACTTTGCCCGAGATACTTGATCCAGCAGAACCGCTGCAAGAAGGAAAGCTGCTCCTTTTATAGCTGCCCCGAGACTGAAAACTATTGCTCCTACTGCCATAGGGAAGAGCTCAGGCGCAGGGAGCGGGAAAGCAAGGGCCATCGACATTGAAAAAAGTGGAGTGCTTCCCACGAATATTTATTTCCTCCGTTTTCTTACTTACCCAAGCGTGTGGCAATGGATCCTAGGAGGAAGAGAAATGGAATTTATGGGGAGAAAGGTCTAGTTTGTTCCCCTAACCCTGCCAGGGGTGATGGGGGGGGGTGTATTAATTTATCATAAAAAGCTTGTTGTTTTCCATGTTGTCAGTGTCCTTTTCTTTTCTTTTTTTACATATGGTGAAGCTGAAAGGTTGTTTACTCCTTTTGTCAGTGCTGTGTATATGTGTGGTCCAATTTCTACTAATGGTGCCTGAATTTACACTGACATCACTCAGGTAGTAGAAAGATAGGGGAAAAGTCATCACTGGATAATACGGTATTGTAATAAGATAGTGTCTGCCTCATTCTTCACAGTCATTTCGGGTTTTCTGTAAATGAAATATTCCATTCTTTCCCCCCCCCCTCTTTTTTGTTTTTAAAAGGGCATAATTTTGCCGACAGCGCATCCGAACATGCTTACACCATTGCCTTGCTCTGAAGCGCCTGTGTTTCTTTTGTAGAACGCTTTCCCCACAGATATACAAATGAAGGTCTGGATTCATGAGTGTATTTTAAGCCAGGCAGATTCTTGGGGACGGGAATACAATCAAATTCTAGTTTTGTACTTCACGGCATCTTCCAGGACCTTATAAAGGGCTTTCCACCAAAGACTTCCTCCCAAAGGCCTACTCCTGGGGGCTTTTCGCACGCCTTCAAAATCGCACAATGGTTGCCAATTGAAAACGCTACTGATTTGCCATTATGCACAACGTCGTTGACAATCTGCCACACACCTGAAACCGATCCGCAAAAAGCGCTTCCTTGTAGCGCTTTCAGGGAAATCCCCAAAAGTGGATTCACCCTCCGGAAAGCGCTACATTCCTGCAACCAATCTGCAACACTAGCGGGAAAGTTCTGTGCATTACCATTGTTGCGGTTTCTACAAAGTCCCTCCCCCTGGCTCTCTCCTCTGATCTTCCGGCGAAGCGATCGCCATTTTTTTTTTCTCCGAGCGAGCGGAGTTCAACCCACCAGCGAGCCTCTGTTTAGAGGCTTCCCCGGCTTCCGTCTCTCCCCAGAGCTGTTTAGTCACTAAGCACAAACAACAGAGAAGCCCGTTTGCTGATGTATTTTCCCTTTATTTTTTACACTGTTTTCGGCCGAAAATCGGGCCCGTGAGGGGGGGGATTTTTTTTTTCACTCGGGGGGAGTGTGGCAACGATGAAACGACAGCTCAAACACACCTGCCAGCTGGATGGGTCTCTCCGTTGCAACGAATCAACACATATTCGTTGCAATGGGTGTGTTTTTTTTTTAAAAAACCTTTCTTAAAGGGAAAGGGGCTGTTTGGGAGCATGCTAACGGCTGCCCATTGGCTGCTTGACGGCCAGGGGCGGGACGAGCTCGGCAATAGCGCTTCCTTTCTATCGATTTTTGCTGAGACCGGAAGCTTGTGGGAAACGATGGAAACGCAACTGGATTCCACTATAAAGTCAGGTATGCATAATGACGAATTCCACTATTTTAAATGGCGATTTTTCGTTCAGCAAACAATTTGCTACAAGGATCCCGGTGCGGAAAGCCCCCTGGTTTTAAAAAATGCCTGTTTTTGTCCTTTTGCGTTTGCTTGGCCCTTGTGTTTTAAAATAAGCAATTTACAGTTTAGAAGGGTGGGACAACCATGGCAGGCATTGCCAGTCCCCCCCCCCCCGCCCAATCTTCAGTCCTGTTCAGCAGGCATGCCGTAGCTAAGATGGAGAATCCCGTCTCCACAGTCGGCAGGGGTTAGCAAGTGTGGGTTTTTGGATCCACAGTTCGTTCGCTGCGTCTGTTCCTAAGCAGACTGGGAAACGTTGATGCATGTAAGAATTTGTATGTACAATTATAGACGCAGCCCCCTCGAAGAGCTGCTTCTGCTGTGAATTCTTACCCGCATCGACACCTGTTTGGAGACCACTGACCAGATAGTTTTGGTCATCTCCAGAACTTGAACTTGTCTTACACCCAATGTTCTGTCTACGCGACGGCAGAACGGATTTCACGGGGCCTTCCCAGAGTTCTGCCAGCTTCCCTTTCTCCATCCCTTCCTGGCAGACTACTTGGTAAGACTTTAAGCAGCACGACCCTCCCAATCTGAGAAGTCTGCTAGAGAGAGTCCAGAAGGAAACCTCCCGCCATCCTGGCCATCTGCTCCCGTTCAGGGGGATGGCCCGAGTGGCTTGTGGTAGTTTCTCCAGGCATCTAGGAAGAAGTGGCGGAAGAAAAGAGGAGAAGCACCAGAGGTGCTCAAGTGGGATCTTTCCAAATCGGTAACAAGACACTGGTGAGGGTAACCTGGCTCGATCCCTCCGTCCCTTTCCCTTTAGTCACTTGCCAGGTTTCCCCCCCGTTTGTGAATAACACGTCCCCTGCACAGGACAGTCTCGCACATGACTGGGGTCTGCCCAATATGGGTTGCCATTGTGGCCGAGAGGAAGCTGGCTCGTGTAAGGAAACCTTCACACCCGAAGTAGCAAAACAAAAAAAAGAACGGCTCGCAGCAATGCAGGCCTGAATCACGTGTATTCGGAGACCTCTGCTGTTGGCGAGGCTTGGGGTGAGGCCAGCAGCTCTTCCCCTCACCTCTCTGCACTTGTGACTCATAAATGGATCCGTTCTGGTCTCAAAAGTTACGTCAAAAGGAAAACAAAGCGACACGGTTTCTCCTCCTAACCGATATTAAGCTGTTTCAGATGGGAGAGGGGAAAGCAAGGCATCCCGTGTGAGCTGGATGGAGCAGTGACTTCTGGCTTGCGGTGGAAGTGGAAAGGATTGATTTCTCAGCCTTGCACAAGAGGCAACGCCTGCTTCCCCCCTTCCCCATGGCTTGTTGATCCCCTGGTACGTTCCGGCGGGCCTCCGCCAAGGACCCTGCTGCCCCCGAGAGAGACGCTAGGAAAGGTGGAAGACAGAGGTGGCGGCCTTCCAAATCCTCCCTGTGCTCCCCTCTTGGCCCTGTTTGCAAAGCTCTTTCACTGTGAGCAAGCGGGGCTTAAGGCCTGTCTTCTTTTAAATTCTTGTATTTATAGGCCATGTCTCTTCCCCCGCCCCCTGCCCCCCGTTTTGCACTTAAATTTTACATGCCCAGGTACAAAACACGTGCACCTCTTGCCAAGGGAGAATGAGGCGGCCAAACCCGCATTTAAACTGCCCCTCGCTGAAGCAGCCCTTCGATGCAAAAATCAAATGGGTGACTCTTCAGCAGAATTTCAGGGGAGGGGAGGACCGTACAAAGCCCTGCTTTACTCCAGAGCTCTCCGTGAATCCAGGCTTGTAGTTTGCATATTTGGTGTGTCTGAATTGGCATCCCTTCTTTTCCTGGGAGAAGGTATGTTACACAGTGAGATGTTTAGAGCCCCCCGCAAGGAAGAGAACCAGGGGTGTAAAGGCCTTCCTTCCTTCCTTCCTTCCTTCCTTCCTTCCTTCCTTCCTTCCTTCCTTCCTTCCTTCCTTCCTTCCTTCCTTCCTTCCTTCCTTCCTTCCTTCCTTCCTTCTGCCCTGAGTCCTTCCTTCCTTCCTTCCTTAGATGCATTGGTTAGAGGTGGTCATTTGCTCCTCCGTTTTCTTTCGCCAAAGAAATGTGTGGTATCAGCTGGAGTTACCTGTGATTGTATATGTGTGAGAGAGAGAGAGAGAAAGAGAGAGAGAGAAGCCAGGAATGATTATCTTCAAAGTTTCTAAGAAAGCAAATATTAGGGGGCTTTACGCACCGGGATCTTTGTAGCAAATTGGTCACTGAATGAAAAATCGCCATTTAAAATAGTGGAATTCGTCGTTATGCAAACCTGCCTTTGTAGTGGAATCCAGTTGCGTTTTGTAGCATTTCCCACAGGCTTCCGGTCTCGGCAGAAATCGCTAGAAAGGAAGCGCTATTGCCGAGCTCGTCCCGCCCCTGGCCGTCAAGCAGCCAACGGGCAGCCGTTAGCATGCTCCCAAACAGCCCCTTTCCCTTTAAGAAAGGTTTTTTTTTAAAAAAAAACAGACCCATTGCAACGAATCTGTGTTAATTCGTTGCAACGGAGAGACCCATCCAGCTGCCTGGTGTGTTTGAGCTGTCATTTCATCGTTGCCACGCTCCCTCCGAGTGAAAAAAAAAAATCCCCCCCCCCTCTCACGGGCCCGATTTTCGGCTGAATTAATGTGTAAAAAATAAAGGGAAAATACATCAGCAAACGGGCTTCTCTGTTCTTTGTGCTTAGTGACTGAAGGGGAGGGACTGAAGCTGGGGAAGCCTCTAAACTGAAAGAGGCTCGCTGGTGCGTTTATCCCCGCTCACTCGGAGAAAAAAAAATGGCGATCGCTTCGCCGGAAGATCAGAGAAGAGAGCCAGGGGGAGGGACTTTGTAGAAACCGCAACAATGTTAACGCACAGGTCTTTTTCGCTAGTGTTGCAGATTGGTTGCAGGAGTGTATCGCTTTCCGGAGGGTGAATCCACTTTTGGGGATTTCCCTGAAAGCGCTACAAGGAAGCGCTTTTTGCAGATTGGTTTCAGGTGTGTGGCAGATTGTCGACGACGTTGTGCATAACAGCAAATCAGTAGCGTTTTCAATTGGCAACCATTGTGCTATTTTGAAGGCGTGCAAAAAGCCCCTAGGAATTCCGCATACATTCAAGTTAAGGGTAGCCCTTGAATATCTGGAGATTAAGTTAGGCATAACGAAATTGCCGTCAAGAACAATTCCTGCTTTCCCCTGTGATTCAGGTATCAAAAGCTTTAAGAAATCTGTCTGCGACTTTTACAAAGTAGGCAATGCAGTAGCCTTTTTTAAAAATTAGAAAGCGTATGAGGAAATTTTTTTAACAAGCAGAACCATGGCTCATGCCAACCATGGTACTAGGCAATTCTGAAGCAGGAATCAGAACCCAGAGAAATTCCATTCCATCTTGAGCCATTGCCCACATCTCAGAATAGCCATTGCTATGGTCATTTGCTTGAATCGACGCCACATCTGTGCTGCCCAAGAGCTGCTTCCTTTCCTGGAGCCCCCACTCTGGGCCTTGTTGGCGGAGTGCTACATTTCCAAATAGGAGTAGCTTTGTTGGGGGGTGGCCCATCTCTTCTCAGCTCAAGCAGGAACTTTGAGGTAGGAGATGGGGACAACCTAATTTAGATAGCGGGCCACTGTGTTCTGAGGTTCTCGGTTCAGTCCATTGTAAAGCTGGAGACATGGCAGGGACCGGCTTAGAAGTTGCAGTTGCTTTTGCCCTTCCCATTGGCCCTTTGGATCTGACTGTCGCAAGAGAGGAAGTTACGGGGGTAGCAATCTGTGGCAATCCTGTGGCTCACACCTGTGCGTCCCGATTTCACAGCGAGCTGCAGTTAAGCCTCCAGGAATTGGAGCACAGCTTATGGTTGCCCTAGCGTGTTCCCTTTCATCCTCATGTTCCTGGATTGACCAAGCTCCCACGGGCTCTGACATCCTGCTGCGTGCGTGGAAGGAAGTGAGTGAATGGAGCACCAAGCATTGTGCCTTTGGAAAGCCTGATCCCAGCTTCTCCAGGCATGTCAAAGCAGCCGGAGACTAAACATGGGGCCAGTTGACCAATATGACAAGACATCTCAACCTGGATTATCCATTTTAGCTGTTCTGAAAGAGCATTGCTGTGGATCAGTGGAAGCAGCAAGAAAACCTTCTCTCCATCACCAGAAAACTAAACATTCATAAAATTAGCCAGTTCCTGAGAGTTGTTGTTGAAAGTTTTGCCTGAACTCACTCTCTCTCTCTCTCTCTCTCTCTCTCTCTCTCTCTCTCTCTCTCTCTCTCTCTCTCTCTCTCTCTCTCTCTGTATTACTTTCTCTACATGACTGTGTTCTCATTTTGCTCAGCATTTTTATCGCCTGTGCCAGCGATTGGTGGGTTTGTGGTTACTTGGTGGGGTGATAAGTGGGTATTGAATACCATTCAATATGTAAAGGCAAAGGGGGAAGTTGGGGAGGGGGGCTCATACCAAGTCAGGAAGGCAGAGCTGGACGGAGGCAGAATTCCTCGGTCAACACGGGGGGATTTGGGTCTTGCGTCGAAGCCCTTGTTTTTAGAATAACAGAGGCACAATGTATTGGGAAGTTCCCCTGAACAATGAGTGGAAGCCAGACACGAGCCAGTTTATTGGCCTTGCCAAACTCATGTTCGTTTCTAAGAGTCACGGATGAGTGGACTTCCCATGGATCGTGTCCTTTGTTTGGTGTATCAGAAGTACAAAACGTGGAACAGTGGTTGAATGTATTAAGTATTGCTAACTGTTCTGGGTTGAATAAAGTGATGTTTTACAAATTAAAAAAAAGAAGAATGCTTTGACTGGCATGGTGAACTCAGTCATAATAAGACGCGAGCCAGCTCTTGGCATGAACAAAGGCCACAGCTTTATTAAATAACAACAACTAGGGGTTGGCCTGGAACGAGGTATAGAGCCTTCCCCATGCAGCCGTCCGACTGCTGACATAGGCTCCAGGGGTGCCCTGGGTCCCCCGTTCCTCCCAGCCGGGAGGAAGGATCCCTTGCCCCTTGATGCCCTCCCCCGGGAGGAGGCCGGTCATGGCCGTTGGGCGTCCGCCTCATACAACCATCCCTACCTCCTGGCTCCGAGTCCCTGGCCTTTCCAGCTGGTTAAGGTCGCGCTCGATCTCAGCCGGTCTCTTAATGAGACCCCCGCCTCAGATCCCAGTCGCAAACTGGTCCCTGAACAAAAACTCTACCTCGTGCCCCCTATTCCGCCACTGAACGAGGCCTGCCCACCCTCGTTCCCGCCAACCCCAAAATTCCCTTGACACCACAAACGCAGTGCCAAGCCCAAACTGCCCAACCAAGCATCCATCCCAAAAGCTGAAAGATGCACCCCGTCATTCCTAAAAACGGGGGCATTCCGATGCCTGATGTTGGGGTGCCGTATTATAGCTCCCCCCAACTGCGCCATAAGTTTTCTGACTTCCTGGTTAACCTTTTCCTTAGCCAGATGGACCTTCTCGGGGCGATCCGCATGTCTCCAAATCCTCCGATCCATAAATTTGGACCATACAAGGTAAGTATTCGGGAGCTTTTTCTTCAGCAATCGAAAATCCTCAAACACCATATTCCGGAGCTGAAGCCCAGATATCTCGGGAAGATCGTTCTCCCCGAGTCGTATCACCAGCACCGCAGGTGGTCCAGCCTCAAAGACTTTCCTGGAGACCACATCCACGAGCACTGACCACTTCAGTCCCCGGTAACCAGCCCACTGAAGTCGAAGACGACCTTCTAGCCCCAACTGGGCTTCCCATCCGGACGTCTTCGCATACCGGGCTGCCCAGTAAACAATGCTGTGGCCCACGATCAGTGCTGTTGGCGCAGTACAATCCGGTCCTGAAACAAGCAACAAATTAACTCATGCAACCAGTACAAATGTAAAACTTAAACGCTGAGGACCTCCAACGCCCCAGCCTCATGATTTCCGTGGGCTCTGCCCCATCACAGAAGGCCTGGGTCGCGGCCCCTATCCGGAATGAGTGGGTGCCATACCACTCATGGGGTAATCCAGCCTCCCGCAGACACAACTTCAAAATCGCTGCGAACTGAAAATGGGAAAGACACGTCCCGTCCCTGTGGATAAACGGGACACCTGGCCGTGCAGGATGCAAGGTCAAGAAACTTGACATTGCCAAAACTGGGCACCCCCGAGCCTCCCAGGCCCTGTGGAGGAACACAGGCACCCCTTTCCCCTCCCGGTCAGTTCAGTTTTTCTATGGGTGAGATGTTCACCTTCCCCGTGGGAGAAGGAGTGGTCTTTTCGTAAGGATACGTGCTAGCCGACTGGCCAGAGTCCTCTTTGCTTCCTTTAGAGCACCCCATGGGCATAGTTTTATCCACATACCATTGGCCGGCGAACTCGATCCCCAGGAGATTGAAATCCTCCGGATGGATGGGAAGCAGCCGGAACACAGACTGTATGTCGGCTTTCGCCAGGAGGGCCCCCGGCCCACAGGCCCAAACCATGGCTACTGCCTCATCAAAGGAAGCATACCGGACGGAACACAAGGCCGGCAGGATGGCATCGTTCACCAACCCACCCCGCGGATAAGAGAGGTGGTGGATCAGGCGGAATTGGCCCGCCGCCTTTTTGGGCACCACCCCCAGCGGGGACACCCTAATATTCTGCAGTGGCGGGCGATCAAAGGGGCCAGCCATGCGCCCCGCCATGCATTCTTTCTTGAGCTTGTCCGCCACAATGCCTGGGTGGTCCCTGGCCGATTGTAGGTTTCCACACAAAGTGGGGATCCGCTCCCCCGTGAAAGGGATCTGGAACTCCTCCGTGAAACCTTTTGCCAGATAAAGGGCCTTCTGCCTCTTGGGATACAATAGAAGCCAGTCTATCAATGGGCCCAGCTTGATGGGCGTGCGGGCCACCCGCCTGAGATCCCTCAGGGGTTCAAGCAGTTTTTCCTGTCGAGGATCCTGGGACACCCGGCCCTCCGTCCTTCTTACCGGAGAGCCGCGTCCCTCGAAAGGGAGGGCCCCCAGTCCCCTGAGGGCACGCCGGCAATGCATGCGCCCCCCCACAACCTTCACACTTATGTTCAAACCGGCACTGCCGGCGTTTACACCCTGTCCGGTTGAAGTCCCAGCACACGAAACCTGCTAGCTTCTTGCTGCTGGGTACCGGGGCCTTTCCCTTTTCCTTATGTTGTCGCACACTGGGTCCAACCTGAACAATCCACGTATCGTGGTGCTTCAGATCCCAGCGTGCGAGGGGGTTGTGCGAGGCCAATTCCCTGAACTCCCTATCATACTCAAGGGCAGCCTCATCCCCAGCCAGGTCCCTGGCCTCTAACACATGCGATATATACTTCCAGGTATGCCACCCCTGCTCAGGGTAAGCCACAGTCACCAGAGCCATATATTCTACAAGGCCTCTCAACCAATTATCAAAATTCTTTTCCACTGCTTTATTGCGCTTGCGGGGTTCCTTGCGCTTCCCCGTATCTCCCCCTTTTCCCTGCCCCCTGAGCATGGAAAAGACATCGATGAAAAACCCTTCCAGGGCCCGCTCCCGGATTTGGGGTGGTAAATGGATGCCGGGAGGCGCATCATTGGCCGTGTACCACACAGGAGGCGCCCTGTCTTCCTCAGCTACTCTCTCCTCATTCAGGAGTCGAACAGCATCATCACTCCTTTTCAAAAGCCAACGAGGCAGCGCAGGTATAAAGGCCCCTTCAAGCCAATACCAGCCTTCCCGTAGGTCTTCATCCCCGTCCCAGGAAGAAGTTTCACCGGAGAAGGGGCTGGGCTTCTGCCTATACTTCTTGTCCATCTTGCGGGGCCGGTCCCGTCCATGCAGCCTACTCCGGTCCCCGCTGGCATCTGAAGAGAGACTGGAAATAGACATGTCACCCGAGCCTGACCCATGTATCGGTTGGCTGGCTGCCGAAGCCTCACTGGGACTGCTGTTGGCCATATGCGCCAAGACAGCCGAATAGCCGCGCCAATATGCGGCATCCTCCGGGGGGAAAGCAGCCACCCGCCGGGACTTTGAACGTGGAGCCCTGCGCCCAACCTTGGCCCGAGAAGCCTTATTCCCCTTTGACTGCCTTTTTTGCCTGTTTTCGGCTGCCTTAAGAGCACGCCGCCGCCTAGTGGCCACTGGTGAGGCCGCGTCCCTGTTCCCGGCCTCCCGCAGCCCAGCTGGGCGACGGCCGGCACGCCCCGGCCTTGAGCTCCCTGCAGGGCGCGTCGGACTGGGGCTGCCTGCGGAGGCAGGGATGAGCCTGCTTGCCGGGGGTTGCCTGGGCCCGCCCCGTGTCCTCCTAACCCCCTTACGGCCTGCCCCACCCCTTGAGGAAACACTGTGCGACGCTCCCCGGCCCCTCACCGGGGAGCATGACCGGGGGGAGCTGGGCACCGCGGCAGGGCCTTTTGTGCGTGCCCACCCCCTGCTGCCCGATGCCGGTGACCATGTTCCCCGGGCCATGGGAACGGCCGCAGCTCAAGCCTCCTGAGCCCGCAAGGCACCCGCTCAGCTCCACCCCCTCCCTCGGGCCTCGCCCCCGCCGCCGTCTGGGCGTCGGAGCCGCAGGTCTCACCGCACCGGGTGCGCGAATGCAACCCAGCCATCTCCTGCTGCGTCCCTGTCCCCTAGCGTCTCCGCCAGAACAAGCACCGCTGCTCTGCCGCTGCTCCCCTGGCCCCCGCGTCGGCCCCACTCCAATCCAAGCCGAAAGGTAGGCCTCTGCTCCGGTCAGCTATGCGTGCTGTCCCCGGAGCTTGCAGCAGTGAAAGAGGACGGGGGCCAAGCACGTGGCGCTTATAAACGCCTCGCCCCCGCCCTCTGCATCGCTCCAACTCACCTGCCGCGCAGGCGCTCCAGCTGCCTCCGTCTTCCCTTCCTTCCTCCTCCGCCCGTCAACTGCGGCCGCGTCCAGCCGCAGCTGCTCTTTATGGTTACAAATGAGCATCGATATCAAATATGGATTGCTAATAGACCTCAGAAGAAAGAAGTCTTTCGCGGCGGGGATCAGAGACTGCTTGTTAAAATTCTTCGAGCCGCTAATCCGGCACTTGTGAAAAGATCTGAAAATATGCAACTGGTGTGATCCTTCCTTCTTCTATGGACTATAAAGGGTCTGAGGGTTAACAAGGGAATGGTCTGTAAACATTCTCACTCTTTGTAATAACAATGCAGTTAGAAGAAGTTTGAAAAGGGCTAATGAACGAATAAGACGCGATACACTCACGTTTACAGATAAGTTGTGCTTTAGGTTGTTTTGAAGCATGCTGGGAGTCAGTTCTGCAAGCACCTAAGAGCGATCTATTGGACTCTGCGGCTGTCACTCCACCATCCCTAGTCCAATCAGTTCATCCGTTGCTATTCTTGCGAAACAAGACCCTCGTGCGCCCCTTGTGCTTCTGAAATCCAAAAACTTCCTTTCTGAAGTTCGACACGCATTTGAAATTGGTGGCAAAAATATCCTATTCAACTGAGATGCGGTCCTCAGGAAAGGGCTGCTGTCACGTAATTTGGAGAAAGGATCTCCAATTTCCTGTACCTGCAGCCCTGGGTTCCTGCTCAGCATGCATCTTCCCTCTTTCTGCATTGACGAGAAGGTCAAAACATCTCCTTAAAAACGACACAGTGCTGGGCAGAGTTGAACTTCCTTGGAATCCCAGCTGTCATGTGTGTGTGTGTGTGTGTGTGTGTGTGTGTGTGTGTGTGTGTGGCGGGGGGGTTGCGTTCTGTTTTCACTACCTTGACGAGCAACCTCAGAATAAATTTATGCAACAACAGTTTTTAAGAAGCAGAATAAGTTATGCAAAATGGGCGGATTTGCGTGATTTGTTGGCTTTATATGGACAGGAGGTTTCCATCTTTGCTGGTCGTAGAATTTCAGACCTTTTTTGGCAGAGAGTCAGACATGCTGCCCGGCTTACAGAGATGACTTCCAGAAGCATTTGGACCCACTCTGACAGAACGTGAGACTTGTATTGCTTGGAACATGGAGTCCAAATCAGGTGTAATATCTTCCTGGTAACGGTATTGTCCCCTAAGAAAGCTTCTCTCTCTTATTGGTCAACTTAACTACTTTTTGTGACGCTGGCAAAGCCATCTGAAGTAAAATTACCTCCATTGTCCCTACGTGACTTCATTAAGTTGGCCATGAAACTGAAGTAGTCCTATTGCACCCCCCTCCCCCCAAAAAAGGCAAGAGAAATTTAAACATTGAATCATTTTCTCTAGAGAGGAATAGATTCTTATCAACGAGGGGAAGATCTGATCCTGAGAACTTGATTGTCGGTTGATTTTTCCACAACTGTCCCGCTTCAGCCTTTTGCGTTGTCCCACTGTGCACCCTTAGTTCGAAGGAATGGCAAAACGCTGTAGGGTTGTGGCCAAAGGGCAGGATTGTGGCAGAGGACTAAAACTGCTTGAGTGATTTCTTTGCACTTGTGCGTTCCTGTGTATGTGACGGACATTTTTTAAAAAGGAAAAGAAACCTGTAATGAAAAGTGTTTTTGTGCATTCGGTCCGTAGACTTTCAAAGGCTGCATTATGATGCCATTCCCCGGCCCAGTTTAAATTACGAGAGAAGGGATTATTTTTGTATTCGTTTCAGAATAGGCTACAAAGCAATATTTTACGCCTTTGTTCTAGAGAGGTGTTGTCACTTTTTGTAGAACCGTTGTGGGAACTGTGCTAGCAACTAACCTTGTCGAGAAAGCTTGGTAGATGTTTCTGATTTATTCTGAATGCTCCTTATGTATGCCAGCATCTGTGGTGGACAGGACAGGGAATGGTTTTTAATGGAAGAGCTTTATATGCTGGTTTATATATTTTGGTAAAAGAAAAAAAACTTTCCTTCAAACTTCTTATTTCTCTATGGAATCTTATTTTATAAGCAGCTTCAATGCCATACAGTTTTTAAATTTTTAAGATCAGTTAGCCACCCCCACCCAAAAAAAAAAAACATATCCCTGCACCAGAAGAATGGTCTTTGGATCAATCCAACGTAAAATTTCAAAGTGCCAATTTCATACCATTATGGCCCAATTTTGCCCATCTGTTTCATACTAGGGATGTGCATTTGGCTAATCTGAGCTGAAAAATAACCCCAAAATACCTTATTGGGGTTTTCCAGGTATCAATTCAGACTGGATATAATTTTTAGGTGTTTTTCAGCTAAAATTATCACACCTGAAAAATCCTGAAAATATTCAAGATTTTTTCAGACTGCTGGATTGCCACAGTTGAAATGCATTTAATGGGTTCTCTGTTCCTTTGGATGCCTTCAGAGTGAACTTTCGGTTTGGAGAAGTCATTTAAAGGGACTGTGAGCCCTTTAAATGCCTTCCCTCACTCAGCCACTGACATTTAAATTTATAAAGGACTGTGTATCCTTTAACATTTAAATGCCTTCCCCCGCCCTTTCATAGGAAGCAATGGAGGATGGGGGCACCTTCTTTGGGGGCCCATATAATTGGACCCCCTGGTCCAACCTTCTTCAAACTTTTTTTTAAATTTAACAAGAGGCACTAGCAGTTATGCTGCAAATTTTGTGCCTCTACCTCAGAAAACAGCCCCCAAGTCCCAAATCCCCCCAGATCGATTCTCCATGGCCTATAATGGAGCTAAAAATCTTAGGCATTCCAGAATGTCTGCTGAATCCGAATTCCATACCACGACTGAGATTGTTAGGAAATACCGATACTTTTCGGATTCATCATACACATTTCATACAGCTGATCAGCTCTCTTGTTCGGCTTGTAGCCTGGAAGGACAGCCGGAAGGACAGTCCCAGCGACTTCTGCACATTCCCGGTCCTGCTTCTCACGGCCATGAGCGCCTCGTCTGCTTGGCCACTGCCTTGCTTTCATGTCCACGTCTGCAGTCTGCTCCTAGCCTTTTTGTAGAAATTACCCATTACCGCTCGGGCCCCTTTAATTGCGTGGTGCTTAGAAACAATTTCTTTTGGAAGCTACTGATCTTTGATGGCCGCCATCATGCCTGGAGCCCCCCCCCCCCCCGGCAATGAAAGAGAATGAGTGTTTGAAAGGGACTTGAGATAATTAGGTAGGTGATAGTAACTACGGCAACAAGGCGTTTCCGTGGCGGTGGAGTCCTTAATTTCAAAGGCCGTTGTCTCCCCAGGGATGAGAAACCCCATGCCCAGGCTTACAATGTGTGTCATTCTGTTGTACTATTGAGCTGCAAGGCTCCTTTCCTCTGTTGCCAAGAACTATTTGAGAAGGGGACGGGAGCTGGGAGGGGTCTTTGGTTTTAATATCTTGTTGGGGCAAAGTCAATTAGGCTCCCCATGCAGCGTTGTCTGTAGAGATCTTTGGAAGCCAGGTTTCGGTGTGCTTTAGCTGAGAGACGCTTCCGTGTGAGTCATTAAGGCAAGTCTGAGGCATCTTCCCATGCCCACGCTGGAGAACTCCATCCCGCGCACGACATGCACTTTGTTCACATCGACAGTGGCGTTGGTGGAATTCCTCGGAAACCTTTCCTCTTGGTGACTGGAATTCCTTCCCCTCAAAGATGTGGTGCCTTAGAACAGGGGTAGTCAACCTGTGGTCCTCCAGATGTTCATGGACTACAATTCCCATGACTTGCTCTTACAGGAGGCGTTCGCGAGCAGGGGCTCACGGGAATTGTAGTCCATGAACATCTGGAGGACCACAGGTTGACTACCCCTGCCTTAGAAGACGCAGTTTAATTATTTTGACGCAGTTTCATTAATTAGTTTAATTAGCCTTGCAGACCATGGGATTCAGGTGCTGAGGTCACCCAAGCCCTCTCTGAGTGCCAGCTGCCTGAGTGCAACCTGTGGACATTTGCCTTACGTGTCTCGTCAGGGCCAAGATCCTCGCGCACACCGCAGCTTACACGGCAGTCTTTTAGATGCATACGTGACACTCAAGAGCGTGTTTGTGACTTGCTCTTACAGGAGGCTTTACTCAAGTAGGAACAGACTGGAGGGTCTTCTGGGTGGGGAAGATGCCTGGATTCAGTGTCTTGGGTCCCTCCGAAATAGACCGGGTCGGGGGACATGCCCCTAAGAGATTGTCATGTCCATAGGTCTGTAGGAAAACAGAGAGAGCAATAAGACCACCAATACTTAGCAGTGTAGTAACTTGAAGTTTCCCATTTCCGCCAAGGCACCAATACAGGGGTATGTGGAGCTTTGTTGCGGATAAGCCTTTAGTTTAGTTTAGGGAACTGTTGTTACTTACCCAAATGTATACCCTGGCCGTCCTTAGGACAGCAAATACATTCAAGATCTCCGAATTCTCAGCCTTGGATCTTATTTTTTGCGTTCCTACCTCCCCATGATTGCTCATGACCTCTTGCAACTAGATTAGAGCCCTCCATTCACCTAGCACCAAAGCCATATTTTTAAAAAGAGAGAGGAAGAGAGAGAGAGAGAGAGATAGAAAGTGGAAGATCGGTGACTCTCTGCAGAAACCCGATGAATTTGGGTTCTTCCCAAGGTCTGCATAGAGGCCGGTGAATCTGTAAAGGAACGTGTCTCTAGGAAGCGATGGGCTGTTCTTGGTAAACATTTATTTTTTTTTAAAAAGACAATTGTGCAAAAAATCATAATAATACTCGCCTTCTCTGCAGAACACTCTCCTCGCATATAGTTTTGGCCTTTTATGAAGCTTAACTCCTTCAGCAGAGGATTGTAGGAGGGGATAAAAAAGTGGGAGCAATGACCCTAAAACATTTGCACCCAGAATGTCCTCGTGGTGCTTTAGGTCTGTAGCCCTGTCAGGTGGTTGCTCTTCAGCACGGCTCAGATCCGGTGGGATTTTTGACTCCCCCTCTCCCCCCATTCCTTGTGGGAACCTCCTCCTGCCCAGGGGCTGTCTAAATTTCAAACCACTTCTGAAGGGGTCTGCTCTGTAGCTAATGATAGGGGGGACGTTTAAGAGCTCCCTGTGGGTGCCTGGAGCCCCCCCCCCCAATTCTGTTTCTTTGGCTCTGCGCCTGAGTCCATTTGTCTTTCTTCCTTTTAAGTCACTACCCTCATATCATCCTGAATGACTCCTTCAGAAACAGCAAGGGCGCTAAATAAATACGAACAGGTATCGAATGTGGGCGTTTCTCCTGGGACGTGTGCAATCTACGTGCAATCTTTCTTCCTTCCTTCCTTCCGACGATGACGATGGAACGCTATTTTTTAATACGCTCCATTCTTTGACAAATTAAAAACAAACAAAAAAAGGCCACGCATACAAGCCGTTTTTAGTCGTTGGGATTGTTGTTTTTGTAAAATATGAGAGCACTAAAACCAATCTTTTTGCAATAGTCATTATGAAATCTGGCTTTGGTTTCTGACCAGGTCTGGGGTGGGGTGGGGGAACCTTCCAGTTAAGACTGTCACTGTTTTTCTTTTTAAAGAACTGTTAATTCCTTCCTTTCTTTTATGAAAGATGGCTACAAGTTACTGATAGCTCTGTAATCTGTGTGATCGGGTTCTCCATTGTTTGAGACTGAGAGAAGCTCCGGTACCCATTCAATAAAATTAACTTATTTGTAACATGTCAGCTTGTCTGGATTCTTGCGTGGCGTTATTCCTCTTGTGCGGGGCCACCCGTTAAGTGGTCTCCCCTGCCCAGCTGTCAAAAGATTAAATCATTTTAAGTTGCTTGGTTCTCGCCTTGACCTGGATGGCCCGGGCTAGCCCCATCTCATCACATCTCAGAAGCTTAGCAGAGTCAACCTGGGTCTGTGTTTGAGTGGGAGGCCTCCAAGGAAGAAGGCCAGGGTCGCTACGCAGGGGCAGGTAACAGCAAAACTGCCTCGGGAAATCTCTTGGCCTGGCTCAGGAGAAATCGTGGCTGGACAGCGGAGTGTGGGGGTTTGTCTCCTGCGCTTCAAGTGAAAAGGTACAATTCTGTGCATGGTTTTTGGGGATCAGCCACAGTGAACTCAATAGGAGTTTTCTTTCTGACGGCCCAACTGCACGTGGTGTGTTTAATAGGCTGCAAAACCAAAAAGGGAACGGAAACCCAACCTTAACAAAGTCAGGGACTCAAAAGTCGAGCTATAAAACAATGTTAAATTTAAACAATCATTGATTAAATTGCACCAATATTAGGTTTAAAAACAAAGTAAAAACCGTATTAAAAAACTAACATGTTCCTACATTTATTTTCCCACAGCTATACTTCATAACTGGTTTTGTATAAGAGTGCATTATTCAGTCATATTGGCCACCAAGGAAGACTCAGTAGGGTCGAAATGCATTTGGTCTATTTGTTTGCACTTAGAAGAAGAAGAGTTGGTTCTTATATGCCGCTTTTCCCTACCCGAAGGAGGCTCAAAGCGGCTTACAGTCGCCTTCCCATTCCTCCCCCCACAACAGACACCCTGTGGGGTGGGTGAGGCTGAGAGAGCCCTGATATCACTGCCCGGTCAGAACAGTTTTATCAGCACCGTGGCGAGCCCAAGGTCACCCAGCTGGCTGCATGTAGGGGAGTGCAGAATCGAACCCAGCATGCCAGATTAGAAGTCCGCACTCCTAACCACTACACCAAACTGGCTCTCTGTGTTCAGGGTTAGTCAAACTGGCCTAGAGCAAGACCCACCGAGATTCTCGAGGCTGTTTCTGTTCCCCTGGAAAGGGAGGGCACGTATGTTATGACAGCATCTGCAGCTCAGGAGGAAATCTTTTCTTGGGTGGAGTTTCTATCGGGGAAGGGAAAGGAAACGGCTCTGGTTAACAGTCTCTTGGTGACCTCTGGCAACACGGACTGTGAGCGTTTAAAAACTTCACCTTTCTGCTTTTGCTCCGTCCCACCCTAAACATAGCTGTGGGTGGAGCACAACGTTTCTGGGAGCCCAAATGTACGCCAATATTCCTTGGCTCATTGTTCATTCACATTGTTTCATCTATCTCTGTCTGAAGTGGCTGGGAAAGGCCATGAGATGTAGAAATATTTTTTCCACATTTTTTTCCTTGTAAAAACAGGTGAATCAATTGGGCATTCTGTTGGTATTTGGGAAGTGTTAGACCTCTGGGAGAAAAACTAAAGTGGCTGGGAAAGGCTATGGGATGTAGAAATATTTTTTTCACATTTTATTTCCTTGTAAAAACAGGTAAATCAATAGGGATTTTCGTACGGATAAGTACCCAGTGAATGGTTCGTTTAGCTTTATATATTGTTCCGGGTGGGCGTTGTATTGGTTTTTCGGAAGTGTTAGACTTGTGGGAGAAAAATTTAAATGGTTGGGAAAGGCCATGGGATGTAGAAAATTTTTTTTCACGTTTTATTTCCTTGTAAAAACAGGTAAATCCATAGGGATTTTCGTACGGATAAGTACCCTGTGAACGGTTCGTTTAGTTTTATATATTGTTCTGGGTGGGCGTAGTATTGGTTTTTCGGAAGTGTTAGACCTGTAAGAGAAATATTTAAATGGTTGGGAAAGGCCATGGGATGTAGAAATATATTTTCAACATTTTTTTCCTTGAAAAACTTGTAAATTAATACGGATTTTCTTACGTCTAAGTACCCAGTGAACGGTTCGGTTAGCTCCATTTATTGTTCCCGTTGGGCATTCTGTGGGTTTTTCAGAAGTGTCAGACCTCTGGGAGAAAAACTGAAGTGGCTGGGAAAGGCCATGGGATGTAGAAATGTTTTTTTCATGTTTTTTCTCGGTCCTCCCCTTCTCATGGCAGCCATTTTGTAGCTGACTCCTACCCTTCTCATGGAAGCCATTTTGTAGCTGACTTCTCCTCTTCTCATAGCAGCTATTTTGCAGATGACTCATGGCAGCCATTTTGTAGATCACTCCACACCTCATGGCAGCCATTTTGTTGATGACTCCACCCCTTATCATGGCAGCAATTTTGTAGCTGACTCCTCCCCTTGGCAGCCATTTTCTAGCTGACTAACCCCTTCCTATGGCAGCCATTTTTTAGTTGACTCCTCCCTTTCATTTGTCTGCCATTTTGTAAATGACTCCTCCCATTCTCATGGCAGCCATTTTGTAGCTGACTCCTCCCCTTCTCATGGCTGCCATTTTATACCTGAGACCTCCTTTGCCCATGGCAGCCAGTTTATACCTGACTCCTCCCCTTCCCTAGGCAGCCATTTTGTAGCTGACTCCTCCCTTCCCTAGGCAGCCATTTTGTAGCTGTCTCCACCCCTTCTCATGGCACCCATTTTGTAGCTGACTCCTACCTTTCTCATGGCAGCCATTTTGTAGCTGACTCCTCCTCTTCTCATAGCAGCCATTTTGCAGATGAGTCATGGCAGCCATTTTGTAGCCGACTTAGTTAACTGCTCCCCTTCCCTAGGCAGCCATTTTGGAGCTGACCCATCCCCTTCCTATGACTCCATTTTTTATGAGACTCATCCCCTTCTCATGGCAGCCATTTTGTAGATGACTCCACACCTCATAGCAGCCATTTTGTTGATGACTCCACCCCTTCTCATGGCAGCCATTTTGTAGCTGACTCCACCCCTTGGCAGCCATTTTGTAGCTGACTCCTCCCTTCCTATGGCAGACATTTTGTAGCTGACTCCTCCCCTTTCTATGGCAGACATTTTGTAGCTGACACATGGAAACTATTTTATAGCGGACTCCTCCCCTACAATTGGCAGACATTTTGTACCTCGGTCCTCCCCTTCTCATGGCAGCCATTTTGTAGCTCCTACCCTTCTCATGGAAGCCATTTTGTACCTGACTCCTCCTCTTCTCATAGCAGCTATTTTGCAGATGACTCATGGCAGCCATTTTGTAGATCACTCCACACCTCATGGCAGCCATTTTGTTGACGACTCCACCCCTTCTCATGGCAGCAATTTTGTAGCTGACTCCTCCCCTTGGCAGCCATTTTCTAGCTGACTAACCACTTCCTATGGCAGCCATTTTGTAGTTGACTCCTCCCTTTCATTTGTCTGCCATTTTGTAACTGACTCCTCCCATTCTCATGGCAGCCATTTTGTAGCTGACTCCTCCCCTTCTCATGGCTGCCATTTTATACCTGACACCTCCTTTACCCATGGCAGCCAGTTTGTAGCTGACTCCTCCCCTTCCCTAGGCAGCCATTTTGTAGCTGACTCCTCCCTTCCCTAGGCAGCCATTTTGTAGCTGCCTCCACCATTTCTCATGGCACCCATTTAGTAGCTGACTCCTACCTTTCTCATGGCAGCCATTTTGTAGCTGACTCCTCCTCTTCTCATAGCAGCCATTTTGCAGATGAGTCATGGCAGCCATTTTGTAGCTGACTAAATAAACTGCTCCCCTTCCCTAGGCAGCCATTTTGGAGCTGACCCATCCCCTTACTATGACTCCATTTTTTATGAGACTCATCCCCTTCTCATGGCAGCCATTTTGTAGATGACACCACGCCTCATAGCAGCCATTTTGGTGATGACTCCACCCCTTCTAATGGCAGCCATTTTGTAGCTGACTCCACCCCTTGGCAGCCATTTTGTAGTTGACTACTCCCTTCCTATGGCAGCCATTTTGTAGCTGACTCCTCCCCTTACCTAGGCAGCCATTTTGTAGCTGACTCCTCCCCTTCTCATAACAGCCATTTTATCGCTGACTCCTCATTTACTCATGGCAGACAGTTTGTAGAGGACTCATGGCAGACATTTTGTCGCTGACTCATGGCAGCCATTTTGGAGCTGACTCCTCAACTTCCCTATGTAGGCAATTTTGAGCTGACTCCTCCCCCATTTTGTAGCTGACTCCTCCCCGTCTTTAGGTAGGCATCATGGAGCTCACTCTTCCCCTTCCTATGGCAGCCATTTTGTAGCTGACTCCTCCCTTCCCTAGGCAGCCATTTTTTACCTGACTCCACCCCTTCTCATGGCACCCATTTTGTAGCTGACTCCTCCTCTTCTCATAGCAGCCATTTTTCAGAGGAGTCATGGCAGCCATTTTGTAGCCGACTTAGTTAACTGCTCCCCTTCCCTAGGCAGACATTTTGGAGCTGACCCATCCCCTTCCTATGACTCCATTTTGTATAAGACTCATCCCCTTTTCATGGCAGCCATTTTGTAGATGACTCCACACCTCATGGCAGCCATTTTGTTGATGACACCACCCCTTCTCATGGCAGCCATTTTGTAGCTGACTCCACCCCTTGGCAGCCATTTTGTAGCTGACTCCTCCCTTCCTATGGCAGCCATTAGGTAGCTGACTCCTCCCCTTCCCTAGGCAGCCATTTTGTAGCTGACTCCTCCCCTTTCTATGGCAGACATTTTGTAGCTGACACATGGAAACTATTTTGTAGCTGACTCCTCCCCTACAATTGGCAGACATTTTGTACCTCGGTCCTCCCCTTCTCATGGCAGCCATTTTGTAGCTGACTCCTACCCTTCTCATGGAAGCCATTTTGTAGCTGACGTCTCCTCTTCTCATAGCAGCTATTTTGCAGATTACTCATGGCAGCCATTTTGTTGATGACTCCACCCCTTCTCATGGCAGCAATTTTGTAGCTGACTCCTCCCCTTGGCAGCCATTTTCTAGCTGACTAACCCCTTCCTATGGCAGCCATTTTGTAGTTGACTCCTCCCTTTCATTTGTCTTCCATTTTGTAACTGACTCCTCCCATTCTCATGGCAGCCATTTTGTAGCTGACTCCTCCCCTTCTCATGGCTGCCATTTTATACCTGACACCTCCTTTACCCATGGCAGCCAGTATGAGACTCATCCCCTTCTCATGGCAGCCATTTTGTAGATGACTCCAGACCTCATGGCAGCCATTTTGTTGATGACTCCACCCCTTCTCATGGCAGCCGTTTCATATCTGACTTTCCTTTACTCCACCCCTTGGCAGCCATTTTGTAGCTGACTACTCCCTTCCTATGGCAGCCATTTTGTAGCTGACTGCTCCCTTCCTATGGCAGCCATTTTGTAGCTGACTCCTCCCCTTCCCTAGGCAGCCTTTTTGTAGCTGACTCCTCCCCTTCTCATGTCAGCCATTTTGTAACTGACTCCTCCCTTTCTCTTGGCAGCCATTTTGTAGCTGACTCCTCCCCTTCACTAGGCAGCCATTTTAAGCTGACTCATGTAGATGACTCCACACCTCATGGCAGCCATTTTGTAGCTGACACCTCCTCTTCTCATGGCAGCCATTTTGTCACAAATTCCTCCCCTTTCTATGGAAGATATTTTGTAGCTGACACATGGCAACCATTTTGTAGCTGACTCCTACCTTTCTCATGGCAGCCATTTTGTAGCTGACTCCTCCCTTTCTCATGGCTGCCATTTTATACCTGACACTTCCTTTACCCATGGCAGCCAGTTTGTACCTGACTCCTCCACTTCCCTAGGCAGCCATTTTGTAGCTGACTCCTCCCTTCCCTAGGCAGCCATTTTGTAGCTGACTCCACCCCTTCTCATGGCACCCATTTTGTAGCTGACTCCTACCTTTCTCATGGCAGCCATTTTGTAGCTGACTCCTCCTCTTCTCATAGCAGCCATTTTGCAGATGAGTCATGGCAGCCATTTTGTATCTGACTTAGTTAACTGCTCCCCTTCCCTAGGCAGCCATTTTGGAGCTGACCCATCCCCTTCCTATGACTCCATTTTGTATGAGACTCATCCCCTTCTCATGGCAGCCATTTTGTAGATGACTCCACACCTCATGGCAGCCATTTTGTTGATTACTCCATCCCTTCTCCTGGCAGCCATTTTGTAGCTGACTCCACCCCTTGGCAGCCATTTTGTAGCTGACTACTCCCTTCCTATGGCAGCCATTTTGTAGCTGACTCCTCCCTTCCTATGGAAGCCATTTTGTAGCTGACTCCTCCCCTTCCCTAGCCAGCCATTTTGTAGCTGACTCCTCCCCTTCTCATGGCAGCCATTTTGTAACTGACTCCTCCCTTTCTCATGGCAGCCGTTTTGTAGCTGACTCCTCCCCTTCACTAGGCAGCCATTTTAAGCTGACTCATGTAGATGACTCCACACCTCATGGCAGCCATTTTATCACAAATTCCTCCCCTTTCTATGGGAGATATTTTGTAGCTGACACATGGCAACCATTTTGTAGCTGACTCCTCCCCTACAATTGGCAGACATTTTGTACCTGACTCTTCCCCTTCCTATGTCAGACATTTTGTAGCTGACTCCTCACCTTCCAATGTCAGCCATTTTGTAGCTGTCTCCTCTTCTCATGGCAGCCATTTTGTAGCTTCCTCCCCTACAATTGGCAGACATTTTGCACCTGACTCTTCCCCTTCCTATGGCAGACATTTTGTAGATGACTCCACCCCTTCACATTGAAGCCATTTTGTAGCTACCTCCTCCCCTTCTGATAGCAGCCATTTTGTAGCTGACTCCTACCCTTTGTATGGCAGCCATTTTGTAGATGACACCACTCATTCTCATGCCAGCCATTTTAAGCTGACTCATGGCAGTCATTTTGTAGATGAATCCGCACCTCATGGCCGCCATTTTGTAGCTGACACCTCATCTTCTCATGTCCGCCATTTTGTCACAAATTCCTCCCCTTTCTATGGGAGATATTTTGTAGCTGACACGTGGCAACCATTTTGTAGTTGACTCCTCCCTTACAATTGGCAGACATTTTGTACCTGACTCTACCCCTTCCTATGGCAGACATTTTGTAGCTGAGTCCTCCCCTTCCTATGGCAGCCATTTTATAGCTGACTCCTACACTTCTCATGGCAGCCATTTTGTAGCAGACCCCTCCTCTTTGTATGGCAGCCATTTTGTAGATGATTCCTCCCCCTCCCTAGGCAGCCATTTTGTAGCTGATTCCTCCCCTTCCCTAGGCAGCCATTTTGGGGCTCACTCCTCCACTTCCTATGACAGCCATTTTGTATGAGACTCCACCCCTTCTCATGGCAGCCATTTTGTAGCTGACTCATACCCTTATCATGGCAGCCATTTTGTAGCTGGCTCCTCCCCTTCCTATGGCAGCCATTTTATTGCTGTCTCCTCTTCTCATGGCAGCCATTTTGTAGCTAACTCCTCCCCTACAATTGGCAGACATTTTGTACCTGACTCTTCCCCTTCCTATGGCAGACATTTAGTAAATGACTCCACCCCTTCAAATTTAAGCCATTTTGTAGTCAGCTACAAAATTGCTGCCTAGGGAAAGGGAGGAGTCAGCTACAAAATGGCTGCCTAGGGGAGGGGAGGAGTCAGCTACAAAATGGCTGCCTAGGTAAAGGGGAGGAGTCAGCTACAAAATGGCTGCCTAGGGAGGGGGAGGAGTCAGCTACAAAATGTCTCCCATAGAAAGGGGAGGAGTAAGCTACAAAATGTCTCCCATAGAAAGGGGAGGAGTCAGCTACAAAATGGCTGCCTAGGGCAGGGGAGAAGTCAGCTACAAAATGTCTCCCATAGAAAGGGGAGGAGTCAGCTACAAAAAGGCTGCCTTGGGCAGGGGAGGAGTCAGCTACAAAATGGCTGCCTAGGGAAGGGGAGGAGTCTTCTACAAAATGGCTGACATGAGAAGGGGAGGAGTCAGCTACAAAACGGCTGCCATGAGAAGGGGAGGAGTCAGCTACAAAATGGTTGCCTAGGGAAGGGGCGGAGACAGCTACAAAATGTCTCCCATAGAAAGGGGAGGGTTCAGCTACAAAATTGCTGCCTAGGGAAGGGGAAGAGTCAGCTACAAAATGGCTGCCTAGGGAGGGGGAGGAGTCAGCTACAAAATGGCTGCCTAGGGAAGGGGAGGAGTCAGCTACAAAATGGCTGCCTAGGGAAGGGGAGGAGTCTTCTTCAAAATGGCTGCCATGAGAAGGGGAGGAGTCAGCTACAAAATGGCTGCCATGAGAAGGGGAGGAGTCAGCTACAAAATGGTTGCCTAGGGAAGGGGAGGAGACAGCTACAAAATGTCTCCCATAGAAAGGGGAGGATTCAGCTACAAAATTGCTGCCTAGGGAAGGGGAGGAGTCAGCTACAAAATGGCTGCCTAGGGAAGGGGAGGAGTCAGCTACAAAATGTTTCCCATAGAAAGGGGAGGAGTCAGCTACAAAATTGCTGCCTAGGGAAGGGGAGGAGTAAGCTACAAAATGGCTGCCTATGGAAGGGGAGGAGACTTCTACAAAATGGCTGCCATGAGAAGGGGAGGAGTCAGCTACAAAATGGCTGCCTAGGGAAGGGGACAGTCAGCTACAAAATGGTTGCCATGTGTCAGCTACAAAATGTCTGCCATAGAAAGGGGAGGAGTCAGCTACAAAATGTCTCCCATAGAAAGGGGAGGAGTCAGCTGCAAAATGGCTGCCTAGGGCAGGGGAGGAGTCAGCTACAAAATGTCTCCCATAGGAAGGGGAGGAGTCAGCTACAAAATGGCTGCCTAGGGAAGGGGAGGAGTCTTCTAAAAATGGCTGCCATGAGAAGGGGTGGAGTCAGCTACAAAATGGCTGCCTAGGGAAGGGGACAGTCAGCTACAAAATGGTTGCCATGTGTCAGCTACAAAATGTCTGCCATAGAAAGGGGAGGGGTCAGCTACAAAATGGCTACCTAGGGGAGGGGAGGAATCAGCTACAAAATGTCTCCCATAGGAAGGGGAGGAGCTACAAAATGGCTGCCTAGGGAAGGGGAGGAGTCTCCTACAAAATGGCTGCAATGAGAAGGGGAGGAGTCAGCTACAAAATGGCTGCCTAGGGAAGGGGACAGTCAGCTACAAAATGGTTGCCATGTGTCAGCTACAAAATGTCTGCCATAGAAACGGGAGGAGTCAGCTACAAAATGTCTCCCATAGAAAGCGGAGGAGTCAGCTACAAAATGGCTGCCTAGGGCAGGGGAGGAGTCAGCTACAAAATGTCTCCCATAGGAAGGGGAGGAGTCAGCTACAAAATGGCTGCCTAGGGAAGGGGAGGAGTCTTCTACAAAATGGCTGCCATGAGAAGGGGTGGAGTCACCTACAAAATGGCTGCCTAGGGAAAGGGACAGTCAGCTACAAAATGGTTGCCATGTGTCAGCTACAAAATGGCTACCTAGGGAAGGGGAGGAGTCAGCTACAAAATGGCTGCCTATGTAAAGGGTAGGAGTCAGGTACAAAATAGCTGCCTAGGGAGGGGGAGGAGTCAGCTACAAAATGTCTCCCATAGAAAGGGGAGGAGTCAGCTACAAAATGGCTGCCTAGGGAAGGGGAGGAGTCAGCTACAAAATGGCTGCCTAGGAAAGGGGAGGAGTCAGCTACAAAATGTAGCTAACACCTCCCCTTCTCATGGCAGCCATTTTGTAGCTGACTCCTCCCCTACTCATGGCAGCCATTTTGTAGCATATTCCACCCCTTTGTATAGCAGCCATTTTGTAGCTGACTCCTCCCCTTCCCTAGGCAGCCATTTTGTAGCTGACTCCTCCACTTTCTATGGGAGACATTTTGTAGCTGACTCCTCCCCTTCCCTAGGCAGCCATTTTGTAGCTGACTCCTCCCCCTCCCTAGGCAGCCATTTTGTAGCTGACACCTCCCCTTCACATGGCAGCCATTTTGTAGAAGACTCCTCCCCTTCCCTAGGCAGCCATTCTGTAGCTGACTCCTCCCCTTTCTATGGGAGACATTTTGTAGCTGACTCCTCCCCTTCTCATGGCAGCCATTTTGTAGCATACTCCACCCCTTTGTATAGCAGCCAATTTTTAGATGACTCCTCCCCTTCCCTAGGCAGCCATTTTGTAGCTGACTCCTCCCCTTCTCATGGCAGCCATTTTGTAGAAGACTCCACCCCTTCCCTAGGCAGCCATTTTGTAGCTGACTCCTCCCCTTCCCTAGGCAGCAATTTTGTAGCTGACTCCTCGCCTTTCTATGGGAGACATTTTGTAGCTGACTCCTCCCCTTCCCTAGGCAGCCATTTTGTAACTGACTCCTCCCCTTCCCTAGGCAGCAATTTTGTAGCTGACTCCTCCGCTTTGTATGGCAGCCATTTTGTAGATGACTCCTCCCCTTTGTATAGCTGCCATTTTGTAGATGACTCCTCCCCTTCCCTAGGCAGCAATTTTGTAGCTGACTCCTCCCCTTTCTATGGGAAACATTTTGTAGCTGACTCCTTCCCTTCTCATGGCAGCCATTTTGTAGCTGACTCCTCCGCTTTGTATGGCATCCATTTTGTAGATGACTCCTCCGCTTTGTATGGCAGCCATTTTGTAGATGACTCCTCCGCTTTGTATAGCTGCCATTTTGTGGCTGACTCCTCCCCTTCCCTAGGCAGCCATTTTGTATCTGACTCCACCCCTTCTCATGTCAGCCATTTTGTAGAAGACTCCTTCCCTTCCCTAGGCAGCCATTTTGTAGCTGACTCCTCCTTTTTACCTAGGCAGACATTTTGTAGCTGACACATGGCAACCATTTTGTAGCTGACTGTCCCCTTCCCTAGGCAGCCATTTTGTAGCTACCTTCTCCCCTTCTCATGGCAGCCATTTTGTAGAAGACTCCTCCCCTTTGTATAGCTGCCATTTTGTAGATGACTCCTCCCCTTCCCTAGGCAGCCATTTTGTAGCTGGCTCCTCCCCTTCCCTAGGCAGCCATTTTGTAGCTGACTCCAGCCCTTTCTATGGGAGACATTTTGTCGCTGATTCCTCCCCTTCTCTAGGCAGCAATTTTGTAGCTGACTCCTCCCCTTTCTATGGGAGACATTTTGTAGCTGACTCCTCCCTTTCCCTAGGCAGCCATTTTGTAGCTGACTCCTGCCCCTCCCTAGGCAGCCATTTTGCTCCTGACTCCTCCCCTTTACCTAGGCAGCCATTTTGTCGCTGACTCCTCCCCTTTACCTAGGCAGCCATTTTGTAGCTGACTGCTCCCCCTCCCTAGGCAGCCATTTTGTAGCATACTCCACCCCTTTGTATAGCAGCCATTTTTTAGCTGACTCCTCCCCTATTTTGACCCCTCCCCTTTCTATGGGAGACATTTTGTAGCTGACTCCTCCCCTTTCTATGGCAGACATTTTGTAGCTGACACATGGCAACCATTTTGTAGCTGACTGTCCCCTTCCCTAGGCAGCCATTTTGTAGCTGACTCCTCCCCTTCTCATTGCAGCCATTTTGTAGAAAAATCCTCCCCTTCCATAGGCAGCCATTTTGTAGCTGACTCCTCCACTTCCCTAGGAAGCAATTTTGTAGCTGACTCCTCCCCTTTCTATGGGAAACATTTTGTAACTGACACCTCCCCTTCCCTAGGCCGCCATTTTGTAGCTGACTCCTCCCCTTCCCTAGGCAGCAATTTTGTAGCCGACACCTCCCCTTCTCACGGTAGCCATTTTGTCGCTGACTCCTCCCCTTCTCAGGGCAGCCATTTTGTAGAAGACTCCTCCCCTTCCCTAGGCAGCCATTTTGTAGCTGACTCCTCCCCTTCCCTAGGCAGCCATTTTATAGCTGACTCCAGCCCTTTCTATGGGAGACATTTAATCGCTGACTCCTCCCCTTCTCTAGGCAGCAATTTTGTAGCTGACTCCTCCCCTTTCTATGGGAGACATTTTGTAGCTGACTCCTCCCCTTCCCTAGGCAGCCATTTTGGAGCTGACTCCTCCCCCTCCCTAGGCAGCCATTTTGTTCCTGACTCATCCCCTTTACCTAGGGAGCCATTTTGTAACTGACTCCTCCCCTTTCTATGGGAGACATTTTGTCGCTGACTCCTCGCCTTCTCTAGGCAGCAATTTTGTAGCTGACTCCTCCCCTTTCTCTGGGAGACATTTTGTAGCTGACTCCTCCCCTTTACCTAGGCAGCCATTTTGTAGCTGACTGCTCCCTCTCCCTAGGCAGCCATTTTGTAGCTGACTGCTCCCCCTCCCTAGGCAGCCATTTTGTAGCATACTCCACCCCTTTGTATAGCAGCCATTTTTTAGCTGACTCCTCCCCTATTTTGACCCCTCCCCTTTCTATGTGAGACATTTTGTAGCTGACTCCTCCCCTTCCCTAGGCAACCATTTTGTAGCTGACTCCTCCCCCTCCCTAGGCAGCCATTTTGTAGCTGACACCTCCCCTGCTCATGGCAGCCATTTTGTAGCTGACTCCTCCCCTACTCATGGCAGACATTTTGTAGCATACTCCACCCCTTTGTATAGCAGCCATTTTGTAGCTGACTCCACCCCCTCCCTAGGTAGCCATTTTGTAGCTGACTCCTCCCCTTCTCATGGCAGCCATTTTGTAGAAGACTCCTCCCCTTCTCATGGCAGCCATTTCGTAGCTGACCCCTCCGCATTGTATGGCATCCATTTTGTAAATGACTCCTCCCCTTGTATAGCTGCCATTTCGTAGATGACTCCTCCCCTTCCCTAGGCAGCCATTTTGTAGCTGACTCCTCCCCTTCCCTAGGTTGCCATTTTGTAGCTGACTCGAGCCCTTTCTATGGGAGACATTTTGTAGCTGACTCCTCCCCTTCCCTAGGCAGCCATTTTGGAGCTGACTCCTACCCTTTACCTAGGCAGCCATTTTGTAGCTGACTCCTCCCCTTCCCTAGGTAGCCATTTTGTAGCTGACACATGGCAACCATTTTGTAGCTGACTGTCCCCTTCCCTAGGCAGCCATTTTGTAGCTGACTCCACCCCTTCTCATGGCAGCCATTTTGTAGAAGACTCCTCCCCTTCCCTAGGCAGCCATTTTGTAGCTGACTCCTCCCCTTCCTATGGGAGACATTTTGTAGCTGACTCCTCCCCTGCCCTAGGCAGCCATTTTGTAGCTGACTCCTCCCCTTTCTATGGGAGACATTTTGTAGCTGACTGCTCTCCTTTCTATGGCAGACATTTTGTAGCTGACACATGGCAACCATTTTGTAGCTGACTGTCCCCTTCCCTAGGCAGCCATTTTGTAGCTGACTCCTCCCCTTCTCATGGCAGCCATTTTGTAGAAGTCTCCTCCCCTTCCATAGGCAGCCATTTTGTAGCTGACTCCTCCCCTTCCCTAGGCAGCAATTTTGTAGCTGACTCCTCCCCTTTCTATGGGAAACATTTTGTAGCTGACTCCTCCCATTCCCTAGGCAGCCATTTTGTAGCTGACTCCTCCCCTTCCCTAGGCAGCAATTTTGTAGCTGACCCCTCCCCTTTCTATGGGAGACATTTTGTAGCTGATTCCTCCCCTACTCATGGCAGACATTTTGTAGCATACTCCACCCCTTTGTATAGCAGCCATTTTGTAGCTGACTCCTCCCCTTTCTATGGGAAACATTTTGTAGCTGACTCCTCCCCTTCCCTAGGCAGCCATTTTGTAGCTGACTCCTCCCCTTCCCTAGGCAGCAATTTTGTAGCTGACCCCTCCCCTTTCTATGGGAGACATTTTGTAGCTGACTCCTCCCCTACTCATGGCAGACATTTTGTAGCATACTCCACCCCTTTGTATAGCAGCCATTTTGTCGCTGACTCCACCACCTCCCTAGGTAGCCATTTTATAGCTGACTCCTCCCCTTCTCATGGCAGCCATTTTGTAGAAGACTCCTCCCCTTCTCATGGCAGCCATTTTGTAGCTGACCCCTCCGCTTTGTATGGCATCCATTTTGTAGATGACTCCTCCCCTTGTATAGCTGCCATTTCGTAGATGACTCCTCCCCTTCCCTAGGCAGCCATTTTGTAGCTGACTCCTCCCCTTCCCTAGGTTGCCATTTTGTAGCTGACTCGAGCCCTTTCTATGGGAGACATTTTGTAGCTGACTCCTCCCCTTCCCTAGGCAGCCATTTTGGAGCTGACTCCTACCCTTTCCCTAGGCAACCATTTTGTAGCTGACTCCTCCCCTTCCCTAGGTAGCCATTTTGTAGCTGACACATGGCAACCATTTTGTAGCTGACTGTCCCCTTCCCTAGGCAGCCATTTTGTAGCTGACTCCTCCCCTGCCCTAGGCAGCCATTTTGTAGCTGACTCCTCCCCTTTCTATGGGAGACATTTTGTAGCTGACTCCTCCCCTTCCCTAGGCAGCCATTTTGTAGCTGACTCCTCCCCTGCCCTAGGCAGCCATTTTATAGCTGACTCCTCCCCTTTCTATGGGAGACATTTTGTAGCTTACTCCTCCCCTTTCTATGGGAGACATTTTGTAGCTGACTCCTCCCCCTCCCTAGGCAGCCATTTTGTAGCTGACTCCTCCCCTTTACCTAGGCAGCCATTTTGTAGCTGACTCCTCCCCTCCCCTAGGTAGCCATTTTGTAGCTGACCCCTCCCCTTTCTATGGCAGACATTTTGTAGCTGACACATGGCAACCATTTTATAGCTGACTGTCCCCTTCCCTAGGCAGCCATTTTGTAGCTGACTCCACCCCTTCTCATGGCAGCCATTTTGTAGAAGACTCCTCCCCTTCCTATGGGAGACATTTTGTAGCTGACTCCTCCCCTGCCCTAGGCAGCCATTTTGCAGCTGACTCCTCCCCTTTCTATGGGAGACATTTTGTAGCTGACTCCTCCCCTTTCTATGGCAGACATTTTGTAGCTGACACATGGCAACCATTTTGTAGCTGACTGTCCCCTTCCCTAGGCAGCCATTTTGTAGCTGACTCCTCCCCTTCTCATAGCAGCCATTTTGTAGAAGTCTCCTCCCCTTCCATAGGCAGCCATTTTGTAGCTTACTCCTCCCCTTCCCTAGGCAGCAATTTTGTAGCTGACTCCTCCCCTTTCTATGGGAAACATTTTGTAGCTGACTACTCCCCTTCCCTAGGCAGCCATTTTGTAGCTGACTCCTCCCCTTCCCTAGGCAGCAATTTTGTAGCATACTCCACCCCTTTGTATAGCAGCCAATTTTTAGATGACTCCTCCCCTTCCCTAGGCAGCCATTTTGTAGCTGACTCCTCGCCTTTCTATGGGAGACATTTTGTAGATGACTCCTCCCCTTTGTATAGCTGCCATTTTGTAGATGACTCCTCCCCTTCCCTAGGCAGCAATTTTGTAGCTGACTCCTCCCCTTTCTATGGGAAACATTTTGTAGCTGACTCCTTCCCTTCTCATGGCAGCCATTTTGTAGCTGACTCCTCCGCTTTGTATGGCATCCATTTTGTAGATGACTCCTCCGCTTTGTATGGCAGCCATTTTGTAGATGACTCCTCCCCTTTGTATAGCTGCCATTTTGTAGATGACTCCTCCCCTTCCCTAGGCAGCCATTTTGTAGCTGACTCCTCCCCTACTCATGGCAGCCATTTTGTAGCATATTCCACCCCTTTGTATAGCAGCCATTTTGTAGCTGACTCCTCCCCTTCCCTAGGCAGCCATTTTGTATCTGACTCCACCCCTTCTCATGTCAGCCATTTTGTAGAAGACTCCTTCGCTTCCCTAGGCAGCCATTTTGTAGCTGACACATGGCAACCATTTTGTAGCTGACTGTCCCCTTCCCTAGGCAGCCATTTTGTAGCTAACTTCTCCCCTTCTCATGGCAGCCATTTTGTAGAAGACTCCTCCCCTTTGTATAGCTGCCATTTTGTAGATGACTCCTCCCCTTCCCTAGGCAGCCATTTTGTAGCTGGCTCCTCCCCTTCCCTAGGCAGCCATTTTGTAGCTGACTCCAGCCCTTTCTATGGGAGACATTTTGTCGCTGATTCCTCCCCTTCTCTAGGCAGCAATTTTGTAGCTGACTCCTCCCCTTTCTATGGGAGACATTTTGTAGCTGACTCCTCCCTTTCCCTAGGCAGCCATTTTGTAGCTGACTCCTCCCCCTCCCTAGGCAGCCATTTTGTTCCTGACTCCTCCCCTTTACCTAGGCAGCCATTTTGTCGCTGACTCCTCCCCTTCTCTAGGCAGCAATTTTGTAGCTGACTCCTCCCCTTTCTATGGGAGACATTTTGTAGCTGACTCCTCTCCTTCCCTAGGCAGCCATTCTGTAGCTGACTCCCCCCTTTCTATGGGAGACATTTTGTAGCTGACTCTTCCCCTTCTCATGGCAGCCATTTTGTAGCATACTCCACCCCTTCTCATGGCAGCCATTTTGTAGAAGACTCCTCCCCTTCCCTAGGCAGCCATTTTGTAGCTGACTCCTCCCCTTCCCTAGGCAGCAATTTTGTTGCTGACTCCTCGCCTTTCTATGGGAGACATTTTGTAGCTGACTCCTCCCCTTCCCTAGGCAGCCATTTTGTAGCTGACTCCTCCCCTTCCCTAGGCAGCAATTTTGTAGCTGACTCCTCCGCCTTGTATGGCAGCCATTTTGTAGATGACTCCTCCCCTTTGTATAGCTGCCATTTTGTAGATGACTCCTCCCCTTCCCTAGGCAGCAATTTTGTAGCTGACTCCTCCCCTTTCTATGGGAAACATTTTGTAGCTGACTCCTTCCCTTCTCATGGCAGCCATTTTGTAGCTGACCCTTCCGCTTTGTATGGCATCCATTTTGTAGATGACTCTTCCACTTTGTATAGCTGCCATTTTGTAGATGACTCCTCCCCTTCCCTAGGCAGCCATTTTGTAGCTGACTCCTCCCCTTCCCTAGGTAGCCATTTTGTAGCTGACTCCAGCCCTTTCTATGGGAGACATTTTGTCGCTGACTCCTCCCCTTCTCTAGGCAGCAATATTGTAGCTGACCCCTCCCTTTTCTATGGGAGACATTTTGTAGCTGACTCCTCCCCTTCCCTAGGCAGCCATTTTGGAGCTGATTCCTCCCCCTCCCTAGGCAGCCATTTTGTTCCTGAATCCTCCCCTTTACCTAGGCAGCCATTTTGTAGCTGACCCCTCCCCTTTCTATGGCAGACATTTTGTAGCTAACACATGGCAACCATTTTGTAGCTGACTGTCCCCTTCCCTAGGCAGCCATTTTGTAGCTAACTTCTCCCCTTCTCATGGCAGCCATTTTGTAGAAGACTCCTCCCCTTCCATATGCAGCCATTTTGTAGCTGACTCCTCCCCTTCCCTAGGCAGCAATTTTGTAGCTGACTCCTCCCCTTTCTATGGGAAACATTTTGTAGCTGACTCCTCCCCTTCCCTAGGCAGCAATTTTGTAGCTGACTCCTCCCCTTTCTATGGGAGACATTTTGTAGCTGACTCCTTCCCTTCCTTAGGCAGCCATTTTGTAGCTGACTCCTCCCCCTCCCTAGGCAGCCATTTTGTAGCTGACACCTCCCCTTCTCATGGCAGCCATTTTGTAGCTGACTCCTCCCCTACTCATGGCAGCCATTTTGTAGCATATTCCACCCCTTTGTATAGCAGCCATTTTGTAGCTGACTCCTCCCCTTCCCTAGGCAGCCATTTTGTATCTGACTCCACACCTTCTCATGTCAGCCATTTTGTAGCTGACTCCTCCTTTTTACCTAGGCAGACATTTTGTAGCTGACACATGGCAACCATTTTGTAGCTGACTGTCCCCTTCCCTAGGCAGCCATTTTGTAGCTAACTTCTCACCTTCTCATGGCAGCCATTTTGTAGAAGACTCCTCCCCTTTGTATAGCTGCCATTTTCTAGATGACTCCTCCCCTTCCCTAGGCAGCCATTTTGTAGCTGGCTCCTCCCCTTCCCTAGGCAGCCATTTTGTAGCTGACTCCAGCCCTTTCTATGGGAGACATTTTGTCGCTGATTCCTCCCCTTCTCTAGGCAGCAATTTTGTAGCTGACTCCTCCCCTTTCTATGGGAGACATTTTGTAGCTGACTCCTCCACTTCCCTAGGCAGCCATTTTGTAGCTGACTCCTCCCCCTCCCTAGGCAGCTATTTTGTCGCTGACTCCTCCCCTTCTCTAGGCAGCAATTTTGTAGCTGACTCCTCCCCTTTCTATGGGAGACATTTTGTAGCTGACTCCTCTCCTTCCCTAGGCAGCCATTTTGTAGCTGACTCCTCCCCCTCCCTAGGCAGCCATTTTGTTCCTGACTCCTCCCCTTTACCTAGGCAGCCATTTTGTAGCTGACTCCTCCACTTCCCTAGGTAGCCATTTTGTAGCTGACACATGGCAATCATTTTGTAGCTGACTGTCCCCTTCCCTAGGCAGCCATTTTGTTGCTGACTCCTCCCCTTCCTTAGGCAGCCATTTTGTAGCTGACTCCTCCCCCTCCCTAAGCAGCCATTTTGTAGCATACTCCACCCCTTTGTATAGCAGCCATTTTGTAGCTGACTCCTCCCCTTCCCTAGGCAGCCATTTTGTAGCTGACTCCTCCACTTTCTATGGGAGACATTTTGTAGCTGACTCCTCCCCTTCCCTAGGCAGCCATTTTGTAGCTGACTCCTCCCCCTCCCTAGGCAGCCATTTTGTAGCTGACACCTCCCCTTCTCATGGCAGCCATTTTGTAGAAGACTCCTCCCCTTCCCTAGGCAGCCATTCTGTAGCTGACTCCCCCCTTTCTATGGGAGACATTTTGTAGCTGACTCCTCCCCTTCTCATGGCAGCCATTTTGTAGCATACTCCACCCCTTCTCATGGCAGCCATTTTGTAGAAGACTCCTCCCCTTCCCTAGGCAGCCATTTTGTAGCTGACTCCTCCCCTTCCCTAGGCAGCAATTTTGTAGCTGACTCCTCGCCTTTCTATGGGAGACATTTTGTAGCTGACTCCTCCCCTTCCCTAGGCAGCCATTTTGTAGCTGACTCCTCCCCTTCCCTAGGCAGCAATTTTGTAGCTGACTCCTCCGCCTTGTATGGCAGCCATTTTGTAGATGACTCCTCCCCTTTGTATAGCTGCCATTTTGTAGATGACTCCTCCCCTTCCCTAGGCAGCAATTTTGTAGCTGACTCCTCCCCTTTCTATGGGAAACATTTTGTAGCTGACTCCTTCCCTTCTCATGGCAGCCATTTTGTAGCTGACCCTTCCGCTTTGTATGGCATCCATTTTGTAGATGACGCTTCCACTTTGTATAGCTGCCATTTTGTAGATGACTCCTCCCCTTCCCTAGGCAGCCATTTTGTAGCTGACTCCGCCCCTTCCCTAGGCAGCCATTTTGTAGCTGACTCCAGCCCTTTCTATGGGAGACATTTTGTCGCTGACTCCTCCCCTTCTCTAGGCAGCAATATTGTAGCTGACCCATCCCCTTTCTATGGGAGACATTTTGTAGCTGACTCCTCCCCTTCCCTAGGCAGCCATTTTGGAGCTGACTCCTCCCCCTCCCTAGGCAGCCATTTTGTTCCTGAATCCTCCCCTTTACCTAGGCAGCCATTTTGTAGCTGACCCCTCCCCTTTCTATGGCAGACATTTTGTAGCTGACAAATGGCAACCATTTTGTAGCTGACTGTCCCCTTCCCTAGGCAGCCATTTTGTAGCTAACTTCTCCCCTTCTCATGGCAGCCATTTTGTAGAAGACTCCTCCCCTTCCATATGCAGCCATTTTGTAGCTGACTCCTCCCCTTCCCTAGGCAGCAATTTTGTAGCTGACTCCTCCCCTTTCTATGGGAGACATTTTGTAGCTGACTCCTCCCCTTCCTTAGGCAGCCATTTTGTAGCTGACTCCTCCCCCTCCCTAGGCAGCCATTTTGTAGCTGACACCTCCCCTTCTCATGGCAGCCATTTTGTAGCTGACTCCTCCCCTACTCATGGCAGCCATTTTGTAGCATATTCCACCCCTTTGTATAGCAGCCATTTTGTAGCTGACTCCTCCCCTTCCCTAGGCAGCCATTTTGTAGCTGACTCCTCCACTTTCTATGGTAGACATTTTGTAGCTGACTCCTCCCCTTCCCTAGGCAGCCATTTTGTAGCTGACTCCTCCCCCTCCCTAGGCAGCCATTTTGTAGCTGACACCTCCCCTTCTCATGGCAGCCGTTTTGTAGAAGACTCCTCCCCTTCCCTAGGCAGCCATTCTGTAGCTGACTCCTCCCCTTTCTATGGGAGACATTTTGTAGCTGACTCCTCCCCTTCTCATGGCAGCCATTTTGTAGCATACTCCACCCCTTTGTATAGCAGCCAATTTTTAGATGACTCCTCCCCTTCCCTAGGCAGCCATTTTGTAGCTGACTCCTCCCCTTCTCATGGCAGCCATTTTGTAGAAGACTCCACCCCTTCCCTAGGCAGCCATTTTGTAGCTGACTCCTCCCCTTCCCTCGGCAGCAATTTTGTAGCTGACTCCTCGCCTTTCTATGGGAGACATTTTGTAGCTGACTCCTCCCCTTCCCTAGGCAGCCATTTTGTAGCTGACTCCTCCCCTTCTCATGGCAGCCATTTTGTAGAAGACTCCACCCCTTCCCTAGGCAGCCATTTTGTAGCTGACTCCTCCCCTTCCCTAGGCAGCAATTTTGTAGCTGACTCCTCGCCTTTCTATGGGAGACATTTTGTAGCTGACTCCTCCCCTTCCCTAGGCAGCCATTTTGTAACTGACTCCTCCCCCTCCCTAGGCAGCTATTTTGTCGCTGACTCCTCCCCTTCTCTAGGCAGCAATTTTGTAGCTGACTCCTCCCCTTTCTATGGGAAACATTTTGTAGCTGACTCCTCCCCTTCCCTAGGCAGCCATTTTGTAGCTGACTCCTCCCCTTCCCTAGGCAGCAATTTTGTAGCATACTCCACCCCTTTGTATAGCAGCCCATTTTTAGATGACTCCTCCCCTTCCCTAGGCAGCCATTTTGTAGCTGACTCCTCGCCTTTCTATGGGAGACATTTTGTAGATGACTCCTCCCCTTTGTATAGCTGCCATTTTGTAGATGACTCCTCCCCTTCCCTAGGCAGCAATTTTGTAGCTGACTCCTCCCCTTTCTATGGGAAACATTTTGTAGCTGACTCCTTCCCTTCTCATGGCAGCCATTTTGTAGCTGACTCCTCCGCTTTGTATGGCATCCATTTTGTAGATGACTCCTCCGCTTTGTATGGCAGCCATTTTGTAGATGACTCCTCCCCTTTGTATAGCTGCCATTTTGTAGATGACTCCTCCCCTTCCCTAGGCAGCCATTTTGTAGCTGACTCCTCCCCTACTCATGGCAGCCATTTTGTAGCATATTCCACCCCTTTGTATAGCAGCCATTTTGTAGCTGACTCCTCCCCTTCCCTAGGCAGCCATTTTGTATCTGACTCCACCCCTTCTCATGTCAGCCATTTTGTAGAAGACTCCTTCGCTTCCCTAGGCAGCCATTTTGTAGCTGACACATGGCAACCATTTTGTAGCTGACTGTCCCCTTCCCTAGGCAGCCATTTTGTAGCTAACTTCTCCCCTTCTCATGGCAGCCATTTTGTAGAAGACTCCTCCCCTTTGTATAGCTGCCATTTTGTAGATGACTCCTCCCCTTCCCTAGGCAGCCATTTTGTAGCTGGCTCCTCCCCTTCCCTAGGCAGCCATTTTGTAGCTGACTCCAGCCCTTTCTATGGGAGACATTTTGTCGCTGATTCCTCCCCTTCTCTAGGCAGCAATTTTGTAGCTGACTCCTCCCCTTTCTATGGGAGACATTTTGTAGCTGACTCCTCCCTTTCCCTAGGCAGCCATTTTGTAGCTGACTCCTCCCCCTCCCTAGGCAGCCATTTTGTTCCTGACTCCTCCCCTTTACCTAGGCAGCCATTTTGTCGCTGACTCCTCCCCTTCTCTAGGCAGCAATTTTGTAGCTGACTCCTCCCCTTTCTATGGGAGACATTTTGTAGCTGACTCCTCTCCTTCCCTAGGCAGCCATTTTGTAGCTGACTCCTCCCCCTCCCTAGGCAGCCATTTTGTTCCTGACTCATCCCCTTTACCTAGGCAGCCATTTTGTACCTGACTCCTCCACTTCCCTAGGTAGCCATTTTGTAGCTGACACATGGCAACCATTTTGTAGCTGACTGTCCCCTTCCCTAGGCAGCCATTTTGTTGCTGACTCCTCCCCTTCCTTAGGCAGCCATTTTGTAGCTGACTCCTCCCCCTCCCTAAGCAGCCATTTTGTAGCTGACACCTCCCCTTCTCATGGCAACCATTTTGTAGCTGACTCCTCCCTTACTAATGGCAGCCATTTTGTAGCATACTCCACCCCTTTGTATAGCAGCCATTTTGTATCTGACTCCTCCCCTTCCCTAGGCAGCCATTTTGTAGCTGACTCCTCCACTTTCTATGGGAGACATTTTGTAGCTGACTCCTCCCCTTCCCTAGGCAGCCATTTTGTAGCTGACTCCTCCCCCTCCCTAGGCAGCCATTTTGTAGCTGACACCGCCCCTTCTCATGGCAGCCATTTTGTAGAAGACTCCTCCCCTTCCCTAGGCAGCCATTCTGTAGCTGACTCCCCCCTTTCTATGGGAGACATTTTGTAGCTGACTCCTCCCCTTCCCTAGGCAGCCATTTTGTATCTGACTCCTCCCCTTCCCTAGGCAGCCATTTTGTAGCTGACTCCTCCACTTTCTATGGGAGACATTTTGTAGCTGACTCCTCCCCTTCCCTAGGCAGCCATTTTGTAGCTGACTCCTCCCCCTCCCTAGGCAGCCATTTTGTAGCTGACACCGCCCCTTCTCATGGCAGCCATTTTGTAGAAGACTCCTCCCCTTCCCTAGGCAGCCATTCTGTAGCTGACTCCCCCCTTTCTATGGGAGACATTTTGTAGCTGACTCCTCCCCTTCCCTAGGCAGCCATTTTGTAGCTGACTCCTCCCCTTTGTATAGCTGCCATTTTGTAGATGACTCCTCCCCTTCCCTAGGCAGCAATTTTGTAGCTGACTCCTCCCCTTTCTATGGGAAACATTTTGTAGCTGACTCCTTCCCTTCTCATGGCAGCCATTTTGTAGCTGACCCTTCCGCTTTGTAATGGCATCCATTTTGTAGATGACTCTTCCACTTTGTATAGCTGCCATTTTGTAGATGACTCCTCCCCTTCCCTAGGCAGCCATTTTGTAGCTGACTCCTCCCCTTCCCTAGGTAGCCATTTTGTAGCTGACTCCAGCCCTTTCTATGGGAGACATTTTGTCGCTGACTCCTCCCCTTCTCTAGGCAGCAATATTGTAGCTGACCCCTCCCCTTTCTATGGGAGACATTTTGTAGCTGACTCCTCCCCTTCCCTAGGCAGCCATTTTGGAGCTGATTCCTCCCCCTCCCTAGGCAGCCATTTTGTTCCTGAATCCTCCCCTTTACCTAGGCAGCCATTTTGTAGCTGACCCCTCCCCTTTCTATGGCAGACATTTTGTAGCTAACACATGGCAACCATTTTGTAGCTGACTGTCCCCTTCCCTAGGCAGCCATTTTGTAGCTAACTTCTCCCCTTCTCATGGCAGCCATTTTGTAGAAGACTCCTCCCCTTCCATATGCAGCCATTTTGTAGCTGACTCCTCCCCTTCCCTAGGCAGCAATTTTGTAGCTGACTCCTCCCCTTTCTATGGGAAACATTTTGTAGCTGACTCCTCCCCTTCCCTAGGCAGCAATTTTGTAGCTGACTCCTCCCCTTTCTATGGGAGACATTTTGTAGCTGACTCCTTCCCTTCCTTAGGCAGCCATTTTGTAGCTGACTCCTCCCGCTCCCTAGGCAGCCATTTTGTAGCTGACACCTCCCCTTCTCATGGCAGCCATTTTGTAGCTGACTCCTCCCCTACTCATGGCAGCCATTTTGTAGCATATTCCTCCCCTTTGTATAGCAGCCATTTTGTAGCTGACTCCTCCCCTTCCCTAGGCAGCCATTTTGTAGCTGACTCCTCCACTTTCTATGGGAGACATTTTGTAGCTGACTCCTCCCCTTCCCTAGGCAGCCATTTTGCAGCTGACTCCTCCCCCTCCCTAGGCAGCCATTTTGTAGCTGACACCTCCCCTTCTCATGGCAGCCGTTTTGTAGAAGACTCCTCCCCTTCCCTAGGCAGCCATTCTGTAGCTGACTCCTCCCCTTTCTATGGGAGACATTTTGTAGCTGACTCCTCCCCTTCTCATGGCAGCCATTTTGTAGCTGACTCCTGCCCTTCCCATGGCAGCCATTTTGTAGCTGACTCCTCCCCTACTCATGGCAGCCATTTTGTAGCATACTCCACCCCTTTGTATAGCAGCTATTTTGTAGCTGACTCCTCCACTTCCCTAGGCAGCCATTTTGTAGCTGACTCCTCGCCTTTCTATGGGAGACATTTTGTAGCTGACTCCTCCCCTTCCCTAGGCAGCCATTTTGTAGCTGACTCCTCCCCTTCTCATGGCAGCCATTTTGTAGAAGACTCCTCCCCTTCCCTAGGCAGCCATTTTGTAGCTGACTCCTCCCCTTTACCTAGGCAGCCATTTTGTAGCTGACTCCTCTCCTTCCCTAGGCAGCCATTTTGTAGCTGACTCCTCCCCCTCCCTAGGCAGCCATTTTGTTCCTGACTCATCCCCTTTACCTAGGCAGCCATTTTGTACCTGACTCCTCCACTTCCCTAGGTAGCCATTTTGTAGCTGACACATGGCAACCATTTTGTAGCTGACTGTCCCCTTCCCTAGGCAGCCATTTTGTTGCTGACTCCTCCCCTTCCTTAGGCAGCCATTTTGTAGCTGACTCCTCCCCCTCCCTAAGCAGCCATTTTGTAGCTGACACCTCCCCTTCTCATGGCAACCATTTTGTAGCTGACTCCTCCCTTACTAATGGCAGCCATTTTGTAGCATACTCCACCCCTTTGTATAGCAGCCATTTTGTATCTGACTCCTCCCCTTCCCTAGGCAGCCATTTTGTAGCTGACTCCTCCACTTTCTATGGGAGACATTTTGTAGCTGACTCCTCCCCTTCCCTAGGCAGCCATTTTGTAGCTGACTCCTCCCCCTCCCTAGGCAGCCATTTTGTAGCTGACACCGCCCCTTCTCATGGCAGCCATTTTGTAGAAGACTCCTCCCCTTCCCTAGGCAGCCATTCTGTAGCTGACTCCCCCCTTTCTATGGGAGACATTTTGTAGCTGACTCCTCCCCTTCCCTAGGCAGCCATTTTGTATCTGACTCCTCCCCTTCCCTAGGCAGCCATTTTGTAGCTGACTCCTCCACTTTCTATGGGAGACATTTTGTAGCTGACTCCTCCCCTTCCCTAGGCAGCCATTTTGTAGCTGACTCCTCCCCCTCCCTAGGCAGCCATTTTGTAGCTGACTCCTCCCCCTCCCTAGGCAGCCATTTTGTAGCTGACACCGCCCCTTCTCATGGCAGCCATTTTGTAGAAGACTCCTCCCCTTCCCTAGGCAGCCATTCTGTAGCTGACTCCCCCCTTTCTATGGGAGACATTTTGTAGCTGACTCCTCCCCTTCCCTAGGCAGCCATTTTGTAGCTGACTCCTCCCCTTTGTATAGCTGCCATTTTGTAGATGACTCCTCCCCTTCCCTAGGCAGCAATTTTGTAGCTGACTCCTCCCCTTTCTATGGGAAACATTTTGTAGCTGACTCCTTCCCTTCTCATGGCAGCCATTTTGTAGCTGACCCTTCCGCTTTGTAATGGCATCCATTTTGTAGATGACTCTTCCACTTTGTATAGCTGCCATTTTGTAGATGACTCCTCCCCTTCCCTAGGCAGCCATTTTGTAGCTGACTCCTCCCCTTCCCTAGGTAGCCATTTTGTAGCTGACTCCAGCCCTTTCTATGGGAGACATTTTGTCGCTGACTCCTCCCCTTCTCTAGGCAGCAATATTGTAGCTGACCCCTCCCCTTTCTATGGGAGACATTTTGTAGCTGACTCCTCCCCTTCCCTAGGCAGCCATTTTGGAGCTGATTCCTCCCCCTCCCTAGGCAGCCATTTTGTTCCTGAATCCTCCCCTTTACCTAGGCAGCCATTTTGTAGCTGACCCCTCCCCTTTCTATGGCAGACATTTTGTAGCTAACACATGGCAACCATTTTGTAGCTGACTGTCCCCTTCCCTAGGCAGCCATTTTGTAGCTAACTTCTCCCCTTCTCATGGCAGCCATTTTGTAGAAGACTCCTCCCCTTCCATATGCAGCCATTTTGTAGCTGACTCCTCCCCTTCCCTAGGCAGCAATTTTGTAGCTGACTCCTCCCCTTTCTATGGGAAACATTTTGTAGCTGACTCCTCCCCTTCCCTAGGTAGCAATTTTGTAGCTGACTCCTCCCCTTTCTATGGGAGACATTTTGTAGCTGACTCCTTCCCTTCCTTAGGCAGCCATTTTGTAGCTGACTCCTCCCCCTCCCTAGGCAGCCATTTTGTAGCTGACACCTCCCCTTCTCATGGCAGCCATTTTGTAGCTGACTCCTCCCCTACTCATGGCAGCCATTTTGTAGCATATTCCTCCCCTTTGTATAGCAGCCATTTTGTAGCTGACTCCTCCCCTTCCCTAGGCAGCCATTTTGTAGCTGACTCCTCCACTTTCTATGGGAGACATTTTGTAGCTGACTCCTCCCCTTCCCTAGGCAGCCATTTTGCAGCTGACTCCTCCCCCTCCCTAGGCAGCCATTTTGTAGCTGACACCTCCCCTTCTCATGGCAGCCGTTTTGTAGAAGACTCCTCCCCTTCCCTAGGCAGCCATTCTGTAGCTGACTCCTCCCCTTTCTATGGGAGACATTTTGTAGCTGACTCCTCCCCTTCTCATGGCAGCCATTTTGTAGCTGACTCCTGCCCTTCCCATGGCAGCCATTTTGTAGCTGACTCCTCCCCTACTCATGGCAGCCATTTTGTAGCATACTCCACCCCTTTGTATAGCAGCTATTTTGTAGCTGACTCCTCCACTTCCCTAGGCAGCCATTTTGTAGCTGACTCCTCGCCTTTCTATGGGAGACATTTTGTAGCTGACTCCTCCCCTTCCCTAGGCAGCCATTTTGTAGCTGACTCCTCCCCTTCTCATGGCAGCCATTTTGTAGAAGACTCCTCCCCTTCCCTAGGCAGCCATTTTGTAGCTGACTCCTCCCCTTTACCTAGGCAGCCATTTTGTAGCTGACTCCTCCGCTCCCCTAGGTAGCCATTTTGTAGCTGACCCCTCCCCTTTCTATGGCAGACATTTTGTAGCTGACACATGGCAACCATTTTGTAGCTGACTTTCCCCTTCCCTAGGCAGCCATTTTGTAGCTGACTCCACCTCTTCTCATGGCAGCCATTTTGTAGAAGACTCCTCCCCTTCCCTAGGCAGCCATTTTGTAGCTGACTTCTCCCCTTCCCTAGGCAGCCATTTTGTAGCTGACTCCTCCACTTTCTATGGGATACATTTTGTAGCTGACTCCTCCCCTTCCCTAGGCAGCCATTTTCTAGCTGACTCCTCCCCCTCCCTAGGCAGCCATTTTGTAGCTGACACCTCCCCTTCTCATGGCAGCCATTTTGTAGAAGACTCCTCCCCTTTCCTAGGCAGCCATTCTGTAGCTGACTCCCCCCTTTCTATGGGAGACGTTTTGTAGCTGACTCCTCCCCTTCTCATGGCAGCCATTTTGTAGCATACTCCACCCCTTTGTATAGCAGCCAATATGTAGATGACTCCTCCCCTTCCCTAGGCAGCCATTTTGTAGCTGACTCCTCCCCTTCTCATGGCAGCCATTTTGTAGAAGACTCCTCCCCTTCCCTAGGCAGCCATTTTGTAGCTGACTCCTCCCCTTCCCTAGGCAACAATTTTGTAGCTGACTCCTCGCCTTTCTATGGGAGACATTTTGTAGCTGACTCCTCCCCTTCCCTAGGCAGCCATTTTGTAGCTGACTCCTCCCCTTCCCTAGGCAGCAATTTTGTAGCTGAATCCTCCGCTTTGTATGGCAGCCATTTTGTAGATGACTCCTCCCCTTTGTATAGCTGCCATTTTGTAGATGACTCCTCCCCTTCCCTAGGCAGCAATTTTGTAGTTGACTCCTCCCCTTTCTATGGGAAACATTTTGTAGCTGACTCCTTCCCTTCTCATGGCAGCCATTTTGTAGCTGACCCCTCCGCTTTGTATGGCATCCATTTTGTAGATGACTCCTCCCCTTTGTATAGCTGCCATTTTGTAGATGACTCCTCCCCTTCCCTAGGCAGCCATTTTGTAGCTGACTCCTCCCCTTCCCTAGGCAGCCATTTTGTTGCTGACTCCTCCCCTTCCTTAGGCAGCCATTTTGTAGCTGACTCCTCCCCTTCCTATGGGAGACATTTTGTAGCTGACTCCTCCCCTGCCCTAGGCAGCCATTTTGTAGCTGACTCCTCCCCTTTCTATGGGAGACATTTTGTAGCTGACTCCTCCCCTTCCCTAGGCAGCCATTTTGTAGCTGACTCCTCCCCTTTCCTAGGCAGCAATTTTGTAGCTGACTCCTCCCCTTTCTATGTGAGACATTTTGTAGCTGACTCCTCCCCTTTACCTAGGCAGCCATTTTGTAGCTGACTCCTCCCCTCCCCTAGGTAGCCATTTTGTAGCTGACCCCTCCCCTTTCTATGGCAGACATTTTGTAGCTGACACATGGCAACCATTTTGTAGCTGACTGTCCCCTTCCCTAGGCAGCCATTTTGTAGCTAACTTCTCCCCTTCTCATGGCAGCCATTTTGTAGAAGACTCCTCCCCTTCCATAGGCAGCCATTTTGTAGCTGACTCCTCCCCTTCCCTAGGCAGCAATTTTGTAGCTGACTCCTCCCCTTTCTATGGGAAACATTTTGTAGCTGACTCCTCCCCTTCCCTAGGCAGCCATTTTGAAGCTGACTCCTCCCCTTCCCTAGGCAGCCATTTTGTAGCTGACTCCTCCCCTTTCTATGGGAGACATTTTGTAGCTGACTCCTCCCCTTCCTTAGGCAGCCATTTTGTAGCTGACTCCTCCCCCTACCTAGGCAGCCATTTTGTAGCTGACACCTCCCTTTCTCATGGCAGCCATTTTGTAGCTGACTCCTCCCCTACTCATGGCAGCCATTTTGTAGCTGACTCCTCCCCTTTCTATGGGAGACATTTTGTAGCTGACTCCTCCCCTTCCCTAGGCAGCCATTTTGTAGCTCAATCCACCCCTTTCTATGGGAGACATTTTGTAGCTGACTCCTCCCCTTCCCTAGGCAGCCATTTTGTAGCTCAATCCTCCCCCTCTTTAGGCAGCCATTTTGTAGCTGACACCTCCCCTTCTCATGGCAGCCATTTTGTAGAAGACTCCTCCCCTTCCCTAGGCAGCCATTTTGTAGCTGACTCCTCCCCTTTCCTAGGCAGCAATTTTGTAGCTGACTCCTCCCCTTTCTATGTGAGACATTTTGTAGCTGACTCCTCCCCTTTACCTAGGCAGCCATTTTGTAGCTGACTCCTCCCCTCCCCTAGGTAGCCATTTTGTAGCTGACCCCTCCCCTTTCTATGGCAGACATTTTGTAGCTGACACATGGCAACCATTTTGTAGCTGACTGTCCCCTTCCCTAGGCAGCCATTTTGTAGCTAACTTCTCCCCTTCTCATGGCAGCCATTTTGTAGAAGACTCCTCCCCTTCCATAGGCAGCCATTTTGTAGCTGACTCCTCCCCTTCCCTAGGCAGCAATTTTGTAGCTGACTCCTCCCCTTTCTATGGGAAACATTTTGTAGCTGACTCCTCCCCTTCCCTAGGCAGCCATTTTGAAGCTGACTCCTCCCCTTCCCTAGGCAGCCATTTTGTAGCTGACTCCTCCCCTTTCTATGGGAGACATTTTGTAGCTGACTCCTCCCCTTCCTTAGGCAGCCATTTTGTAGCTGACTCCTCCCCCTACCTAGGCAGCCATTTTGTAGCTGACACCTCCCTTTCTCATGGCAGCCATTTTGTAGCTGACTCCTCCCCTACTCATGGCAGCCATTTTGTAGCTGACTCCTCCCCTTTCTATGGGAGACATTTTGTAGCTGACTCCTCCCCTTCCCTAGGCAGCCATTTTGTAGCTCAATCCACCCCTTTCTATGGGAGACATTTTGTAGCTGACTCCTCCCCTTCCCTAGGCAGCCATTTTGTAGCTCAATCCTCCCCCTCTTTAGGCAGCCATTTTGTAGCTGACACCTCCCCTTCTCATGGCAGCCATTTTGTAGAAGACTCCTCCCCTTCCCTAGGCAGCCATTCTGTAGCTGACTCCCCCCTTTCTATGGGAGACATTTTGTAGCTGACTCCTCCCCTTCTCATGGCAGCCATTTTGTAGCATACTCCACCCCTTTGTATAGCAGCCAATTTGTAGATGACTCCTCCCCTTCCCTAGGCAGCCATTTTGTAGCTGACTCCTCCCCTTCTCATGGCAGCCATTTTGTAGAAGACTCCTCCCCTTCCCTAGGCAGCCATTTTGTAGCTGGGAGGGGTCAGTTACAAAATGGGAGGGGTCAGTTACAAAATGGCTACCTAGGGGAGGGGAGGAGTCAGCTACAAAATTGCTGCCTAGGGAAGGGGAGGAGTCAGCTACAAAATGGCTGCCTATGGAAGTGGAGGAGTCTTCTATAAAATGGCTGCCATGAGAAGGGGAGGAGTCAGCTACAAAATGGCTGCCTAGGGAAGGGGACAGTCAGCTACAAAATGGTTGCCATGTGTCAGCTACAAAATGTCTGCCATAGCAAGGGGAGGGGTCAGCTACAAAATGGCTACCTAGGGAAGGGGAGGAGTCAGCTACAAAATGTCTCCCATAGAAAGGGGAGGAGTCAGCTACAAAATGGCTGCCTAGGGAAGGGGAGGAGTCAGCTAGAAAATGGCTGCTATACAAAGGGTTGGAGTATGCTACAAAATGGCTGCCATGAGTAGGGGAGGAGTCAGCTACAAAATGGCTGCCATCAGAAGGGGAGGTGTCAGCTACAAAATGGCTGCCTAGGGAGGGGGAGGGGTCAGCTACAAAATGGCTGCCTAAGGAAGGGGAGGAGTTAGCTACAAAATGTCTCCCATAGAAAGGGGAGGAGTCAGCTACAAAATTGCTGCCTAGGGAAGGGGGAGTCAGCTACAAAATGTTTCCCATAGAAAGGGGAGGAGTCAGCTACAAAATTGCTGCCTAGGGAAGGGGAGGAGTCAGCTACAAAATGGCTGCCTATGGAAGGGGACGAGTCTTCTACAAAATGGCTGTCATGAGAAGGGGAGAAGTTAGGTACAAAATGGTTGCCATGTGTCAGCTACAAAATGTCTGCCATAGAAAGGGGAGGGGTCAGCTACAAAATGGCTACCTAGGGGAGGGGAGGAGTCAGCTACAAAATGGCTGCCTAGGGAGGGGGAGGAGTCAGCTACAAAATGGCTGCCCAGGGAAGGGGAGGAGTCACCTACAAAATGGCTGCTATACAAAGGGGTGCATTTTGCTACAAAATGGCTGCCATGAGAAGGGGAGGAGTCAGCTACAAAATGGCTGCCTAGGGAAGGGGAGGAGTCAGCTACAAAATGGCTCCCTAGGGAAGGGGAGGAGACAGCTACAAAATGTCTCCCATAGAAAGGGGAGGAGTCAGCTACAAAATTGCTGCCTAGGGAAGGGGAGGAGTCAGCTACAAAATGGCTGCCTAGGGAAGGGGAGGAGTCTTCTACAAAATGGCTGCCATGAGAAGGGGTGGAGTCAGCTACAAAATGACTGCCTAGGGAAGGGGACAGTCAGCTACAAAATGGTTGCCATGTGTCAGCTACAAAATATCTGCCATAGAAAGGGGAGGGGTCAGCTACAAAATGGCTACCTAGGGGAGGGGAGGAGTCAGCTACAAAATGGCTCCCTAGGGAAGGGGAGGAGACAGCTACAAAATGTCTCCCATAGAAAGGGGAGTAGTCAGCTACAAAATAGCTGCCATAGGAAGGGGAGGAGTCAGCTACAAAATGGCTGCCTAGGGAAGGGGAGGAGTCAGCTACAAAATGTTTCCCATAGAAAGGGGAGGAGTCAGCTACAAAATTGCTGCCTAGGGAAGGGGAGGAGTCAGCTACAAAATGGCTGCCTATGGAATTGGAGGAGTCTTCTACAAAATGGCTGCCATGAGAAGGGGAGGAGTGAGCTACAAAATGGCTACCTAAGGAAGGGGACAGTCAGCTACAAAATGGTTGCCATGTGTCAGCTACAAAATGGCTGCCATGAGAAGGGGTGGAGTTAGCTACAAAATGGCTGCCTAGAGAAGGGGAGGAGTCAGCTACAAAATGGCTGCCTAGGGAAGGGGTGGAGTCTTCTACAAAATGGCTGACATGAGAAGGGGTGGAGTCAGCTATAAACTGGCTGCCTATACAAAGGGTTGGAGTATGCTACAAAATGGCTGCCATGAGAAGGGGAGGAGTCAGCTACAAAACGGCTGCCTAGGGAAGGGGACAGTCAGCTATAAAATGGTTGCCATGTGTCAGCTACAAAATGTCTGCCATAGAAAGGGGAGGGGTCAGCTACAAAATGGCTACCTAGGGAAGGGGAGGAGTCAGCTACAAAATGGCTGCCTAGGTAAAGGGGAAGAGTCAGGTACAAAATGGCTGCCTAGGGAGGGGGAGGAGTCAGCTACAAAATGGCTGCCTAGGGAAGGGGAGGAGTCAGCTACAAAATGTCTCCCATAGAAAGGGGAGGAGTCAGCTACAAAATTGCTCCCTAGGGAAGGGGAGGGGTCAGCTACAAAATGGCTGCCTAGGTAAAGGGGAGGAGTCAGCTACAATATGGCTGCCTAGGGAAGGGGAGGAGTCTTCTACAAAATGGCTGCCATGAGAAGGGGAGGAGTCAGCTACAAAATGTCTCCCATAGAAAGGGGAGGGGTCAGCTACAAAATGGCTGCCTAGGGAAGGGGAGGAGTCAGCTACAAAATGTTTCCCATAGAAAGGGGAGGAGTCAGCTACAAAATTGCTGCCTAGGGAAGGGGAGGAGTCAGCTACAAAATGGCTGCCTTTGGAATTGGAGGAGTCTTCTACAAAATGGCTGCCATGAGAAGGGGTGGAGTATGCTACAAAATGGCTGCCATGAGAAGGTGAGGAGTCAGCTACAAAATGTCTCCCATAGAAAGGGGAGGAGTCAGCTACAGAATGGCAGCCTAGGGAAGGGGAGGAGTCTTCTACAAAATGGCTGCCATGAGAAGGGGAGGTGTCAGCTACAAAATGGCTGCCTAGGGAGGGGGAGGAGTCAGCTACAAAATGGCTGCCTAGGGAAGGGGAGGAGTCAGCTACAAAATATCTCCCATAGAAAGGGAAGGAGTCAGCTACAAAATGGCTGCCTAGGGAAGGGGAGGAGTCAGCTACAAAATGGTTGCTATACAAAGGGGTGGAGTATGCTACAAAATGGCTGCCATGAGTAGGGGAGGAGTCAGCTACAAAATGGCTGCCATGAGAAGGGGAGGAGTCAGCTACAAAATGGCTGCCTAGGGAAGGGGACAGTCAGCTACAAAATGGTTGCCATGTGTCAGCTACAAAATGTCTTCCATAGAAAGGGGAGGGGTCAGCTACAAAATGGCTACCTAGGGGAGGGGAGGAGTCAGCTACAAAATGGCTGCCTAGGTAAAGGGGAGGAGTCAGCTCCAAAATGGCTGCCTCGGGAGGGGGAGCAGTCAGCTACAAAATGGATGCTATACAAAGGGGTGGAGCATGCTACAAAATTGCTGTCTAGGGAAGGGGAGGAGTCAGCTACAAAATGGCTGCCTAGGGAAGGGGAGGAGTCAGCTACAAAATGTCTCCCATAGGAAGGGGAGGAGTCAGCTACAGAATTGCTTCCTAGGGAAGGGGAGGACTCAGCTACAAAATGGCTGCCTAGGGAAGGGGAGGAGTCAGCTACAAAATGGTTGCCTAGGGAAGGGGAGGAGTCTTCTACAAAATGGCTGCCATGAGAAGGGGTGGAGTCAGCTACAAAATGGCTGCCTAGGGAAGGGGAGAGTCAGCTACAAAATGGTTGCCATGTGTCAGCTACAAAATGTCTGCCATAGAAAGGGGTGGGGTCAGCTACAAAATGGCTACCTAGGGGAGGGGAGGAGTCAGCTACAAAATGGCTGCCTAGGTAAAGGGGAGGAGTCAGCTACAAAATGGCTGCCTAGGGAGGGGGAGCAGTCAGCTACAAAATGGCTGCCTAGGGAAGGGGAGGAGTCAGCTACAAAATGGATGCTATACAAAGGGGTGGAGTATATTACAAAATTGCTGCCTAGGGAAGGGGACGAGTCAGCTACAAAATGGCTGCCTAGGGCAGGGGAGGGGTCATTTACAAAATGGCTGCTATACAAAGTCTTCTACAAAATGGCTGCCATGAGAAGGGGAGAAGTCAGCTACAAAATGTATCCCATAGAAAGGGGAGAAGTCAGCTACAAAATGGCTGCCTAGGGAAGGGGAGGAGTCAGATACAAAATGGCTGCCTAGGGAAGGGGAGGAGTCAACTACGAAATGGCTGCTATACAAAGGGGAGGAGTCATCTACAAAATGGCTGCCATACAAAGCGGAGGGGTCTGCTACAAAATGGCTGCCATAGAAAGGGGAGGAGTCAGCTACAAAATGGCTGCCTAGGGAAGGGGAGGAGTCATCTACAAATTGGCTGCTATACAAAGGGGTGGAGTATGCTACAAAATGGCTGCCATGAGAAGGGGAGGAGTCAGCTACAAAACGGCTGCCTAGGGAAGGGGACAGTCAGCTATAAAATGGTTGCCATGTGTCAGCTACAAAATGTCTGCCATAGAAAGGGGAGGGGTCAGCTACAAAATGGCTACCTAGGGAAGGGGAGGAGTCAGCTACAAAATGGCTGCCTAGGTAAAGGGGAAGAGTCAGGTACAAAATGGCTGCCTAGGGAGGGGGAGGAGTCAGCTACAAAATGGCTGCCTAGGGAAGGGGAGGAGTCAGCTACAAAATGTCTCCCATAGAAAGGGGAGGAGTCAGCTACAAAATTGCTCCCTAGGGAAGGGGAGGGGTCAGCTACAAAATGGCTGCCTAGGTAAAGGGGAGGAGTCAGCTACAATATGGCTGCCTAGGGAAGGGGAGGAGTCTTCTACAAAATGGCTGCCATGAGAAGGGGAGGAGTCAGCTACAAAATGTCTCCCATAGAAAGGGGAGGGGTCAGCTACAAAATGGCTGCCTAGGGAAGGGGAGGAGTCAGCTACAAAATGGCTGCCTAGGGAAGGGGAGGAGTCAGCTACAAAATGGCTGCCTTTGGAATTGGAGGAGTCTTCTACAAAATGGCTGCCATGAGAAGGGGAGGAGTGTGCTACAAAATGGCTGCCTAGGGAAGGGGACAGTCAGCTACAAAATGGTTGCCATGTGTCAGCTACAAAATGTCTGCCATAGAAAGGGGAGGGGTCAGCTACAAAATGGCTACCTAGGGGAGGGGAGGAGTCAGCTACAAAATGGCTGCCTAGGTAAAGTGGAGGAGTCAGCTACAAAATGGCTGCCTAGGTAAAGGGGAAGAGTCAGGTACAAAATGGCTGCCTAGGGAGGGGGAGGAGTCAGCTACAAAATGGCTGCCTAGGGAAGGGGAGGAGTCAGCTACAAAATGTCTCCCATAGAAAGGGGAGGAGTCAGCTACAAAATTGCTCCCTAGGGAAGGGGAGGGGTCAGCTACAAAATGGCTGCCTAGGTAAGGCGGAGGAGTCAGCTACAATATGGCTGCCTAGGGAAGGGGAGGAGTCTTCTACAAAATGGCTGCCATGAGAAGGGGAGGAGTCAGCTACAAAATGTCTCCCATAGAAAGGGGAGGGGTCAGCTACAAAATGGCTGCCTAGGGAAGGGGAGGAGTCAGCTACAAAATGGCTGCCTAGGGAAGGGGAGCAGTCAGCTACAAAATGGCTGCCTAGGGAAGGGGAGGAGTCAGCTACAAAATGGATGCTATACAAAGGGGTGGAGTATATTACAAAATTGCTGCCTAGGGAAGGGGACGAGTCAGCTACAAAATGGCTGCCTAGGGCAGGGGAGGGGTCATTTACAAAATGGCTGCTATACAAAGTCTTCTACAAAATGGCTGCCATGAGAAGGGGAGAAGTCAGCTACAAAATGTATCCCATAGAAAGGGGAGAAGTCAGCTACAAAATGGCTGCCTAGGGAAGGGGAGGAGTCAGATACAAAATGGCTGCCTAGGGAAGGGGAGGAGTCAACTACGAAATGGCTGCTATACAAAGGGGAGGAGTCATCTACAAAATGGCTGCCATACAAAGCGGAGGGGTCTGCTACAAAATGGCTGCCATAGAAAGGGGAGGAGTCAGCTACAAAATGGCTGCCTAGGGAAGGGGAGGAGTCATCTACAAATTGGCTGCTATACAAAGGGGTGGAGTATGCTACAAAATGGCTGCCATGAGAAGGGGAGGAGTCAGCTACAAAACGGCTGCCTAGGGAAGGGGACAGTCAGCTATAAAATGGTTGCCATGTGTCAGCTACAAAATGTCTGCCATAGAAAGGGGAGGGGTCAGCTACAAAATGGCTACCTAGGGAAGGGGAGGAGTCAGCTACAAAATGGCTGCCTAGGTAAAGGGGAAGAGTCAGGTACAAAATGGCTGCCTAGGGAGGGGGAGGAGTCAGCTACAAAATGGCTGCCTAGGGAAGGGGAGGAGTCAGCTACAAAATGTCTCCCATAGAAAGGGGAGGAGTCAGCTACAAAATTGCTCCCTAGGGAAGGGGAGGGGTCAGCTACAAAATGGCTGCCTAGGTAAAGGGGAGGAGTCAGCTACAATATGGCTGCCTAGGGAAGGGGAGGAGTCTTCTACAAAATGGCTGCCATGAGAAGGGGAGGAGTCAGCTACAAAATGTCTCCCATAGAAAGGGGAGGGGTCAGCTACAAAATGGCTGCCTAGGGAAGGGGAGGAGTCAGCTACAAAATGGCTGCCTAGGGAAGGGGAGGAGTCAGCTACAAAATGGCTGCCTTTGGAATTGGAGGAGTCTTCTACAAAATGGCTGCCATGAGAAGGGGAGGAGTGTGCTACAAAATGGCTGCCTAGGGAAGGGGACAGTCAGCTACAAAATGGTTGCCATGTGTCAGCTACAAAATGTCTGCCATAGAAAGGGGAGGGGTCAGCTACAAAATGGCTACCTAGGGGAGGGGAGGAGTCAGCTACAAAATGGCTGCCTAGGTAAAGTGGAGGAGTCAGCTACAAAATGGCTGCCTAGGTAAAGGGGAAGAGTCAGGTACAAAATGGCTGCCTAGGGAGGGGGAGGAGTCAGCTACAAAATGGCTGCCTAGGGAAGGGGAGGAGTCAGCTACAAAATGTCTCCCATAGAAAGGGGAGGAGTCAGCTACAAAATTGCTCCCTAGGGAAGGGGAGGGGTCAGCTACAAAATGGCTGCCTAGGTAAGGCGGAGGAGTCAGCTACAATATGGCTGCCTAGGGAAGGGGAGGAGTCTTCTACAAAATGGCTGCCATGAGAAGGGGAGGAGTCAGCTACAAAATGTCTCCCATAGAAAGGGGAGGGGTCAGCTACAAAATGGCTGCCTAGGGAAGGGGAGGAGTCAGCTACAAAATGGCTGCCTAGGGAAGGGGAGGAGTCAGCTACAAAATTGCTGCCTAGGGAAGGGGAGGAGTCAGCTACAAAATGGCTGCCTTTGGAATTGGAGGAGTCTTCTACAAAATGGCTGCCATGAGAAGGGGAGGAGTGAGCTACAAAATGGTTGCCATGTGTCAGCTACAAAATGTCTGCCATAGAAAGGGGAGGGGTCAGCTACAAAATGGCTACCTAGGGGAGGGGAGGAGTCAGCTACAAAATGGCTGCCTAGGTAAAGTGGAGGAGTCAGCTACAAAATGGCTGCCTGGGGAGGGGGAGCAGTCAGCTACAAAATGGCTGCCTAGGGAAGGGGAGGAGTCAGCTACAAAATGGATGCTATACAAAGGGGTGGAGTATGCTACAAAATTGCTGTCTAGGGAAGGGGAAGAGTCAGCTACAAAATTTCTGCCATGAGAAGGGGTGGAGTCAGCTACAAAATGGCTGCCTAGGGAAGGGGAAAGTCAGCTACCAAATGGCTACCAAAGGGAGGGGAGGAGTCTTCTACAAAATGGCTGCCATGAGAAGGGGTGGAGTATGCTACAAAATGGCTGCCATGAGAAGGTGAGGAGTCAGCTACAAAATGTCTCCCATAGAAAGGGGAGGAGTCAGCTACAGAATGGCAGCCTAGGGAAGGGGAGGAGTCTTCTACAAAATGGCTGCCATGAGAAGGGGAGGTGTCAGCTACAAAATGGCTGCCTAGGGAGGGGGAGGAGTCAGCTACAAAATGGCTGCCTAGGGAAGGGGAGGAGTCAGCTACAAAATGTCTCCCATAGAAAGGGAAGGAGTCAGCTACAAAATGGCTGCCTAGGGAAGGGGAGGAGTCAGCTACAAAATGGTTGCTATACAAAGGGGTGGAGTATGCTACAAAATGGCTGCCATGAGTAGGGGAGGAGTCAGCTACAAAATGGCTGCCATGAGAAGGGGAGGAGTCAGCTACAAAATGGCTACCTAGGGAAGGGGACAGTCAGCTACAAAATGGTTGCCATGTGTCAGCTACAAAATGTCTTCCAAAGAAAGGGGAGGGGTCAGCTACAAAATGGCTGCCTAGGGAAGGGGAGGAGTCAGCTACAAAATGTCTCCCATAGGAAGGGGAGGAGTCAGCTACAAAATTGCTGCCTAGGGAAGGGGAGGAGTCAGCTACAAAATGGCTGCCTAGGGAAGGGGAGGAGTCAGCTACAAAAGTCTCCCATAGAAAGGGGAGGAGTCAGCTACAGAATTGCTTCCTAGGGAAGGGGAGGACTCAGCTACAAAATGGCTGCCTAGGGAAGGGGAGGAGTCAGCTACAAAATGGTTGCCTAGGGAAGGGGAGGAGTCTTCTACAAAATGGCTGCCTAGGTAAAGGGGAGGAGTCAGCTACAAAATTGCTGTCTGGGGAAGGGGAGGAGTCAGCTACAAGATGGCTGCCTAGGGAAGGGGAGGAGTCAGCTACAAAATGTCTCCCATAGGAAGGGGAGGAGTCAGCTACAAAATTGCTGCCTAGGGAAGGGGAGGAGTCAGCTACAAAATGGCTGCCTAGGGAAGGGGAGGAGTCAGCTACAAAAGTCTCCCATAGAAAGGGGAGGAGTCAGCTACAAAATGGCTGCCTAGGGAAGGGGAGGAGTCAGCTAGAAAATGGCTGCTATACAAAGGGTTGGAGTATGCTACAAAATGGCTGCCATGAGTAGGGGAGGAGAAAGCTACAAAATGGCTGCCATGAGAAGGGGAGGTGTCAGCTACAAAATGGCTGCCTAGGGAGGGGGAGGGGTCAGCTACAAAATGGCTGCCTAAGGAAGGGGAGGAGTTAGCTACAAAATGTCTCCCATAGAAAGGGGAGGGGTCAGCTACAAAATTGCTGCCTAGGGAAGGGGGAGTCAGCTACAAAATGTTTCCCATAGAAAGGGGAGGAGTCAGCTACAAAATTGCTGCCTAGGGAAGGGGAGGAGTCAGCTACAAAATGGCTGCCTATGGAAGGGGACGAGTCTTCTACAAAATGGCTGTCATGAGAAGGGGAGAAGTTAGGTACAAAATGGTTGCCATGTGTCAGCTACAAAATGTCTGCCATAGAAAGGGGAGGGGTCAGCTACAAAATGGCTACCTAGGGGAGGGGAGGAGTCAGCTACAAAATGGCTGCCTAGGTAAAGGGGAGGAGTCAGCTACAAAATGGCTGCCTAGGGAGGGGGAGGAGTCAGCTACAAAATGGCTGCCCAGGGAAGGGGAGGAGTCATCTACAAAATGGCTGCTATACAAAGGGGTGCATTTTGCTACAAAATGGCTGCCATGAGAAGGGGAGGAGTCAGCTACAAAATGGCTGCCTAGGGAAGGGGAGGAGTCAGCTACAAAATGGCTCCCTAGGGAAGGGGAGGAGACAGCTACAAAATGTCTCCCATAGAAAGGGGAGGAGTCAGCTACAATATTGCTGCCTAGGGAAGGGGAGGAGTCAGCTACAAAATGGCTGCCTAGGGAAGGGGAGGAGTCTTCTACAAAATGGCTGCCATGAGAAGGGGTGGAGTCAGCTACAAAATGACTGCCTAGGGAAGGGGACAGTCAGCTACAAAATGGTTGCCATGTGTCAGCTACAAAATATCTGCCATAGAAAGGGGAGGGGTCAGCTACAAAATGGCTACCTAGGGGAGGGGAGGAGTCAGCTACAAAATGGCTCCCTAGGGAAGGGGAGGAGACAGCTACAAAATGTCTCCCATAGAAAGGGGAGGAGTCAGCTACAAAATTGCTGCCTAGGGAAGGGGAGGAGTCAGCTACAAAATGGCTGCCTAGGGAAGGGGAGGAGTCAGCTACAAAATGGCTGCCTAGGGAAGGGGAGGAGTCTTCTACAAAATGGCTGCCATGAGAAGGGGTGGAGTCAGCTACAAAATGGCTGCCTAGGGAAGGGGAAAGTCAGCTACAAAATGGTTGCCATGTGTCAGCTACAAAATGTCTGCCATAGAAAGGGGAGGGGTCAGCTACAAAATGGCTACCTAGGGGAGGGGAGGAGTCAGCTACAAAATGGCTGCCTTGTTGCGAGTTTGCGCTGTTTACTTGGACAGAGGTCCAACCACCAGCCGAGAAGAGATCACTCACCAACACAGCCAAGTTGTTGCAAATCATTTACAGTGATTTATTTACATCCAGCATCCAGCAATACATTCAGCAGAGTTTCAGAATGTCCTGCTTAGCTCTCAGTGAAGAAGGCAGAAGGAATAACACAGTGCATATTTCATATATACAGTTTAACAGCCAATCACAACAGTGCTGACTCACTCAGGTAATTAGCCACAGGTGCAACACCTTATTGCATCATCCCAATGCATTCCTATGGAGACTCAGGCTGACAACTAGAGACATGCCTGGACGTGCCCCTTACATGCCTGGACATGCCCCTGGAATCCATTGCATTGACATACATTTATAGCAGTGGCTGTATGATCAATACTTGACTGCCATATACTGACACACCTCCTCAGGCATGTATTGATCATTCCTGGATGTGTCACTTTCCCCTTTAGCCATTATGCTCAAGGCTTTGCGCAGTTGGATAAATCTATCCACACTTAGCGCCTTCGTAAAGATATCTGCTACATTGTTTTCTGATTTGCAATGTTCCAATGTTACTAAGTTCTTCTTTACAGCTTCTCTTACATTCTGGTAACGAATGGTTATATGTTTACTGCGGGATTTTATTCCTTTGTCAACAGCCAGCTGGGTGGCTGCCGTAGTGTCACAATACACCTTTATTGGCAATGGTGCATTAATGTCAAAATCTGTTAAGACTTGATTTAACCATTCAACCTGTAAGCACAATTCACTTAAAGCAGAGAACTCAGCCTCACATGTACTTGTGGCCACATGTGATTGTTTCAATGCTTTCCAAATTATTAGAGCACGAGACACATAAATTGCAATCCCTGATGTGGATTTTCCATTGAGGTCACCCCAACTTGCATCACTAAACGCCCACACCCTTGGATTATTATCCACACTTAGAGATAGCTTAAGGTGTACAGTACCTTTAAGATATCTAAGTATGCGTTTTGCTGCCACCCAGTCTCTCATTGTTGGACAGGAACATCGCTGACACAACAAATGAGTGGCATAGTATATATCTGGCCTACACCAAGTAGCTATATATAGCAAAGAGCCCACGAGCGATTGGAAGGTTGTCACATCTTCCAACATCGCACCCTCTGGGTCTTTTAGATAGCTAGTGGTTATTGGAGAATTTACAGCTTTCGCTTCCAACATGTTAAACCTCTCCAGTAACTTTAGTATTTTCTTCCCTTGGAACATTTCATAGCCACCCTGGCCATCCTGGGATATGTCAACACCTAGGTAATGCTCCACATCGCCCAGATGCTTGACCTTAAACAGTTGTTCTGTTGTTTTCACAAACCAATCAACTTGTTGCTCTGTGTTGTACAGAAATGCTAAATCATCCACGAAACACAGCAAATAGCAATTAGACCCAAACAATTGTATTTTATACATGCATACGTCACCTATACATTGTTTGAAACCAACACTGAGTAGTGCCTCATCAAGACATTTTCTCCATAAAAATGCTGATTGATGAAGTCCATACAACGCCTTGTTTATTTTTAAGACCTTGTGTTTGTCTTCCCCTTCAAAACCAGGGATCTGGGTCATAAATATGTTTTCTGTTACCCTTGCATTCAAGTAAGCAGTAACGAAATCTGCATGATGTATTCTCATCCGATTTTGGCTTGCCTTTAGCAATGCCACTCTTAGCGTTTCTGCACGTAATGTGCTGGCAAATGTCTGGTCATAGTCTAAGTGTTTACATTGACTAAAACCACGAGCGACCAGACGGGCTTTTCTTAGGATTGTGCCGTCTGCTAACTGTTTGAGCTTATAAATCCATCTGCAAGATATCACCTTTTTCCCTGCTGGCAAACACATAGAAGTAAACACTTCATTTTCAATTAAAGATTTGTACTCAGTCTCCATTGCCTGAACCCAGGCCTCTCTCTCAGACTTGTCCAGAGACATGACTGCTTCATAATTCTCCGGTTCAGCATAGACGTTATTGATATAACCGTACCTTGGGGTGGTTTTCCTTTTGTGGTACGCTCTGACACCCTAGGAAGCACTCTTTCACCTCCTTCTGCTTGAACAGAATCTTGTCTGTCAGCAGGAGACGAGGGAGTAGCCTCTTGCTTGATTTCCGTTTGGCCTTCAGAGCCATCTGTTAGTGGGAGAGATACCTTACCAGGGAAATCATTTGCATGAATCCTTGGCCAGCCCTCACTCTCACAAAAACCAGCTGAGCGACTGAAGCTCAAGGAATTATTTTGGTTTAGAAACCGATAGCTTTTCATACTGTTTTGGTAACCCAGAAAGGTTAGCTTCTGAGCTCTGTCCTTCCCTTTTCTACGTTTTGTTAGTGGTACATTTACCCAGGCTTTAGTGCCAAACACCCGCAGATGGTCTAGGTCTGGGTTTTTGGAGTATAAAACCCTGTACGGTATATTTTGTATACTGCTCGTCCATAGGCGGTTTACCACATAGCATGCATTTTTTAATGCTTCAGCCCAATACCCCATGTTTAACCCTGAGTCCTTTATCATTGATAACATCATGGTTTGTAGGACTGCCCCACGTCTCTCAGCCAGCCCGTTTTCTTGTGGGGTTGCCACATTAGCCACCCTATGCTCTATGCCTTTGGCCTTAAGCCACTTTGTGAACTCTAGTGACATAAATTCGCCTCCCATGTCTGTTTGGAATGCAGCCATTTCCAAACCCAGTTGCTTTTCAACCCTTTTAAGCCAATATTTGGTGGTCTGAAACACCTCGGATTTATGTTTCAATATATACAACCAGCTGAATCTGCTATAGTCATCTGTGTAAACGACCGCGAAACGGTTTTTTGCTAAACTAGGCTGATAAGGGCCGATAACATCACAATGCACCAGTTCCAAGGCTCTTATAGTCATTCTAGAGCTCTTTTTGGCTACAGGGAACGCTTTGGATTTGGTTTGTTTACAGATGTCACAGTCCAAAAACGCATCACATTTTTGTACCTCATCCCTGCCTAACATAGCCAGTGTTTTGTTTATGACATAAAAACTGGCGTGGCCTAGGCGCCTATGAAGAAGGTGGATACATTTCTCATGGGGATTTTTGTTCAGGACCGCTTGTGCTTTAGCAGACCCATTTATGATCCTGTAAACATCATTATGCATTTCTCCTTGTACCAGAGTTTTATCACCCTTGCTTATGGTACACCTGTCCCCAAAGAACTGAACAGTGAAACCCTGCTTAGCCAATGAGGATACACTAAGAAGGTTATTTTCAAGCGAGGGTACATGCATAACGTGATCAAACACACACCCCAGGGCAGAAAATTCTACACTACCCTGGCAGCTGACTATAGAACTGCTGCCGTCCGCTAAGTTTACATGTTTGAGAGTGGAAGGCTGTACAGACTTCAAGAGCTTTTTGTCTGCACAGAAATGCTGGCTGGCGCCTGAATCAAGTAACCAAATCCCAGCAACACCACCACCCCCAGTTACCACCAAAGATGCTCCCTGCCTCTTCAAACAATCCTTACCCTTAGCCTTTTTGCTATTGTTCGGGCAATTCGCTTTTAAATGTTCCTTAGAGCCACAACCATAACAACGTCGGACCTTGTAAACACATTGTTCCTGGCTCTGCCGTTGTTTTCTCCCAGAGCTAAACTCTGGAACGCTGTCGCAGCCGCTGATTCTTTGCTGCTCGCTTTTAACACCTCCGGCGCCAGGGGAAACCGTTCTTAACTCGTCCTGCCGTGCTTGTTCCTCGAGCAAACGACCCGTCACATAAACAAGAGTCAGCTTGTCTGCGTCGAGACTTTCCAAGGAAGTGATAAGCACGTTGTAGTCATCGCTTAACGAGGAGAGAAGAATGTAAACTTTACAAAATTGCTGCCTAGGGAAGGGGAGGAGTCAGCTACAAAATGGCTGCCTAGGGAAGGGTAGGAGTCAGCTACAAAATGTTTCCCATAGAAAGGGGAGGAGTCAGCTACAAAATTGCTGCCTAGGGAAGGGGAGGAGTCAGCTACAAAATGGCTGCCTATGGAATTGGAGGAGTCTTCTACAAAATGGCTGCCATGAGAAGGGGAGGAGTGAGCTACAAAATGGCTGCCTAGGGAAGGGGACAGTCAGCTACAAAATGGTTGCCATGTGTCAGCTACAAAATGGCTGCCATGAGAAGGGGTGGAGTTAGCTACAAAATGGCTGCCTAGAGAAGGGGAGGAGTCAGCTACAAAATGGCTGCCTAGGGAAGGGGAGGAGTCTTCTACAAAATGGCTGACATGAGAAGGGGTGGAATCAGCTATAAACTGGCTGCCTAGGGAAGGGGAGGAGTCAGCTACAAAATGGCTGCCTAGGGAAGGGGAGGAGTCTTCTACAAAATGGCTGCCATGAGAAGGGGATGAGTCAGCTACAAAATGTCTCCCATAGAAAGGGGAGGGGTCAGCTACAAAATGGCTGCCTAGGGAAGGGGAGGAGTCAGCTACAAAATGGCTGCCTAGGGAAGGGGAGGAGTCAGCTACAAAATGTTTCCCATAGAAAGGGGAGGAGTCAGCTACAAAATTGCTGCCTAGGGAAGGGGAGGAGTCAGCTACAAAATGGCTGCCTTTGGAATTGGAGGAGTCTTCTACAAAATGGCTGCCATGAGAAGGGGAGGAGTGAGCTACAAAATGGCTGCCTAGGGAAGGGGACAGTCAGCTACAAAATGGTTGCCATGTGTCAGCTACAAAATGTCTGCCATAGAAAGGGGAGGGGTCAGCTACAAAATGGCTACCTAGGGGAGGGGAGGAGTCAGCTACAAAATGGCTGCCTAGGTAAAGTGGAGGAGTCAGCTACAAAATGGCTGCCTGGGGAGGGGGAGCAGTCAGCTACAAAATGGCTGCCTAGGGAAGGGGAGGAGTCAGCTACAAAATGGATGCTATACAAAGGGGTGGAGTAAGCTACAAAATTGCTGTCTAGGGAAGGGGAAGAGTCAGCTACAAAATGGTTGCCTAGGGAAGGGGAGGAGTCTTCTACAAAATGGCTGCCATGAGAAGGGGTGGAGTCAGCTACAAAATGGCTGCTTAGGGAAGGGGAAAGTCAGCTACCAAATGGCTACCTAAGGGAGGGGAGGAGTCTTCTACAAAATGGCTGCCATGAGAAGGGGTGGAGTATGCTACAAAATGGCTGCCATGAGAAGGGGAGGAGTCAGCTACAAAATGTTTCCCATAGAAAGGGGAGGAGTCAGCTACAAAATTGCTGCCTAGGGAAGGGGAGGAGTCATCTACAAAATGGCAGCTATACAAAGGGGAGGAGTCATCTACAAAATGGCTGCCATACAAAGCGGAGGATTCAGCTACAAAATTGCTGCCTAGGGAAGGGGAGGAGTCAGCTACAAAATGTCTCCCATAGAAAGGCGAGGAGTCAGCTACAAAATTGTTGCCTAGGGAAGGGGAGGAGTCAGCTACAAAATGGCTGCCTAGGGAAGGGGAGGAGTCAGCTACAAAATGGCTGCCTAGGGAAGGGGAGGAGTCTTCTACAAAATGGCTGCCATGAGAAGGGGAGGAGTCAGCTACAAAATGGCTGCCTAGGGAAGGAGAGGAGTCATCTACAAATTGGCTGTTATACAAAGGGGTGGAGTATGCTACAAAATGGCTGCCATGAGAAGGGGAGGACTCAGCTACAAAATGTCTCCCATAGAAAGGGGGGAGTCAGCTACAGAATGGCTGCCTAGGGAAGGGGAGGAGTCTTCTACAAAATGGCTGCCATGAGAAGGGGAGGTGTCAGCTACAAAATGGCTGCCTAGGGAGGGGGAGGAGTCAGCTAGAAAATGGCTGCCTAGGGAAGGGGAGGAGTCAGCTACAAAATGTCTCCCATAGAAAGTGGAGGAGTCAGCTACAAAATGGCTGCCTAGGGAAGGGGAGAAGTCAGCTACAAAATGGCTGCCTAGGGAAGGGGAGGAGTCTTCTACAAAATGGCTGCCATGAGAAGGGGTGGAGTCAGCTACAAAATGGCTGCCTAGGGAAGGGGAAAGTCAGCTACAAAATGGTTGCCATGTGTCAGCTACAAAATGTCTGCCATAGAAAGGGGAGGGGTCAGCTACAAAATGGCTACCTAGGGGAGGGGAGGAGTCAGCTACAAAATGGCTGCCTAGGTAAAGGGGAGGAGTCAGCTACAAAATGGCTGCCTAGGGAAGGGGAGGAGTCTTCTACAAAATGGCTGCCATGAGAAGGGGAGGGGTCAGCTACAAAATGGCTGCCTAGGTAGGGGGAGGAGTCAGCTACAAAATGTCTCCCATAGAAAGGGGAGGAGTCAGCTACAAAATGGCTGCCTAGGGAAGTGGAGGAGTCAGCTACAAAATAGCTGCTATACAAAGGGGTGGAGTATGCTACAAAATGGCTGCCATGAGTAGGGGAGGAGTCAGCTACAAAATGGCTGCCATGAGAAGGGGAGGTGTCAGCTACAAAATGGCTGCCTAGGGAGGGGGAGGAGTCAGCTACAAACTGGCTGCCTAAGGAAGGGGAGGAGTCAGCTACAAAATGGCTGCCTAAGGAAGGGGAGGAGTCAGCTACAAAATGTCTCCCATAGAAAGGGGAGGAATCCGCTACAAAATTGCTGCCTAGGGAAGGGGAGGAGTCAGCTACAAAATGTCTCCCATAGCAAGGGGAGGAGTCAGCTACAAAATTGCTGCCTAGGGAAGGGGAGGAGTCAGCTACAAAATGGCTGCCTAGGGAAGGGGAGGAGTCTTCTACAAAATGGCTGCCATGAGAAGGGGAGGAGTCAGCTACAAAATGGCTGCCTAGGGAAGCGGAGGAGTCATCTACAAATTGGCTGCTATACAAAGGGGTGGAGTATGCTACAAAATGGCTGCCATGAGAAGGGGAGGAGTCAGCTACAAAATGTCTCCCATAGAAAGGGGGGAGTCAGCTACAGAATGGCTGCCTAGGGAAGGGGAGGAGTCTTCTACAAAATGGCTGCCATGAGAAGGGGAGGTGTCAGCTACAAAATGGCTGCCTAGGGAGCGGGAGGAGTCAGCTAGAAAATGGCTGCCTAGGGAAGGGGAGGAGTCAGCTACAAAATGTCTCCCATAGAAAGTGGCGGAGTCAGCTACAAAATGGCTGCCTAGGGAAGGGGAGAAGTCAGCTACAAAATGGCTGCCTAGGGAAGGGGAGGAGTCTTCTACAAAATGGCTGCCATGAGAAGGGGTGGAGTCAGCTACAAAATGGCTGCCTAGGGAAGGGGAAAGTCAGCTACAAAATGGTTGCCATGTGTCAGCTACAAAATGTCTGCCATAGAAAGGGGAGGGGTCAGCTACAAAATTGCTCCCTAGGGAAGGGGAGGAGTCAGCTACAAAATGGCTGCCTAGGGAAGGGGAGGAGTCAGCTACAAAATGTTACCCATAGAAAGGGGAGGAGTCAGCTACAAAATTGCTGCCTAGGGAAGGGGAGGAGTCAGCTACAAAATGGCTGCCTATGGAAGGGGAGGAGTCTTCTACAAAATGGCTGCCTAGGGAAGGGGACAGTCAGCCAAAAAATGGTTGCCATGTGTCAGCTACAAAATGTCTGCCATAGAAAGGGGAGGGGTCAGCTACAAAATGGCTACCTAGGGGAGGGGAGGAGTCAGCTACAAAATGGCTGCCTAGGTAAAGGGGAGGAGTCAGCTACAAAATGGCTGCCTAGGGAGGGGGAGCAGTTAGCTACAAAATGGCTGCCTAGGGAAGGGGAGGAGTCAGCTACAAAATGGATGCTATACAAAGGGGTGGAGTATGCTACAAAATTGCTGTCTAGGGAAGGGGAAGAGTCAGCTACAAAATGGCTGCCATGAGAAGGGGTGGAGTCAACTACAAAATGGCTGCCTAGGGAAGGGAACAGTCAGCTACAAAATGTCTCCCATAGAAAGGGGAGGAGTCAGCTACAAAATTGCTGCCTAGGGAAGGGGAGGAGTCAGCTACAAAATGGCTGCCTAGGGAAGGGGAGGAGTCTTCTACAAAATGGCTGCCATGAGAAGGGGTGGAGTCAGCTACAAAATGGCTGCCTAGGTAAAGGGGAGGAGTCAGAACAAAATGGCTGCCTAGGGAGGGGGAGGAGTCAGCTTCAAAATGGCTGCCTAGGGAAGGGGAGGAGTCAGCTACAAAATGTCTCCCATAGAAAGGGGAGGAGTCAGCTACAAAATTGCTGCCTAGAGAAGGGGAGGAGTCAGCGACAAAATGTCTCCCATAGAAAGGGCTGGAGTCAGCTATAAAATTGCTGCCTAGGGAAGGGGAGGAGTCAGCTACAAAATGGCTGCCTAGGGAAGGGGAGGAGTCATCTACAAAATGGCAGCTATACAAAGGGGAGGAGTCATCTACAAAATGGATGCCATACAAAGCGGAGGGGTCAGCTACAAAATGGCTGCCATGAGAAGGGAAGGAGTCAGCTACAAAATGTTTCCCATAGAAACGGGAGGAGTCAGCTACAAAATTGCTGCCTAGGGAAGGGGAGGAGTCATCTACAAAATGGCAGCTATACAAAGGGGTTGAGTCATCTACAAAATGGCTGCCATACAAAGCGGAAGGGTCAGCTACAAAATGGCTGCCTAGGGAAGGGAACAGTCAGCTACAAAATGTCTCCCATAGAAAGGGGAGGAGTCAGCTACAAAATTGCTGCCTAGGGAAGGGGAGGAGTCAGCTACAAAATGGCTGCCTAGGGAAGGGGAGGAGTCTTCTACAAAATGGCTGCCATGAGAAGGGGTGGAGTCAGCTACAAAATGGCTGCCTAGGTAAAGGGGAGGAGTCAGGAACAAAATGGCTGCCTAGGGAGGGGGAGGAGTCAGCTACAAAATGGCTGCCTAGGGAAGGGGAGGAATCAGCTACAAAATGGCTGCCTAGGTAAAGGGGAGGAGTCAGGTACAAAATGGCTGCCTAGGGAGGGGGAGGAGTCATCTACAAAATGGCAGCTATACAAAGGGGAGGAGTAATCTACAATATGGCTGCCATACAAAGCGGAGGAGTCAGCTACAAAATTGCTGCCTAGTGAAGGGGAGGAGTCAGCTACAAAATGGCTGCCTAGGGGAGGGGAGGGGTCAGCTACAAAATGGCTGCCTACTTAAAGGGGAGGAGTCAGCTACAAAATGGCTGCCTAGGGAGGGGGAGCAGTCAGCTACAAAATGGCTGCCTAGGGAAGGGGAGGAGTCAGCTACAAAATGGATGCTATACAAAGGGGTGGAGTATGCTACAAAATTGCTGTCTAGGGAAGGGGAAGAGTCAGCTACAAAATGGCTGCCATGAGAATGGGTGGAGTCAACTACAAAATGGCTGCCTAGGGAAGGGAACAGTCAGCTACAAAATGTCTCCCATAGAAATGGGAGGAGTCAGCTACAAAATTACTGCCTAGAGAAGGGGAGGAGTCAGCTACAAAATGGCTGCCTAGGGAAGGGGAGGAGTCTTCTACAAAATGGCTGCCATGAGAAGGGGTGGAGTCAGCTAAAAATGGCTGCCTAGGTATAGGGGAGGAGTCAGGAACAAAATGGCTGCCTAGGGAGGGGGAGGAGTCAGCTACAAAATGGCTGCCTAGGGAAGGGGAGGAGTCAGCTACAAAATGTCTCCTATAGAAAGGGGAGGAGTCCGCTACAAAATTGCTGCCTAGAGAAGGGGAGGAGTCAGCTACAAAATGTCTCCCATAGAAAGGGCTGGAGTCAGCTACAAAATGGCTGCCTAGGGAAGGGGAGGAGTCAGCTACAAAATGGCTGCCTAGGGAAGGGGAGGAGTCATCTACAAAATGGCAGGAATACAAAGGGGAGGAGTCATCTACAAAATGGATGCCATACAAAGCGGAGGGGTCAGCTACAAAATGGCTGCCATGAGAAGGGAAGGAGTCAGCTACAAAATGTTTCCCATAGAAAGGGGAGGAGTCAGCTACAAAATTGCTGCCTAGGGAAGGGGAGGAATCAGCTACAAAATGGCTGCCTAGGGCAGGGGAGGAGTCAGCTACAAAATGTCTTCCATAGGAAGGGGAAGAGTCAGCTACAAAATTGCTGCCTAGGGAAGGGGAGGAGTCAGCTACAAAATGGCTGCCTAGGGAAGGGGAGGAGTCAGCTACAAAATGTCTCCCATAGAAAGGGGAGGAGTCAGCTACAAAATTTCTGCCGAGATAAGGGGAGGAGTCAGCTACAAAATGGCTGCCTAGGGAAGGGGAGGAGTCTTCTACAAAATGGCTGCCATGAGAAGGGGTGGAGTCAGCTACAAAATGGCTGCCTAGGGAAGGGGAAAGTCAGCTACAAAATGGTTGCCATGTGTCAGCTACAAAATGTCTGCCATAGAAAGGGGAGGGGTCAGCTACAAAATGGCTACCTAGGGGAGGGGAGAAGTCAGCTACAAAATGGCTGCCTAGGTAAAGGGGAGGAGTCAGCTACAAAAATGGCTGCCTAGGGAAGGGGAGGAGTCAGCTACAAAATGGCTGACATGAGAAGGGGTGGAGTAAGATACAAAATGGCTGCCTAGGGAAGGGGAGGAGTCTTCTACAAAATGGCTGCCATGAGAAGGGGAGGAGTCAGCTACAAAATGGCTGCCATGAGAAGGGGAGGTGTCAGCTACAAAATGGCTGCCTAGGGAGGGGGAGGAGTCAGCTACAAAGTGGTTGCCTAGGGAAGGGGAGGAGTCAGCTACAAAATGTCTCCCATAGAAAGGGGAGGGGTCAGCTACAAAATTGCGCCCTAGGGAAGGGGAGGAGTCAGCTATAATATGGCTGCCTAGGGAAGGGGAGGAGTCAGCTACAAAATGTTTCCCATAGAAAGGGGAGGAGTCAGCCACAAAATTGCTGCCTAGGGAAGGGGAGGAGTCAGCTACAAAATGGCTGCCTATGGAAGGGGAGGAGTCTTCTACAAAATGGCTGCCTAGGGAAGGGGACAGTCAGCTACAAAATGGTTGCCATGTGTCAGCTACAAAATGTCTGCCATAGAAAGGGGAGGGGTCAGCTACAAAATGGCTACCTAGGGGAGGGGAGGAGTCAGCTACAAAATGGCTGCCTAGGTAAAGGGGAGGAGTCAGCTACAAAATGGCTGCCTTGGTAAAGGGGAGGAGTCAGGAACAAAATGGCTGCCTAGGGAGGGGGAGGAGTCAGCTCCAAAATGGCTGCCTAGGGAAGGGGAGGGGTCAGCTACAAAATGGCTGCCTAGGGAAGGGGAGGAGTCATCTACAAATTGGCTGCTATACAAAGGGGTGGAGTATGCTACAAAACGGCTGCCATGAGAAGGGGAGGAGTCAGCTACAAAATGTCTCCCATAGAAAGGGGGGGAGTCAGCTACAGAATGGCTGCCTAGGGAAGGGGAGGAGTCTTCTACAAAATGGCTGCCATGAGAAGGGGAGGTGTCAGCTACAAAATGGCTGCCTAGGGAGGGGGAGGAGTCAGCTACAAAATGGCTGCCTAGGGAAGCGGAGGAGTCAGCTAGAAAATGTCTCCCATAGAAAGTGGAGAAGTCAGCTACAAAATGGCTGCCTAGTGAAGGGGAGGAGTCAGCTACAAAATGGCTGCTATACAAAGGGGTGGAGTATGCTACAAAATGGCTGCCATGAGTAGGGGAGGAGTCAGCTACAAAATGGCTGCCATACAAAGCGGAGGAGTCAGCTACAAAATTGCTGCCTAGGGAAGGGGAGGAGTCAGGTACAAAATGGCTGCCTAGGGAAGGGGAGGAGTCAGCTACAAAATGTCTCCCATAGAAAGGCGAGGAGTCAGCTACAAAATTGTTGCCTAGGGAAGGGGAGGAGTCAGCTACAAAATGGCTGCCTAGGGAAGGGGAGGAGTCTTCTACAAAATGGCTGCCATGAGAAGGGGAGGTGTCAGCTACAAAATGGCTGCCTAGGGAGGGGGAGGAGTCAGCTAGAAAATGGCTGCCTAGGGAAGGGGAGGAGTCAGCTACAAAACGTCTCCCATAGAAAGTGGAGGAGTCAGCTACAAAATGGCTGCCTAGGGAGGGGGAGGAGTCAGCTAGAAAATGGCTGCCTAGGGAAGGGGAGGAGTCAGCTACAAAATGTCTCCCATAGAAAGTGGAGGAGTCAGCTACAAAATGGCTGCCTAGGGAAGGGGAGAAGTCAGCTACAAAATGGCTGCCTAGGGAAGGGGAGGAGTCTTCTAAAAATGGCTGCCATGAGAAGGGGTGGAGTCAGCTACAAAATGGCTGCCTAGGGAAGGGGAAAGTCAGCTACAAAATGGTTGCCATGTGTCAGCTACAAAATGTCTGCCATAGAAAGGGGAGGGGTCAGCTACAAAATGTCTGCCATAGAAAGGGGAGGAGTCAGCTACAAAATGGCTGCCTAGGTAAAGGGGAGGAGTCAGCTACAAAAATGGATGCCTAGGGAAGGGGAGGAGTCAGCTACAAAATGGCTGACATGAGAAGGGGTGGAGTCAGATACAAAATGGCTGCCTAGGGAAGGGGAGGAGTCAGCTACTAAATGGCTGCCTAGGGAAGGGGAGGAGTCTTCTACAAAATGGCTGCGATGAGAAGGGGAGGAGTCAGCTACAAAATGGCTGCCATGAGAAGGGGAGGTGTCAGCTACAAAATGGCTGCCATGAGAATGGGAGGTGTCAGCTACAAAATGGCTGCCTAAGGAGGGGGAGGGGTCAGCTACAAAATTGCTCCCTAGGGAAGGGGAGGAGTCAGCTACTAAATGGCTGCCTAGGGAAGGGGAGGAGTCAGCTACAAAATGTTACCCATAGAAAGGGGAGGAGTCAGCTACAAAATTGCTGCCTAGGGAAGGGGAGGAGTCAGCTACAAAATGGCTGCCTATGGAAGGGGAGGAGTCTTCTACAAAATGGCTGCCTAGGGAAGGGGACAGTCAGCCAAAAAATGGTTGCCATGTGTCAGCTACAAAATGTCTGCCATAGAAAGGGGAGGGGTCAGCTACAAAATGGCTACCTAGGGGAGGGGAGGAGTCAGCTACAAAATGGCTGCCTAGGTAAAGGGGAGGAGTCAGCTACAAAATGGCTGCCTAGGGAGGGGGAGCAGTTAGCTACAAAATGGCTGCCTAGGGAAGGGGAGGAGTCAGCTACAAAATGGATGCTATACAAAGGGGTGGAGTATGCTACAAAATTGCTGTCTAGGGAAGGGGAAGAGTCAGCTACAAAATGGCTGCCATGAGAAGGGGTGGAGTCAACTACAAAATGGCTGCCTAGGGAAGGGAACAGTCAGCTACAAAATGTCTCCCATAGAAAGGGGAGGAGTCAGCTACAAAATTGCTGCCTAGGGAAGGGGAGGAGTCAGCTACAAAATGGCTGCCTAGGGAAGGGGAGGAGTCTTCTACAAAATGGCTGCCATGAGAAGGGGTGGAGTCAGCTACAAAATGGCTGCCTAGGTAAAGGGGAGGAGTCAGAACAAAATGGCTGCCTAGGGAGGGGGAGGAGTCAGCTTCAAAATGGCTGCCTAGGGAAGGGGAGGAGTCAGCTACAAAATGTCTCCCATAGAAAGGGGAGGAGTCAGCTACAAAATTGCTGCCTAGAGAAGGGGAGGAGTCAGCGACAAAATGTCTCCCATAGAAAGGGCTGGAGTCAGCTATAAAATTGCTGCCTAGGGAAGGGGAGGAGTCAGCTACAAAATGGCTGCCTAGGGAAGGGGAGGAGTCATCTACAAAATGGCAGCTATACAAAGGGGAGGAGTCATCTACAAAATGGATGCCATACAAAGCGGAGGGGTCAGCTACAAAATGGCTGCCATGAGAAGGGAAGGAGTCAGCTACAAAATGTTTCCCATAGAAACGGGAGGAGTCAGCTACAAAATTGCTGCCTAGGGAAGGGGAGGAGTCATCTACAAAATGGCAGCTATACAAAGGGGTTGAGTCATCTACAAAATGGCTGCCATACAAAGCGGAAGGGTCAGCTACAAAATGGCTGCCTAGGGAAGGGAACAGTCAGCTACAAAATGTCTCCCATAGAAAGGGGAGGAGTCAGCTACAAAATTGCTGCCTAGGGAAGGGGAGGAGTCAGCTACAAAATGGCTGCCTAGGGAAGGGGAGGAGTCTTCTACAAAATGGCTGCCATGAGAAGGGGTGGAGTCAGCTACAAAATGGCTGCCTAGGTAAAGGGGAGGAGTCAGGAACAAAATGGCTGCCTAGGGAGGGGGAGGAGTCAGCTACAAAATGGCTGCCTAGGGAAGGGGAGGAATCAGCTACAAAATGGCTGCCTAGGTAAAGGGGAGGAGTCAGGTACAAAATGGCTGCCTAGGGAGGGGGAGGAGTCATCTACAAAATGGCAGCTATACAAAGGGGAGGAGTAATCTACAATATGGCTGCCATACAAAGCGGAGGAGTCAGCTACAAAATTGCTGCCTAGTGAAGGGGAGGAGTCAGCTACAAAATGGCTGCCTAGGGGAGGGGAGGGGTCAGCTACAAAATGGCTGCCTACTTAAAGGGGAGGAGTCAGCTACAAAATGGCTGCCTAGGGAGGGGGAGCAGTCAGCTACAAAATGGCTGCCTAGGGAAGGGGAGGAGTCAGCTACAAAATGGATGCTATACAAAGGGGTGGAGTATGCTACAAAATTGCTGTCTAGGGAAGGGGAAGAGTCAGCTACAAAATGGCTGCCATGAGAATGGGTGGAGTCAACTACAAAATGGCTGCCTAGGGAAGGGAACAGTCAGCTACAAAATGTCTCCCATAGAAATGGGAGGAGTCAGCTACAAAATTACTGCCTAGAGAAGGGGAGGAGTCAGCTACAAAATGGCTGCCTAGGGAAGGGGAGGAGTCTTCTACAAAATGGCTGCCATGAGAAGGGGTGGAGTCAGCTAAAAATGGCTGCCTAGGTATAGGGGAGGAGTCAGGAACAAAATGGCTGCCTAGGGAGGGGGAGGAGTCAGCTACAAAATGGCTGCCTAGGGAAGGGGAGGAGTCAGCTACAAAATGTCTCCTATAGAAAGGGGAGGAGTCCGCTACAAAATTGCTGCCTAGAGAAGGGGAGGAGTCAGCTACAAAATGTCTCCCATAGAAAGGGCTGGAGTCAGCTACAAAATGGCTGCCTAGGGAAGGGGAGGAGTCAGCTACAAAATGGCTGCCTAGGGAAGGGGAGGAGTCATCTACAAAATGGCAGGAATACAAAGGGGAGGAGTCATCTACAAAATGGATGCCATACAAAGCGGAGGGGTCAGCTACAAAATGGCTGCCATGAGAAGGGAAGGAGTCAGCTACAAAATGTTTCCCATAGAAAGGGGAGGAGTCAGCTACAAAATTGCTGCCTAGGGAAGGGGAGGAATCAGCTACAAAATGGCTGCCTAGGGCAGGGGAGGAGTCAGCTACAAAATGTCTTCCATAGGAAGGGGAAGAGTCAGCTACAAAATTGCTGCCTAGGGAAGGGGAGGAGTCAGCTACAAAATGGCTGCCTAGGGAAGGGGAGGAGTCAGCTACAAAATGTCTCCCATAGAAAGGGGAGGAGTCAGCTACAAAATTTCTGCCGAGGGAAGGGGAGGAGTCAGCTACAAAATGGCTGCCTAGGGAAGGGGAGGAGTCTTCTACAAAATGGCTGCCATGAGAAGGGGTGGAGTCAGCTACAAAATGGCTGCCTAGGGAAGGGGAAAGTCAGCTACAAAATGGTTGCCATGTGTCAGCTACAAAATGTCTGCCATAGAAAGGGGAGGGGTCAGCTACAAAATGGCTACCTAGGGGAGGGGAGAAGTCAGCTACAAAATGGCTGCCTAGGTAAAGGGGAGGAGTCAGATACAAAAATGGCTGCCTAGGGAAGGGGAGGAGTCAGCTACAAAATGGCTGACATGAGAAGGGGTGGAGTAAGATACAAAATGGCTGCCTAGGGAAGGGGAGGATTCAGCTACTAAATGGCTGCCTAGGGAAGGGGAGGAGTCTTCTACAAAATGGCTGCCATGAGAAGGGGAGGAGTCAGCTACAAAATGGCTGCCATGAGAAGGGGAGGTGTCAGCTACAAAATGGCTGCCTAGGGAGGGGGAGGAGTCAGCTACAAAGTGGTTGCCTAGGGAAGGGGAGGAGTCAGCTACAAAATGTCTCCCATAGAAAGGGGAGGGGTCAGCTACAAAATTGCGCCCTAGGGAAGGGGAGGAGTCAGCTATAATATGGCTGCCTAGGGAAGGGGAGGAGTCAGCTACAAAATGTTTCCCATAGAAAGGGGAGGAGTCAGCCACAAAATTGCTGCCTAGGGAAGGGGAGGAGTCAGCTACAAAATGGCTGCCTATGGAAGGGGAGGAGTCTTCTACAAAATGGCTGCCATGAGAAGGGGTGGAGTCAGCTAAAAATGGCTGCCTAGGTATAGGGGAGGAGTCAGGAACAAAATGGCTGCCTAGGGAGGGGGAGGAGTCAGCTACAAAATGGCTGCCTAGGGAAGGGGAGGAGTCAGCTACAAAATGTCTCCTATAGAAAGGGGAGGAGTCCGCTACAAAATTGCTGCCTAGAGAAGGGGAGGAGTCAGCTACAAAATGTCTCCCATAGAAAGGGCTGGAGTCAGCTACAAAATGGCTGCCTAGGGAAGGGGAGGAGTCAGCTACAAAATGGCTGCCTAGGGAAGGGGAGGAGTCATCTACAAAATGGCAGGAATACAAAGGGGAGGAGTCATCTACAAAATGGATGCCATACAAAGCGGAGGGGTCAGCTACAAAATGGCTGCCATGAGAAGGGAAGGAGTCAGCTACAAAATGTTTCCCATAGAAAGGGGAGGAGTCAGCTACAAAATTGCTGCCTAGGGAAGGGGAGGAATCAGCTACAAAATGGCTGCCTAGGGCAGGGGAGGAGTCAGCTACAAAATGTCTTCCATAGGAAGGGGAAGAGTCAGCTACAAAATTGCTGCCTAGGGAAGGGGAGGAGTCAGCTACAAAATGGCTGCCTAGGGAAGGGGAGGAGTCAGCTACAAAATGTCTCCCATAGAAAGGGGAGGAGTCAGCTACAAAATTTCTGCCGAGGGAAGGGGAGGAGTCAGCTACAAAATGGCTGCCTAGGGAAGGGGAGGAGTCTTCTACAAAATGGCTGCCATGAGAAGGGGTGGAGTCAGCTACAAAATGGCTGCCTAGGGAAGGGGAAAGTCAGCTACAAAATGGTTGCCATGTGTCAGCTACAAAATGTCTGCCATAGAAAGGGGAGGGGTCAGCTACAAAATGGCTACCTAGGGGAGGGGAGAAGTCAGCTACAAAATGGCTGCCTAGGTAAAGGGGAGGAGTCAGCTACAAAAATGGCTGCCTAGGGAAGGGGAGGAGTCAGCTACAAAATGGCTGACATGAGAAGGGGTGGAGTAAGATACAAAATGGCTGCCTAGGGAAGGGGAGGATTCAGCTACTAAATGGCTGCCTAGGGAAGGGGAGGAGTCTTCTACAAAATGGCTGCCATGAGAAGGGGAGGAGTCAGCTACAAAATGGCTGCCATGAGAAGGGGAGGTGTCAGCTACAAAATGGCTGCCTAGGGAGGGGGAGGAGTCAGCTACAAAGTGGTTGCCTAGGGAAGGGGAGGAGTCAGCTACAAAATGTCTCCCATAGAAAGGGGAGGGGTCAGCTACAAAATTGCGCCCTAGGGAAGGGGAGGAGTCAGCTATAATATGGCTGCCTAGGGAAGGGGAGGAGTCAGCTACAAAATGTTTCCCATAGAAAGGGGAGGAGTCAGCCACAAAATTGCTGCCTAGGGAAGGGGAGGAGTCAGCTACAAAATGGCTGCCTATGGAAGGGGAGGAGTCTTCTACAAAATGGCTGCCTAGGGAAGGGGACAGTCAGCTACAAAATGGTTGCCATGTGTCAGCTACAAAATGTCTGCCATAGAAAGGGGAGGGGTCAGCTACAAAATGGCTACCTAGGGGAGGGGAGGAGTCAGCTACAAAATGGCTGCCTAGGTAAAGGGGAGGAGTCAGCTACAAAATGGCTGCCTTGGTAAAGGGGAGGAGTCAGGAACAAAATGGCTGCCTAGGGAGGGGGAGGAGTCAGCTCCAAAATGGCTGCCTAGGGAAGGGGAGGGGTCAGCTACAAAATGGCTGCCTAGGGAAGGGGAGGAGTCATCTACAAATTGGCTGCTATACAAAGGGGTGGAGTATGCTACAAAACGGCTGCCATGAGAAGGGGAGGAGTCAGCTACAAAATGTCTCCCATAGAAAGGGGGGGAGTCAGCTACAGAATGGCTGCCTAGGGAAGGGGAGGAGTCTTCTACAAAATGGCTGCCATGAGAAGGGGAGGTGTCAGCTACAAAATGGCTGCCTAGGGAGGGGGAGGAGTCAGCTACAAAATGGCTGCCTAGGGAAGCGGAGGAGTCAGCTAGAAAATGTCTCCCATAGAAAGTGGAGAAGTCAGCTACAAAATGGCTGCCTAGTGAAGGGGAGGAGTCAGCTACAAAATGGCTGCTATACAAAGGGGTGGAGTATGCTACAAAATGGCTGCCATGAGTAGGGGAGGAGTCAGCTACAAAATGGCTGCCATACAAAGCGGAGGAGTCAGCTACAAAATTGCTGCCTAGGGAAGGGGAGGAGTCAGGTACAAAATGGCTGCCTAGGGAAGGGGAGGAGTCAGCTACAAAATGTCTCCCATAGAAAGGCGAGGAGTCAGCTACAAAATTGTTGCCTAGGGAAGGGGAGGAGTCAGCTACAAAATGGCTGCCTAGGGAAGGGGAGGAGTCTTCTACAAAATGGCTGCCATGAGAAGGGGAGGTGTCAGCTACAAAATGGCTGCCTAGGGAGGGGGAGGAGTCAGCTAGAAAATGGCTGCCTAGGGAAGGGGAGGAGTCAGCTACAAAACGTCTCCCATAGAAAGTGGAGGAGTCAGCTACAAAATGGCTGCCTAGGGAGGGGGAGGAGTCAGCTAGAAAATGGCTGCCTAGGGAAGGGGAGGAGTCAGCTACAAAATGTCTCCCATAGAAAGTGGAGGAGTCAGCTACAAAATGGCTGCCTAGGGAAGGGGAGAAGTCAGCTACAAAATGGCTGCCTAGGGAAGGGGAGGAGTCTTCTAAAAATGGCTGCCATGAGAAGGGGTGGAGTCAGCTACAAAATGGCTGCCTAGGGAAGGGGAAAGTCAGCTACAAAATGGTTGCCATGTGTCAGCTACAAAATGTCTGCCATAGAAAGGGGAGGGGTCAGCTACAAAATGTCTGCCATAGAAAGGGGAGGAGTCAGCTACAAAATGGCTGCCTAGGTAAAGGGGAGGAGTCAGCTACAAAAATGGATGCCTAGGGAAGGGGAGGAGTCAGCTACAAAATGGCTGACATGAGAAGGGGTGGAGTCAGATACAAAATGGCTGCCTAGGGAAGGGGAGGAGTCAGCTACTAAATGGCTGCCTAGGGAAGGGGAGGAGTCTTCTACAAAATGGCTGCGATGAGAAGGGGAGGAGTCAGCTACAAAATGGCTGCCATGAGAAGGGGAGGTGTCAGCTACAAAATGGCTGCCATGAGAATGGGAGGTGTCAGCTACAAAATGGCTGCCTAAGGAGGGGGAGGGGTCAGCTACAAAATTGCTCCCTAGGGAAGGGGAGGAGTCAGCTACTAAATGGCTGCCTAGGGAAGGGTAGGAGTCTTCTACAAAATGGCTGCTTAGGGAAGCGGAGGAGTCAGCTACAAAATGTCTCCCATAGAAAGTGGAGAAGTCAGCTACAAAATGGCTGCCTAGTGAAGGGGAGGAGTCAGCTACAAAATGGCTGCTATACAAAGGGGTGGAGTATGCTACAAAATGGCTGCCATGAGTAGGGGAGGAGTCAGCTACAAAATGGCTGCCATACAAAGCGGAGGAGTCAGCTACAAAATTGCTGCCTAGGGAAGGGGAGGAGTCAGGTACAAAATGGCTGCCTAGGGAAGGGGAGGAGTCAGCTACAAAATGTCTCCCATAGAAAGGCGAGGAGTCAGCTACAAAATTGTTGCCTAGGGAAGGGGAGGAGTCAGCTACAAAATGGCTGCCTAGGGAAGGGGAGGAGTCTTCTACAAAATGGCTGCCATGAGAAGGGGAGGTGTCAGCTACAAAATGGCTGCCTAGGGAGGGGGAGGAGTCAGCTAGAAAATGGCTGCCTAGGGAAGGGGAGGAGTCAGCTACAAAACGTCTCCCATAGAAAGTGGAGGAGTCAGCTACAAAATGGCTGCCTAGGGAGAGGGAGGAGTCAGCTAGAAAATGGCTGCCTACGGAAGGGGAGGAGTCAGCTACAAAATGTCTCCCATAGAAAGTGGAGGAGTCAGCTACAAAATGGCTACCTAGGGGAGGGGAGGAGTCAGCTACAAAATGGCTGCCTAGGTAAAGGGGAGGAGTCAGCTACAAAAATGGCTGCCTAGGGAAGGGGAGGAGTCAGCTACAAAATGGCTGACATGAGAAGGGGTGGAGTCAGATACAAAATGGCTGCCTAGGGAAGGGGAGGAGTCAGCTACTAAATGGCTGCCTAGGGAAGGGGAGGAGTCTTCTACAAAATGGCTGCCATGAGAAGGGGAGGAGTCAGCTACAAAATGGCTGCCATGAGAAGGGGAGGTGTCAGCTACAAAATGGCTGCCTAAGGAGGGGGAGGGGTCAGCTACAAAATTGCTCCCTAGGGAAGGGGAGGAGTCAGCTACAAAATGGCTGCGTAGGGAAGGGGAGGAGTCAGCTACAAAATGGCTGCCTAGGGAAGGGGACAGTCAGCTACAAAATGGTTGCCATGTGTCAGCTACAAAATGTCTGCCATAGAAAGGGGAGGGGTCAGCTACAAAATGGCTACCTAGGGGAGGGGAGTAGTCAGCTACAAAATGGCTGCCTAGGTAAAGGGGAGGAGTCAGCTACAAAATGGCTGCCTAGGGAGGGGGAGCAGTCAGCTACAAAATGGCTGCCTAGGGAAGGGGAGGAGTCAGCTACAAAATGGATGCTATAAAAAAGGGGTGGATTATGCTACAAAATTGCTGTCTAGGGAAGGGGAAGAGTCAGCTACAAAATGGCTGCCATGAGAAGGGGTGGAGTCAACTACAAAATGGCTGCCTAGGGAAGGGGACAGTCAGCTACAAAATGTCTCCCTTAGAAAGGGGAGGAGTCAGCTACAAAATTGCTGCCTAGGGAAGCGGAGGAGTCAGCTACAAAATGGCTGCCTAGGGAAGGGGAGGAGTCTTCTACAAAATGGCTGCCATGAGAAGGGGTGGAGTCAGCTACAAAATGGCTGCCTAGGGAAGGGGACAGTCAGCTACAAAATGGTTGCCATGTGTCAGCTACAAAATGGCTACCTAGGGAAGTGGAGGAGTCAGCTACAAAATGGCTGCCTAGGTAAAGGGGAGGAGTCAGGAACAAAATGGCTGCCTAGGGAGGGGGAGGAGTCAGCTCCAAAATGTCTGCCTAGGGAAGGGGAGGAGTCAGCTACAAAATTGCTGCCTAGGGAGGGGGAGCAGTCAGCTACAAAATGGCTGCCTAGGGCGGGGGAGCAGTCAGCTACAAAATGGCTGCCTAGGGAAGGGGAGGAGTCAGCTACAAAATGGCTGCCTAGGTAAAGGGGAGGAGTCAGGAACAAAATGGCTGCCTAGGGAGGGGGAGGAGTCAGCTCCAAAATGGTTGCTAGGGAAGGGGAGGAGTCAGCTACAAAATGTCTCCCATAGAAAGGGGAGGGGTCAGCTACAAAATTGCTGCCTAGAGAAGGGGAGGAGTCAGCGACAAAATTTCTCCCATAGAAAGGGCGGGAGTCAGCTAAAAAATGGCTGCCTAGGGAAGGGGAGAAGTCAGCTACAAAATGGCTGCCATGAGAAGGGGTGGAGTCAGCTACAAAATGGCTGCCTAGGGAAGGGGAAAGTCAGCTACAAAATGGTTGCCATGTGTCAGCTACAAAATGTCTGCCATAGAAAGGGGAGGGGTCAGCTACAAAATGGCTACCTAGGGGAGGGGAGGAGTCAGCTACAAAATGGCTGCCTAGGTAAAGGGGAGGAGTCAGCTACAAAATCGCTGCCTAGGGAAGGGGAGGAGTCTTCTACAAAATGGCTGCCATGAGAAGGGGAGGTGTCAGCTACAAAATGGCTGCCTAGGTAGGCGGAGGAGTCAGCTACAAAATGTCTCCCATAGAAAGGGGAGGAGTCTTCTACAAAATGGCTGCCATGAGAAGGGGAGGTGTCAGCTACAAAATGGCTGCCTAGGTAGGGGGAGGAGTCAGCTACAAAATGTCTCCCATAGAAAGGGGAGGAGTCAGCTACAAAATGGCTGCCTAGGGAAGTGGAGGAGTCAGCTACAAAATAGCTGCTATACAAAGAGGTGGAGTATGCTACAAAATGGCTGCCATGAGTAGGGGAGGAGTCAGCTACAAAATGGCTGCCATGAGAAGGGGAGGTGTCAGCTACAAAATGGCTGCCTAGGGAGGGGGAGGAGTCAGCTACAAACTAGCTGCCTAAGGAAGGGGAGGAGTCAGCTACAAAATGGCTGCCTAAGGAAGGGGAGGAGTCAGCTACAAAATGTCTCCCATAGAAAGGGGAGGAGTCAGCTACAAAATGGCTGCCTAGGGAAGGGGAGGAGTCATCTACAAAATGGCAGCTATACAAAGTGGAAGAGTCATCTACAAAATGGATGCCATACAAAGCGGAAGGGTCAGCTACAAAATGGCTGCCATGAGAAGGGAAGGAGTCAGCTACAAAATGTTTCCCATAGAAAGGGGAGGAGTCAGCTACAAAATTGCTGCCTAGGGAAGGGGAGGAGTCATCTACAAAATGGCAGCTATACAAAGGGGAGGAGTCATCTACAAAATGGCTGCCATACAAGGTGGAGGAGTCAGCTACAAAATTGCTGCCTAGGGAAGGGGAGGAGTCAGCTACAAAATGGCTGCCTAGGGAAGGGGAGGAGTCAGCTACAAAATGGCTGCCTAGGGAAGGGGAGGAGTCAGCTACAAAATGTCTCCCATAGAAAGGTGAGGAGTCAGCTACAAAATTGCTGCCTAGGGAAGGGGAGGAGTCAGCTACAAAATGGCTGCCTAGGGAAGGGGAGGAGTCTTCTACAAAATGGCTGCCATGAGAAGGGCTGGAGTATGCTACAAAATGGCTGCCATGAGAAGGGGAGGAGTCAGCTACAAAATGTCTCCCATAGAAAGGGAGGAGTCAGCTACAAAATGGCTGCCTAGGGAAGGGGAGGAGTCTTCTACAAAATGTCTGCGGTAGAAAGGGGAGGGGTCAGCTACAAAATGGCTACCTAGGGGAGGGGAGGAGTCAGCTACAAAATGGCTGCCTAGGTAAAGGGGAGGAGTCAACTACAAAATGGCTGCCTAGGGAAGGGGACAGTCAGCTACAAAATGTCTCCCATAGAAAGGGGAGGAGTCAGCTACAAAATTGCTGCCTAGGGAAGGGGAGGAGTCATCTACAAAATGGCAGCTATACAAAGGGGAGGAGTCATCTAGAAAATGGCTGCCATAAAAAGCGGAGGAGTCATCTACAAAATGGATGCCATACAAAGCGGAGGAGTCAGCTACAAAATGGCTGCCTAGGGAAGGGGAGGAGTCAGCTACAAAATGGCTGCCTAGGGAAGGGGAGGAGTCAGCTACAAAATGTTTCCCATAGAAAGGGGAGGAGTCAGCTACAAAATTGCTGCCTAGGGAAGGGGAGGATTAAGCTACAAAATGGCTGCCTATGGAAGGGGAGGAGACTTCTACAAAATGGCTGCCATGAGAAGGGGAGGAGTCAGCTACAAAATGGCTGCCTAGGGAAGGGGACAGTCAGCTACAAAATGGTTGCCATGTGTCAGCTACAAAATGTCTGCCATAGAAAGGGGAGGAGTCAGCTACAAAATGTCTCCCATAGAAAGGGGAGGAGTCAGCTGCAAAATGGCTGCCTAGGGCAGGGGAGGGGTCAGCTACAAAATGTCTCCCATAGGAAGGGGAGGAGTCAGCTACAAAATGGCTGCCTAGGGAAGGGGAGGAGTCTTCTACAAAATGGCTGCCATGAGAAGGGGTGGAGTCAGCTACAAAATGGCTGCCTACGGAAGGGGAAAGTCAGCTACAAAATGGTTGCCATGTCTCAGCTACAAAATGTCTGCCATAGAAAGGGGAGGGGTCAGCTACAAAATGGCTACCTAGGGGAGGGGAGGAGTCAGCTACAAAATGGCTGCCTAGGGAAGGGGAGGAGTCTTCTACAAAATGGCTGCCATGAGAAGGGGAGGTGTCAGCTACAAAATGGCTGCCTAGGTAGGGGGAGGAGTCAGCTACAAAATGTCTCCCATAGAAAGGGGAGGAGTCAGCTACAAAATGGCTGCCTAGGGAAGTGGAGGAGTCAGCTACAAAATAGCTGCTATACAAAGGGGTGGAGTATGCTACAAAATGGCTGCCATGAGTAGGGGAGGAGTCAGCTACAAAATGGCTGCCATGAGAAGGGGAGGTGTCAGCTACAAAATGGCTGCCTAGGGAAGGGGAGGAGTCAGCTACAATTTTGGCAAATATGGCGTGGCAAATATTTTGTAGCTGACTGTCCCCTTCCCTAGGCAGCCATTTTGTAGCTGACTCCACCCCTTCTCAAGGCAGCCATTTTGTAGCTGACTCCTCCCCTCCCCTAGGTAGCCATTTTGTAGCTGACCCCTCCCCTTTCTATGGCAGACATTTTGTAGCTGAGACATGGCAACCATTTTGTAGCTGACTTTCCCCTTCCGTAGGCAGCCATTTTGTAGCTGACTCCACCCCTTCTCATGGCAGCCATTTTGTAGCTGAATCCTCCCCTTCCCTAGGCAGCCATTTTGTAGCTGACTCCTCCCCTTCCCTAGGCAGCCATTTTGTAGCTGACTCCTCCCCTTCCCTAGGCAGCCATTTTGTAGCTGACTCCTCCCCTTCCCTAGGCAGCAATTTTGTAGCTAACTCTTCCCCTTCCCTAGGCAGCCATTTTGTTGCTGACTCCTCCCCTTCCTTAGGCAGCCATTTTGTAGCTGACTCCTCCCCCTCCCTAGGCAGCCATTTTGTAGCTGACACCTCCCCTTCTCATGGCAGCCATTTTGTAGCTGACTCCTCCCCTACTCATGGCAGCCATTTTGTAGCATACTCCACCCCTTTGTATAGCAGCCATTTTGTAGCTGACTCCTCCCCTTCCCTAGGCAGCCATTTTGTAGCTGACTCCTCCCCTTTCTATGGGAGACATTTCGTAGCTGACTCCTCCCCTTCCCTAGGCAGCCATTTTGTAGCTGACTCCTCCCCATTCCCTAGGCAGCCATTTTGTAGCTGACACCTCCCCTTCTCATGGCAGCCATTTTGTAGCATACTCCACCCCTTTGTATAGCAGCCATTTTGTAGCTGACTCCTCCCCTTCCCTAGGCAGCCATTTTGTAGCATACTCCACCCCTTCTCATGGCAGCCATTTTGTAGAAGACTCCTCCCCTTCCCTAGGCAGCCATTTTGTAGCTGACTCCTCCCCTTCTCTAGGCAGCCATTTTGTAGCTGACTCCACACCTTCTCATGGCAGCTATTTTGTAGAAGACTCCTCCCCTTCACTAGGCAGCCATTTTGTAGCTGACTCCTCCCCTTTACCTAGGCAGCCATTTTGTAGCTGACTCCTCCCCTCCCCTAGGTAGCCATTTTGTAACTGACCCCTCCCCTTTCTATGGCAGACATTTTGTAGCTGACACATGGCAACCATTTTGTAGCTGACTTTCCCCTTCCCTAGGCAGCCATTTTGTAGCTGACTCCACCCCTTCTCATGGCAGCCATTTTATAGAAGACTCCTCCCCTTCCCTAGGCAGCCATTTTGTAGCTGACTCTTCCCCTTCCCTAGACAGCAATTTTGTAGCATACTCCACACCATTGTATAGCATCCATTTTGTAGCTGACTCCTCCCCTTCCCTAGGCAGCCATTTTGTAGCTGACTCCTCCCCTTTCTATGGGAGACATTTTGTAGCTGACTCCTCCCCCTCCCTAGGCAGCCATTTTGTACCTGACTCCTCCCCTTTACCTAGGCAGCCATTTTGTAGCTGACTCCTCCCCTTCCCTAGGTAGCCATTTTGTAGGTGACACGTGGCAAATATATTGTAGCTGACTGTCCCCTTCCCTAGGCAGCCATTTTGTAGCTGACACCACCCCTTCTCAAGGCAGCCATTTTGTAGAAGACTCCTCCCCTTCCCTAGGCAGCCATTTTGTAGCTGACTCCTCCCCTTCCTATGGGAGACATTTTGTAGCTGACTCCTCCCCTGCCCTAGGCAGCCATTTTGTAGCTGACTCCTCCCCTTTCTATGGGAGACATTTTGTAGCTGACTCCTCCCCTTCCCTAGGCAGCCATTTTGTAGCTGACTCCTCCCCTTCCCTAGGCAGCAATTTTGTAGCTGACTCCTCCCCTTCATATGGGAGACATTTTGTAGCTGACTCTTCCCCTTTACCTAGGCAGCCATTTTGTAGCTGACTCCTCCCCTCCCCTAGGTAGCCATTTTGTAGCTGACCCCTCCCCTTTCTATGGCAGACATTTTGTAGCTGACACATGGCAACCATTTTGTAGCTGACTGTCCCCTTCCCTAGGCAGCCATTTTGTAGCTAACTTCTCCCCTTCTCATGGCAGCCATTTTGTAGAAGACTCCTCCCCTTCCATAGGCAGCCATTTTGTAGCTGACTCCTCCCCTTCCCTAGGCAGCAATTTTGTAGCTGACTCCTCCCCTTTCTATGGGAAACATTTTGTAGCTGACTCCTCCCCTTCCCTAGGCAGCCATTTTGAAGCTGACTCCTCCCCTTTCTATGGGAGACATTTTGTAGCTGACTCCTCCCCTTCGCATGGCAGCCATTTTGTAGCATACTCCACCCCTTCTCATGGCAGCCATTTTGTAGAAGACTCCTCCCCTTCCCTAGGCAGCCATTTTGTAGCTGACTCCTCCCCTTCTCTAGGCAGCCATTTTGTAGCTGACTCCACACCTTCTCATGGCAGCTATTTTGTAGAAGACTCCTCCCCTTCACTAGGCAGCCATTTTGTAGCTGACTCCTCCCCTTTACCTAGGCAGCCATTTTGTAGCTGACTCCTCCCCTCCCCTAGGTAGCCATTTTGTAACTGACCCCTCCCCTTTCTATGGCAGACATTTTGTAGCTGACACATGGCAACCATTTTGTAGCTGACTTTCCCCTTCCCTAGGCAGCCATTTTGTAGCTGACTCCACCCCTTCTCATGGCAGCCATTTTATAGAAGACTCCTCCCCTTCCCTAGGCAGCCATTTTGTAGCTGACTCCTCCCCTTTCTATGGGAGACATTTTGTAGCTGACTCCTCCCCTTTGCATGGCAGCCATTTTGTAGCATACTCCACCCCTTCTCATGGCAGCCATTTTGTAGAAGACTCCTCCACTTCCCTAGGCAGCCATTTTGTAGCTGACTCCTCCCCTTCTCTAGGCAGCCATTTTGTAGCTGACTCTACACCTTCTCATGGCAGCTATTTTGTAGAAGACTCCTCCCCTTCACTAGGCAGCCATTTTGTAGCTGACTCCTCCCCTTTACCTAGGCAGCCATTTTGTAGCTGACTCCTCCCCTCCCCTAGGTAGCCATTTTGTAACTGACCCCTCCCCTTTCTATGGCAGACATTTTGTAGCTGACACATGGCAACCATTTTGTAGCTGACTTTCCCCTTCCCTAGGCAGCCATTTTGTAGCTGACTCCACCCCTTCTCATGGCAGCCATTTTATAGAAGACTCCTCCCCTTCCCTAGGCAGCCATTTTGTAGCTGACTCTTCCCCTTCCCTAGACAGCAATTTTGTAGCTGACTGCTCCCCCTCCCCAGGCAGCCATTTTGTAGCTGACTCCTCCCCTTTACCTAGGCAGCCATTTTGTAGCTGACTGCTCCCCCACCCCAGGCAGCCATTTTGTAGCTGACTCCTCCCCTTCCCTAGGCAGCCATTTTGTAGCTGACTGCTCCCCCTCCCCAGGCAGCCATTTTGTAGCTGCCTCCTCCCCTTTACCTAGGCAGCCATTTTGTAGCTGAGTCCTCCCCTCCCCTAGGTAGCCATTTTGTAGCTGACCCCTCCCCTTTCTATGGCAGACATTTTGTAGCTGACACATGGCAACCATTTTGTAGCTGACTCCTCCCCTTCTCATGGCAGCCATTTTGTAGAAGACTCCTCCACTTCCATAGGCAGCCATTTTGTAGCTGACTCCTCCCCTTCCCTAGGCAGCCATTTTGTAGCTGACACCTCCCCTTCTCATGGCAGCCATTTTGTAGCTGACTCCTCCCCTTCTCATGGCAGCCATTTTGTAGAAGACTCCTCCACTTCTCATGGCAGCCATTTTGTAGAAGACTCCTCCCCCTTCCCTAGGCAGCCATTTTGTAGCTGACACCTCCCCTTCTTATGGCAGCCATTTTGTAGCTGACACCTCCCCTTCTTATGGGAGCCATTTTGTAGCTGACACCTCCCCTTCTCAAGGCAGCCATTTTGTAGCTGACTCCTCCCCTTCTCATGGCAGCCATTTTGTAGAAGACTCCTCCCCCTTCCCTAGGCAGCCATTTTGTAGCTGACTCCTCCCCTTCCCTAGGCAGCAATTTTGTAGCTGACTCCTCCCCTTCCCTAGGCAGCCATTTTGTAGCTGACTCCTCCCCTTCCCTAGGCAGCCATTTTGTAGCTGACTCCTCCCGTTCCCTAGGCAGCAATTTTGTAGCTGACTCTTCCCCTTCCTGTGGGACACATTTTGTAGCTGACTCCTCCCCTGCCCTAGGCAGCCATTTTGTAGCTGACTATTCCCCTTCCCTAGACAGCAATTTTGTAGCATACTCCACCCCTTTGTATAGCATCCATTTTGTAGCTGACTCCTCCCCTTCCCTAGGCAGCCATTTTGTAGCTGACTGCTCCCCTTCCCTAGACAGCAATTTTGTAGCTGACTGCTCCCCCTCCCCAGGCAGCCATTTTGTAGCTGACTCCTCCCCTTTACCTAGGCAGCCATTTTGTAGCTGACTGCTCCCCCTCCCCAGGCAGCCATTTTGTAGCTGACTCCTCCCCTTTACCTAGGAAGCCATTTTGTAGCTGACTGCTCCCCCTCCCCAGGCAGCCATTTTGTAGCTGACTCCTCCCCTTCCCTAGGCAGCCATTTTGTAGCTGACTGCTCCCCCTCCCCAGGCAGCCATTTTGTAGCTGACTCCTCCCCTTTACCTAGGCAGCCATTTTGTAGCTGACTCCTCCCCTTCCCTAGGCAGCAATTTTGTAGCTGACTCTTCCCCTTCCTATGGGACACATTTTGTAGCTGACTCCTCCCGTTCCCTAGGCAGCAATTTTGTAGCTGACTCTTCCCCTTCCTGTGGGACACATTTTGTAGCTGACCCCTCCCCTGCCCTAGGCAGCCATTTTGTAGCTGACTATTCCCCTTCCCTAGACAGCAATTTTGTAGCATACTCCACCCCTTTGTATAGCATCCATTTTGTTGCTGACTCCTCCCCTTCCCTAGGCAGCCATTTTGTAGAAGACTCCTCCACTTCCATAGGCAGCCATTTTGTAGCTGACTCCTCCCCTTCCCTAGGCAGCCATTTTGTAGCTGACACCTCCCCTTCTCATGGCAGCCATTTTGTAGCTGACTCCTCCCCTTCTCATGGCAGCCATTTTGTAGAAGACTCCTCCACTTCTCATGGCAGCCATTTTGTAGAAGACTCCTCCCCCTTCCCTAGGCAGCCATTTTGTAGCTGACACCTCCCCTTCTTATGGCAGCCATTTTGTAGCTGACACCTCCCCTTCTTATGGGAGCCATTTTGTAGCTGATACCTCCCCTTCTCATGGCAGCCATTTTGTAGCTGACTCCTCCCCTTCTCATGGCAGCCATTTTGTAGAAGACTCCTCCCCCTTCCCTAGGCAGCCATTTTGTAGCTGACTCCTCCCCTTCCCTAGGCAGCCATTTTGTAGCTGACTCCTCCCCCTCTTTAGGCAGCCATTTTGTAGCTGACACCTCTCCTTCTCATGGCAGCCATTTTGTAGCATACTCCACCCCTTTGTATAGCAGCCAATTTGTAGATGACTCCTCCCCTTCCCTAGGCAGCCTTTTTGTAGCTGACTCCTCCCCTGCCCTAGGCAGCCATTTTGTAGCTGACTCTTCCCCTTCCCTAGACAGCAATTTTGTAGCATACTCCACCCCTTTGTATAGCATCCATTTTGTAGCTGACTCCTCCACTTCTCTAGGCAGCCATTTTGTAGCTGACTGCTCCCCCTCCCTAGGCAGCCATTTTGTAGCTGACACCTCCCCTTCTCATGGCAGCCATTTTGTAGAAGACTCCTACCCTTCCCTAGGCTGCCATTCTGTAGCTGACTCCTCCCCTTTCTATGGGAGACATTTTGTAGCTGACTCCACCCCTTCGCATGGCAGCCATTTTGTAGCATACTCCACCCCTTCTCATGGCAGCCATTTTGTAGAAGACTCCTCCCCTTCCCTAGGCAGCCATTTTGTAGCTGACTCCTCCCCTTCTCTAGGCAGCCATTTTGTAGCTGACTCCACACCTTCTCATGGCAGCTATTTTGTAGAAGACTCCTCCCCTTCACTAGGCAGCCATTTTGTAGCTGACTCCTCCACTTCTCTAGGCAGCCATTTTGTAGCTGACTGCTCCCCCTCCCTAGGCAGCCATTTTGTAGCTGACACCTCCCCTTCTCATGGCAGCCATTTTGTAGAAGACTCCTACCCTTCCCTAGGCTGCCATTCTGTAGCTGACTCCTCCCCTTTCTATGGGAGACATTTTGTAGCTGACTCCTCCCCTTCGCATGGCAGCCATTTTGTAGCATACTCCACCCCTTCTCATGGCAGCCATTTTGTAGAAGACTCCTCCCCTTCCCTAGGCAGCCATTTTGTAGCTGACTCCTCCCCTTCTCTAGGCAGCCATTTTGTAGCTGACTCCACACCTTCTCATGGCAGCTATTTTGTAGAAGACTCCTCCCCTTCACTAGGCAGCCATTTTGTAGCTGACTCCTCCCCTTTACCTAGGCAGCAATTTTGTAGCTGACTCCTCCCCTCCCCTAGGTAGCCATTTTGTAACTGACCCCTCCCCTTTCTATGGCAGACATTTTGTAGCTGACACATGGCAACCATTTTGTAGCTGACTTTCCCCTTCCCTAGGCAGCCATTTTGTAGCTGACTCCACCCCTTCTCATGGCAGCCATTTTATAGAAGACTCCTCCCCTTCCCTAGGCAGCCATTTTGTAGCTGACTCCTCCCCTTTCTATGGGAGACATTTTGTAGCTGACTCCTCCCCTTTGCATGGCAGCCATTTTGTAGCATACTCCACCCCTTCTCATGGCAGCCATTTTGTAGAAGACTCCTCCCCTTCCCTAGGCAGCCATTTTGTAGCTGACTCCTCCCCTTCTCTAGGCAGCCATTTTGTAGCTGACTCCACACCTTCTCATGGCAGCTATTTTGTAGAAGACTCCTCCCCTTCACTAGGCAGCCATTTTGTAGCTGACTCCTCCCCTTTACCTAGGCTGCCATTTTGTAGCTGACTCCTCCCCTCCCCTAGGTAGCCATTTTGTAACTGACCCCTCCCCTTTCTATGGCAGACATTTTGTAGCTGACACATGGCAACCATTTTGTAGCTGACTTTCCCCTTCCCTAGGCAGCCATTTTGTAGCTGACTCCACCCCTTCTCTTGGCAGCCATTTTATAGAAGACTCCTCCCCTTCCCTAGGCAGCCATTTTGTAGCTGACTGCTCCCCCTCCCCAGGCAGCCATTTTGTAGCTGACTCCTCCCCTTTACCTAGGCAGCCATTTTGTAGCTGACTGCTCCCCCTCCCCAGGCAGCCATTTTGTAGCTGACTCCTCCCCTTCCCTAGGCAGCCATTTTGTAGCTGACTGCTCCCCCTCCCCAGGCAGCCATTTTGTAGCTGCCTCCTCCCCTTTACCTAGGCAGCCATTTTGTAGCTGAGTCCTCCCCTCCCCTAGGTAGCCATTTTGTAGCTGACCCCTCCACTTTCTATGGCAGACATTTTGTAGCTGACACATGGCAACCATTTTGTAGCTGACTCCTCCCCTTCTCATGGCAGCCATTTTGTAGAAGACTCCTCCACTTCCATAGGCAGCCATTTTGTAGCTGACTCCTCCCCTTCCCTAGGCAGCCATTTTGTAGCTGACACCTCCCCTTCTCATGGCAGCCATTTTGTAGCTGACTCCTCCCCTTCTCATGGCAGCCATTTTGTAGAAGACTCCTCCACTTCTCATGGCAGCCATTTTGTAGAAGACTCCTCCCCCTTCCCTAGGCAGCCATTTTGTAGCTGACACCTCCCCTTCTTATGGCAGCCATTTTGTAGCTGACACCTCCCCTTCTTATGGGAGCCATTTTGTAGCTGACACCTCCCCTTCTCAAGGCAGCCATTTTGTAGCTGACTCCTCCCCTTCTCATGGCAGCCATTTTGTAGCTGACTCCTCCCCTTCTCATGGCAGCCATTTTGTAGAAGACTCCTCCCCCTTCCCTAGGCAGCCATTTTGTAGCTGACTCCTCCCCTTCCCTAGGCAGCAATTTTGTAGCTGACTCCTCCCCTTCCCTAGGCAGCCATTTTGTAGCTGACTCCACCCCTTCTCATGGCAGCCATTTTATAGAAGACTCCTCCCCTTCCCTAGGCAGCCATTTTGTAGCTGACTCTTCCCCTTCCCTAGACAGCAATTTTGTAGCTGACTGCTCCCCCTCCCCAGGCAGCCATTTTGTAGCTGACTCCTCCCCTTTACCTAGGCAGCCATTTTGTAGCTGACTGCTCCCCCTCCCCAGGCAGCCATTTTGTAGCTGACTCCTCCCCTTCCCTAGGCAGCCATTTTGTAGCTGACTGCTCCCCCTCCCCAGGCAGCCATTTTGTAGCTGACTCCTCCCCTTTACCTAGGCAGCCATTTTGTAGCTGAGTCCTCCCCTCCCCTAGGTAGCCATTTTGTAGCTGACCCCTCCCCTTTCTATGGCAGACATTTTGTAGCTGACACATGGCAACCATTTTGTAGCTGACTCCTCCCCTTCTCATGGCAGCCATTTTGTAGAAGACTCCTCCACTTCCATAGGCAGCCATTTTGTAGCTGACTCCTCCCCTTTACCTAGGCAGCCATTTTGTAGCTGACTCCTCCCCTTCCCTAGGCAGCCATTTTGTAGCTGACTACTCCGCTTCCCTAGGCAGCCATTTTGTAGCTGACTCCTCCCCTTCCCTAGGCAGCAATTTTGTAGCTGACTCCTCCCCTTCATATGGGAGACATTTTGTAGCTGACTCCTCCCCTTTACCTAGGCAGCCATTTTGTAGCTGACTCCTCCCCTCCCCTAGGTAGCCATTTTGTAGCTGACCCCTCCCCTTTCTATGGCAGACATTTTGTAGCTGACACATGGCAACCATTTTGTAGCTGACTGTCCCCTTCCCTAGGCAGCCATTTTGTAGCTAACTTCTCCCCTTCTCATGGCAGCCATTTTGTAGAAGACTCCTCCCCTTCCATAGGCAGCCATTTTGTAGCTGACTCCTCCCCTTTCTATGGGAGACATTTTGTAGCTGACTCCTCCCCTTCCCTAGGCAGCCATTTTGTAGCTCAATCCTCCCCCTCTTTAGGCAGCCATTTTGTAGCTGACACCTCCCCTTCTCATGGCAGCCATTTTGTAGAAGACTCCTCCCCTTCCCTAGGCAGCCATTCTGTAGCTGACTCCTCCCCTTTCTATGGGAGACATTTTGTAGCTGACTCCTCCCCTTCCCTAGGCAGCCATTTTGTAGCTCAATCCTCCCCCTCTTTAGGCAGCCATTTTGTAGCTGACACCTCTCCTTCTCATGGCAGCCATTTTGTAGCATACTCCACCCCTTTGTATAGCAGCCAATTTGTAGATGACTCCTCCCCTTCCCTAGGCAGCCATTTTGTAGCTGACTCCTCCCCTGCCCTAGGCAGCCATTTTGTAGCTGACTCTTCCCCTTCCCTAGACAGCAATTTTGTAGCATACTCCACCCCTTTGTATAGCATCCATTTTGTAGCTGACACCTCCCCTTCTCATGGCAGCCATTTTGTAGCTGACTCCTCCCCTACTCATGGCAGCCATTTTGTAGCATACTCCACCCCTTTGTATAGCAGCCATTTTGTAGCTGACTCCTCCCCTTCCCTAGGCAGCCATTTTGTAGCTGACTCCTCCGCTTCCCTAGGCAGCCATTTTGTAGCTGACTCCTCCCCTTCCCTAGGCAGCAATTTTGTAGCTGACTCCTCCCCTTCATATGGGAGACATTTTGTAGCTGACTCCTCCCCTTTACCTAGGCAGCCATTTTGTAGCTGACTCCTCCCCTCCCCTAGGTAGCCATTTTGTAGCTGACCCCTCCCCTTTCTATGGCAGACATTTTGTAGCTGACACATGGCAACCATTTTGTAGCTGACTGTCCCCTTCCCTAGGCAGCCATTTTGTAGCTAACTTCTCCCCTTCTCATAGCAGCCATTTTGTAGAAGACTCCTCCCCTTCCATAGGCAGCCATTTTGTAGCTGACTCCTCCCCTTTCTATGGGAGACATTTTGTAGCTGACTCCTCCCCTTCCCTAGGCAGCCATTTTGTAGCTCAATCCTCCCCCTCTTTAGGCAGCCATTTTGTAGCTGACACCTCTCCTTCTCATGGCAGCCATTTTGTAGAAGACTCCTCCCCTTCCCTAGGCAGCCATTTTGTAGCTGACTCCTCCCCTTCCCTAGGCAGCAATTTTGTAGCTGACTCCTCCCCTTCCCTAGGCAGCCATTTTGTAGCTGACTCCTCCCCTTCCCTAGGCAGCCATTTTGTAGCTGACTCCTCCCGTTCCCTAGGCAGCAATTTTGTAGCTGACTCTTCCCCTTCCTGTGGGACACATTTTGTAGCTGACTCCTCCCCTGCCCTAGGCAGCCATTTTGTAGCTGACTCCACACCTTCTCATGGCAGCTATTTTGTAGAAGACTCCTCCCCTTCACTAGGCAGCCATTTTGTAGCTGACTCCTCCCCTTTACCTAGGCAGACATTTTGTAGCTGACTCCTCCCCTCCCCTAGGTAGCCATTTTGTAACTGACCCCTCCCCTTTCTATGGCAGACATTTTGTAGCTGACTCCTCCCCTTCGCATGGCAGCCATTTTGTAGCATACTCCACCCCTTCTCATGGCAGCCATTTTGTAGCTGACTCCTCCCCTTCTCATGGCAGCCATTTTGTAGAAGACTCCTCCCCTTCCCTAGGCAGCCATTTTGTAGAAGACTCCTCCCCTTCCCTAGGCAGCCATTTTGTAGCTGACTCCTCCCCTTTACCTAGGCAGCCATTTTGTAGCTGACTCCTCCCCTTTACCTAGGCAGCCATTTTGTAGCTGACTCCTCCCCTCCCCTAGGTAGCCATTTTGTAGCTGACCCCTCCCCTTTCTATGGCAGACATTTTGTAGCTGACACATGGCAACCATTTTGTAGCTGACTGTCCCCTTCCCTAGGCAGCCATTTTGTAGCTGACTCCACCCCTTCTCATGGCAGCCATTTTGTAGAAGACTCCTCCCCTTTCCTAGGCAGCAATTTTGTAGCTGACTCCTCCCCTTTCTATGGGAGACATTTTGTAGCTCCCCTCCCCTAGGTAGCCATTTTGTAGCTGACCCCTCCCCTTTCTATGGCAGACATTTTGTAGCTGACACATGGCAACCATTTTGTAGCTGACTGTCCCCTTCCCTAGACAGCAATTTTGTAGCATACTCCACCCCTTTGTATAGCATCCATTTTGTAGCTGACACCTCCCCTTCTCATGGCAGCCATTTTGTAGCTGACTCCTCCCCTACTCATGGCAGCCATTTTGTAGCATACTCCACCCCTTTGTATAGCAGCCATTTTGTAGCTGACTCCTCCCCTTCCCTAGGCAGCCATTTTGTAGCTGACTCCTCCCCTTTCTATGGGAGACATTTTGTAGCTGACTCCTCCCCTTCCCTAGGCAGCCATTTTGTAGCTGACTCCTCCCCATTCCCTAGGCAGCCATTTTGTAGCTGACACCTCCCCTTCTCATGGCAGCCATTTTGTAGCATACTCCACCCCTTTGTATAGCAGCCATTTTGTAGCTGACTCCTCCCCTTCCCTAGGCAGCCATTTTGTAGCATACTCCACCCCTTCTCATGGCAGCCATTTTGTAGAAGACTCCTCCCCTTCCCTAGGCAGCCATTTTGTAGCTGACTCCTCCCCTTCCCTAGGCAGCAATTTTGTAGCTGACTCCTCCCCTTCCCTAGGCAGCCATTTTGTAGCTGACTCCTCCCCTTCCCTAGGCAGCCATTTTGTAGCTGACTCCTCCCGTTCCCTAGGCAGCAATTTTGTAGCTGACTCTTCCCCTTCCTGTGGGACACATTTTGTAGCTGACTCCTCCCCTGCCCTAGGCAGCCATTTTATAGCTGACTCCTCCCCTTCTCTAGGCAGCCATTTTGTAGCTGACTCCACACCTTCTCATGGCAGCTATTTTGTAGAAGACTCCTCCCCTTCACTAGGCAGCCATTTTGTAGCTGACTCCTCCCCTTTACCTAGGCAGCCATTTTGTAGCTGACTCCTCCCCTCCCCTAGGTAGCCATTTTGTAACTGACCCCTCCCCTTTCTATGGCAGACATTTTGTAGCTGACACATGGCAACCATTTTGTAGCTGACTTTCCCCTTCCCTAGGCAGCCATTTTGTAGCTGACTCCACCCCTTCTCATGGCAGCCATTTTATAGAAGACTCCTCCCCTTCCCTAGGCAGCCATTTTGTAGCTGACTCTTCCCCTTCCCTAGACAGCAATTTTGTAGCTGACTGCTCCCCCTCCCCAGGCAGCCATTTTGTAGCTGACTCCTCCCCTTTACCTAGGCAGCCATTTTGTAGCTGACTGCTCCCCCTCCCCAGGCAGCCATTTTGTAGCTGACTCCTCCCCTTCCCTAGGCAGCCATTTTGTAGCTGACTGCTCCCCCTCCCCAGGCAGCCATTTTGTAGCTGACTCCTCCCCTTTACCTAGGCAGCCATTTTGTAGCTGAGTCCTCCCCTCCCCTAGGTAGCCATTTTGTAGCTGACCCCTCCCCTTTCTATGGCAGACATTTTGTAGCTGACACATGGCAACCATTTTGTAGCTGACTCCTCTCCTTCTCATGGCAGCCATTTTGTAGAAGACTCCTCCACTTCCATAGGCAGCCATTTTGTAGCTGACTCCTCCCCTTCCCTAGGCAGCCATTTTGTAGCTGACACCTCCCCTTCTCATGGCAGCCATTTTGTAGCTGACTCCTCCCCTTCTCATGGCAGCCATTTTGTAGAAGACTCCTCCACTTCTCATGGCAGCCATTTTGTAGAAGACTCCTCCACTTCTCATGGCAGCCATTTTGTAGCTGACTCCACACCTTCTCATGGCAGCTATTTTGTAGAAGACTCCTCCCCTTCACTAGGCAGCCATTTTGTAGCTGACTCCTCCCCTTTACCTAGGCAGCCATTTTGTAGCTGACTCCTCCCCTCCCCTAGGTAGCCATTTTGTAACTGACCCCTCCCCTTTCTATGGCAGACATTTTGTAGCTGACACATGGCAACCATTTTGTAGCTGACTTTCCCCTTCCCTAGGCAGCCATTTTGTAGCTGACTCCACCCCTTCTCATGGCAGCCATTTTATAGAAGACTCCTCCCCTTCCCTAGGCAGCCATTTTGTAGCTGACTCTTCCCCTTCCCTAGACAGCAATTTTGTAGCTGACTGCTCCCCCTCCCCAGGCAGCCATTTTGTAGCTGACTCCTCCCCTTTACCTAGGCAGCCATTTTGTAGCTGACTGCTCCCCCTCCCCAGGCAGCCATTTTGTAGCTGACTCCTCCCCTTCCCTAGGCAGCCATTTTGTAGCTGACTGCTCCCCCTCCCCAGGCAGCCATTTTGTAGCTGACTCCTCCCCTTTACCTAGGCAGCCATTTTGTAGCTGAGTCCTCCCCTCCCCTAGGTAGCCATTTTGTAGCTGACCCCTCCCCTTTCTATGGCAGACATTTTGTAGCTGACACATGGCAACCATTTTGTAGCTGACTCCTCTCCTTCTCATGGCAGCCATTTTGTAGAAGACTCCTCCACTTCCATAGGCAGCCATTTTGTAGCTGACTCCTCCCCTTCCCTAGGCAGCCATTTTGTAGCTGACACCTCCCCTTCTCATGGCAGCCATTTTGTAGCTGACTCCTCCCCTTCTCATGGCAGCCATTTTGTAGAAGACTCCTCCACTTCTCATGGCAGCCATTTTGTAGAAGACTCCTCCCCCTTCCTTAGGCAGCCATTTTGTAGCTGACACCTCCCCTTCTTATGGCAGCCATTTTGTAGCTGACACCTCCCCTTCTTATGGGAGCCATTTTGTAGCTGACACCTCCCCTTCTCATGGCAGCCATTTTGTAGCTGACTCCTCCCCTTCTCATGGCAGCCATTTTGTAGAAGACACCTCCCCCTTCCCTAGGCAGCCATTTTGTAGCTGACTCCTCCCCTTCCCTAGGCAGCCATTTTGTAGCTGACTCCTCCCCTTTCTATGGGAGACATTTTGTAGCTGACTCCTCCCCTTCCCTAGGCAGCCATTTTGTAGCTCAATCCTCCCCCTCTTTAGGCAGCCATTTTGTAGCTGACACCTCCCCTTCTCATGGCAGCCATTTTGTAGAAGACTCCTCCCCTTCCCTAGGCAGCCATTTTGTAGCTGACTCCTCCCCTTCCCTAGGCAGCCATTTTATAGCTGGCTCCACCCCTCCCTAGGCAGCCATTTTGTAGCTGACTCCTCCCCTTCTCATGGCAGCCATTTTGTAGCTGACTATTCCCCTTCCCTAGACAGCAATTTTGTAGCATACTCCACCCCTTTGTATAGCATCCATTTTGTAGCTGACTCCTCCCCTTCCCTAGGCAGCCATTTTGTAGCTGACTGCTCCCCTTCCCTAGACAGCAATTTTGTAGCTGACTGCTCCCCCTCCCCAGGCAGCCATTTTGTAGCTGACTCCTCCCCTTTACCTAGGCTGCCATTTTGTAGCTGACTGCTCCCCCTCCCCAGGCAGCCATTTTGTAGCTGACTCCTCCCCTTTACCTAGGCAGCCATTTTGTAGCTGACTGCTCCCCCTCCCCAGGCAGCCATTTTGTAGCTGACTCCTCCCCTTCCCTAGGCAGCCATTTTGTAGCTGACTGCTCCCCCTCCCCAGGCAGCCATTTTGTAGCTGACTCCTCCCCTTTACCTAGGCAGCCATTTTGTAGCTGAGTCCTCCCCTCCCCTAGGTAGCCATTTTGTAGCTGACCCCTCCCCTTTCTATGGCAGACATTTTGTAGCTGACACATGGCTACCATTTTGTAGCTGACTCCTCCCCTTCTCATGGCAGCCATTTTGTAGAAGACTCCTCCACTTCTCATGGCAGCCATTTTGTAGAAGACTCCTCCCCCTTCCCTAGGCAGCCATTTTGTAGCTGACACCTACCCTTCTCATGGCAGCCATTTTGTAGCTGACACCTCCCCTTCTCATGGCAGCCATTTTGTAGCTGACTCCTCCCCTTCTCATGGCAGCCATTTTGTAGAAGACTCCTCCCCCTTCCCTAGGCAGCCATTTTGTAGCTGACTCCTCCCCTTCCCTAGGCAGCAATTTTGTAGCTGACTCCTCCCCTTCCCTAGGCAGCCATTTTGTAGCTGACTCCTCCCCTTCCCTAGGCAGCCATTTTGTAGCTGACTCCTCCCCTTCCCTAGGCAGCAATTTTGTAGCTGACTCTTCCCCTTCCTATGGGACACATTTTGTAGCTGACTCCTCCCGTGCCCTAGGCAGCCATTTTGTAGCTGACTATTCCCCTTCCCTAGACAGCAATTTTGTAGCATACTCCACCCCTTTGTATAGCATCCATTTTGTAGCTGACTCCTCCCCTTCCCTAGGCAGCCATTTTGTATCTGACTGCTCCCCCTCCCTAGGCAGCCATTTTGTAGCTGACTCGTCCCCTTCCCTAGGCAGCCATTTTGTAGCTGACTCCTCCCCTCCCCTAGGTAGCCATTTTGTAACTGACCCCTCCCGTTTCTATGGCAGACATTTTGTAGCTGACACATGGCAACCATTTTGTAGCTGACTTTCCCCTTCCCTAGGCAGCCATTTTGTAGCTGACTCCACCCCTTCTCATGGCAGCCATTTTATAGAAGACTCCTCCCCTTCCCTAGGCAGCCATTTTGTAGCTGACTCTTCCCCTTCCCTAGACAGCAATTTTGTAGCTGACTCCTCCCCCTCCCCAGGCAGCCATTTTGTAGCTGACTCCTCCCCTTTACCTAGGCAGCCATTTTGTAGCTGACTGCTCCCCCTCCCCAGGCAGCCATTTTGTAGCTGACTCCTCCCCTTCCCTAGGCAGCCATTTTGTAGCTGACTGCTCCCCCTCCCCAGGCAGCCATTTTGTAGCTGACTCCTCCCCTTTACCTAGGCAGCCATTTTGTAGCTGAGTCCTCCCCTCCCCTAGGTAGCCATTTTGTAGCTGACCCCTCCCCTTTCTATGGCAGACATTTTGTAGCTGACACATGGCAACCATTTTGTAGCTGACTCCTCCCCTTCTCATGGCAGCCATTTTGTAGAAGACTCCTCCACTTCCATAGGCAGCCATTTTGTAGCTGACTCCTCCCCTTCCCTAGGCAGCCATTTTGTAGCTGTCACCTCCCCTTCTCATGGCAGCCATTTTGTAGCTGACTCCTCCCCTTCTCATGGCAGCCATTTTGTAGAAGACTCCTCCACTTCTCATGGCAGCCATTTTGTAGAAGACTCCTCCCCCTTCCCTAGGCAGCCATTTTGTAGCTGACACCTCCCCTTCTTATGGCAGCCATTTTGTAGCTGACACCTCCCCTTCTTATGGGAGCCATTTTGTAGCTGACACCTCCCCTTCTCATGGCAGCCATTTTGTAGCTGACTCCTCCCCTTCTCATGGCAGCCATTTTGTAGCTGACTCCTCCCCCTTCCCTAGGCAGCCATTTTGTAGCTGACTCCTCCCCTTCCCTAGGCAGCAATTTTGTAGCTGACTCTTCCCCTTCCTATGGGACACATTTTGTAGCTGACTCCTCCCGTGCCCTAGGCAGCCATTTTGTAGCTGACTATTCCCCTTCCCTAGACAGCAATTTTGTAGCATACTCCACCCCTTTGTATAGCATCCATTTTGTAGCTGACTCCTCCCCTTCCCTAGGCAGCCATTTTGTAGCTGACTGCTCCCCCTCCCTAGGCAGCCATTTTGTAGCTGACTCGTCCCCTTCCCTAGGCAGCCATTTTGTAGCTGACTCCTCCCCTCCCCTAGGTAGCCATTTTGTAACTGACCCCTCCCCTTTCTATGGCAGACATTTTGTAGCTGACACATGGCAACCATTTTGTAGCTGACTTTCCCCTTCCCTAGGCAGCCATTTTGTAGCTGTCACCTCCCCTTCTCATGGCAGCCATTTTGTAGCTGACTCCTCCCCTTCTCATGGCAGCCATTTTGTAGAAGACTCCTCCACTTCTCATGGCAGCCATTTTGTAGAAGACTCCTCCCCCTTCCCTAGGCAGCCATTTTGTAGCTGACACCTCCCCTTCTTATGGCAGCCATTTTGTAGCTGACACCTCCCCTTCTTATGGGAGCCATTTTGTAGCTGACACCTCCCCTTCTCATGGCAGCCATTTTGTAGCTGACTCCTCCCCTTCTCATGGCAGCCATTTTGTAGCTGACTCCTCCCCCTTCCCTAGGCAGCCATTTTGTAGCTGACTCCTCCCCTTCCCTAGGCAGCAATTTTGTAGCTGACTCTTCCCCTTCCTATGGGACACATTTTGTAGCTGACTCCTCCCGTGCCCTAGGCAGCCATTTTGTAGCTGACTATTCCCCTTCCCTAGACAGCAATTTTGTAGCATACTCCACCCCTTTGTATAGCATCCATTTTGTAGCTGACTCCTCCCCTTCCCTAGGCAGCCATTTTGTAGCTGACTGCTCCCCCTCCCTAGGCAGCCATTTTGTAGCTGACTCGTCCCCTTCCCTAGGCAGCCATTTTGTAGCTGACTCCTCCCCTCCCCTAGGTAGCCATTTTGTAACTGACCCCTCCCCTTTCTATGGCAGACATTTTGTAGCTGACACATGGCAACCATTTTGTAGCTGACTTTCCCCTTCCCTAGGCAGCCATTTTGTAGCTGACTCCACCCCTTCTCATGGCAGCCATTTTATAGAAGACTCCTCCCCTTCCCTAGGCAGCCATTTTGTAGCTGACTCTTCCCCTTCCCTAGACAGCAATTTTGTAGCTGACTGCTCCCCCTCCCCAGGCAGCCATTTTGTAGCTGACTCCTCCCCTTTACCTAGGCAGCCATTTTGTAGCTGACTGCTCCCCCTCCCCAGGCAGCCATTTTGTAGCTGACTCCTCCCCTTTCTATGGGAGACATTTTGTAGCTGACTCCTCCCCTTCCCTAGGCAGCCATTTTGTAGCTCAATCCTCCCCCTCTTTAGGCAGCCATTTTGTAGCTGACACCTCCCCTTCTCATGGCAGCCATTTTGTAGAAGACTCCTCCCCTTCCCTAGGCAGCCATTTTGTAGCTGACTCCTCCCCTTCCCTAGGCAGCCATTTTATAGCTGGCTCCACCCCTCCCTAGGCAGCCATTTTGTAGCTGACTCCTCCCCTTCTCATGGCAGCCATTTTGTAGCTGACTATTCCCCTTCCCTAGACAGCAATTTTGTAGCATACTCCACCCCTTTGTATAGCATCCATTTTGTAGCTGACTCCTCCCCTTCCCTAGGCAGCCATTTTGTAGCTGACTGCTCCCCTTCCCTAGACAGCAATTTTGTAGCTGACTGCTCCCCCTCCCCAGGCAGCCATTTTGTAGCTGACTCCTCCCCTTTACCTAGGCTGCCATTTTGTAGCTGACTGCTCCCCCTCCCCAGGCAGCCATTTTGTAGCTGACTCCTCCCCTTTACCTAGGCAGCCATTTTGTAGCTGACTGCTCCCCCTCCCCAGGCAGCCATTTTGTAGCTGACTCCTCCCCTTCCCTAGGCAGCCATTTTGTAGCTGACTGCTCCCCCTCCCCAGGCAGCCATTTTGTAGCTGACTCCTCCCCTTTACCTAGGCAGCCATTTTGTAGCTGAGTCCTCCCCTCCCCTAGGTAGCCATTTTGTAGCTGACCCCTCCCCTTTCTATGGCAGACATTTTGTAGCTGACACATGGCTACCATTTTGTAGCTGACTCCTCCCCTTCTCATGGCAGCCATTTTGTAGAAGACTCCTCCACTTCTCATGGCAGCCATTTTGTAGAAGACTCCTCCCCCTTCCCTAGGCAGCCATTTTGTAGCTGACACCTACCCTTCTCATGGCAGCCATTTTGTAGCTGACACCTCCCCTTCTCATGGCAGCCATTTTGTAGCTGACTCCTCCCCTTCTCATGGCAGCCATTTTGTAGAAGACTCCTCCCCCTTCCCTAGGCAGCCATTTTGTAGCTGACTCCTCCCCTTCCCTAGGCAGCAATTTTGTAGCTGACTCCTCCCCTTCCCTAGGCAGCCATTTTGTAGCTGACTCCTCCCCTTCCCTAGGCAGCCATTTTGTAGCTGACTCCTCCCCTTCCCTAGGCAGCAATTTTGTAGCTGACTCTTCCCCTTCCTATGGGACACATTTTGTAGCTGACTCCTCCCGTGCCCTAGGCAGCCATTTTGTAGCTGACTATTCCCCTTCCCTAGACAGCAATTTTGTAGCATACTCCACCCCTTTGTATAGCATCCATTTTGTAGCTGACTCCTCCCCTTCCCTAGGCAGCCATTTTGTAGCTGACTGCTCCCCCTCCCTAGGCAGCCATTTTGTAGCTGACTCGTCCCCTTCCCTAGGCAGCCATTTTGTAGCTGACTCCTCCCCTCCCCTAGGTAGCCATTTTGTAACTGACCCCTCCCGTTTCTATGGCAGACATTTTGTAGCTGACACATGGCAACCATTTTGTAGCTGACTTTCCCCTTCCCTAGGCAGCCATTTTGTAGCTGACTCCACCCCTTCTCATGGCAGCCATTTTATAGAAGACTCCTCCCCTTCCCTAGGCAGCCATTTTGTAGCTGACTCTTCCCCTTCCCTAGACAGCAATTTTGTAGCTGACTCCTCCCCCTCCCCAGGCAGCCATTTTGTAGCTGACTCCTCCCCTTTACCTAGGCAGCCATTTTGTAGCTGACTGCTCCCCCTCCCCAGGCAGCCATTTTGTAGCTGACTCCTCCCCTTCCCTAGGCAGCCATTTTGTAGCTGACTGCTCCCCCTCCCCAGGCAGCCATTTTGTAGCTGACTCCTCCCCTTTACCTAGGCAGCCATTTTGTAGCTGAGTCCTCCCCTCCCCTAGGTAGCCATTTTGTAGCTGACCCCTCCCCTTTCTATGGCAGACATTTTGTAGCTGACACATGGCAACCATTTTGTAGCTGACTCCTCCCCTTCTCATGGCAGCCATTTTGTAGAAGACTCCTCCACTTCCATAGGCAGCCATTTTGTAGCTGACTCCTCCCCTTCCCTAGGCAGCCATTTTGTAGCTGTCACCTCCCCTTCTCATGGCAGCCATTTTGTAGCTGACTCCTCCCCTTCTCATGGCAGCCATTTTGTAGAAGACTCCTCCACTTCTCATGGCAGCCATTTTGTAGAAGACTCCTCCCCCTTCCCTAGGCAGCCATTTTGTAGCTGACACCTCCCCTTCTTATGGCAGCCATTTTGTAGCTGACACCTCCCCTTCTTATGGGAGCCATTTTGTAGCTGACACCTCCCCTTCTCATGGCAGCCATTTTGTAGCTGACTCCTCCCCTTCTCATGGCAGCCATTTTGTAGAAGACTCCTCCCCCTTCCCTAGGCAGCCATTTTGTAGCTGACTCCTCCCCTTCCCTAGGCAGCCATTTTGTAGCTGACTCCTCCCCTTCCCTAGGCAGCAATTTTGTAGCTGACTCTTCCCCTTCCTATGGGACACATTTTGTAGCTGACTCCTCCCGTGCCCTAGGCAGCCATTTTGTAGCTGACTATTCCCCTTCCCTAGACAGCAATTTTGTAGCATACTCCACCCCTTTGTATAGCATCCATTTTGTAGCTGACTCCTCCCCTTCCCTAGGCAGCCATTTTGTAGCTGACTGCTCCCCCTCCCTAGGCAGCCATTTTGTAGCTGACTCGTCCCCTTCCCTAGGCAGCCATTTTGTAGCTGACTCCTCCCCTCCCCTAGGTAGCCATTTTGTAACTGACCCCTCCCCTTTCTATGGCAGACATTTTGTAGCTGACACATGGCAACCATTTTGTAGCTGACTTTCCCCTTCCCTAGGCAGCCATTTTGTAGCTGACTCCACCCCTTCTCATGGCAGCCATTTTATAGAAGACTCCTCCCCTTCCCTAGGCAGCCATTTTGTAGCTGACTCTTCCCCTTCCCTAGACAGCAATTTTGTAGCTGACTGCTCCCCCTCCCCAGGCAGCCATTTTGTAGCTGACTCCTCCCCTTTACCTAGGCAGCCATTTTGTAGCTGACTGCTCCCCCTCCCCAGGCAGCCATTTTGTAGCTGACTCCTCCCCTTCCCTAGGCAGCCATTTTGTAGCTGACTGCTCCCCCTCCCCAGGCAGCCATTTTGTAGCTGACTCCTCCCCTTTACCTAGGCAGCCATTTTGTAGCTGAGTCCTCCCCTCCCCTAGGTAGCCATTTTGTAGCTGACCCCTCCCCTTTCTATGGCAGACATTTTGTAGCTGACACATGGCAACCATTTTGTAGCTGACTCCTCCCCTTCTCATGGCAGCCATTTTGTAGAAGACTCCTCCACTTCCATAGGCAGCCATTTTGTAGCTGACTCCTCCCCTTCCCTAGGCAGCCATTTTGTAGCTGTCACCTCCCCTTCTCATGGCAGCCATTTTGTAGCTGACTCCTCCCCTTCTCATGGCAGCCATTTTGTAGAAGACTCCTCCACTTCTCATGGCAGCCATTTTGTAGAAGACTCCTCCCCCTTCCCTAGGCAGCCATTTTGTAGCTGACACCTCCCCTTCTTATGGCAGCCATTTTGTAGCTGACACCTCCCCTTCTTATGGGAGCCATTTTGTAGCTGACACCTCCCCTTCTCATGGCAGCCATTTTGTAGCTGACTCCTCCCCTTCTCATGGCAGCCATTTTGTAGAAGACTCCTCCCCCTTCCCTAGGCAGCCATTTTGTAGCTGACTCCTCCCCTTCCCTAGGCAGCCATTTTGTAGCTGACTCCTCCCCTTCCCTAGGCAGCAATTTTGTAGCTGACTCTTCCCCTTCCTATGGGACACATTTTGTAGCTGACTCCTCCCATGCCCTAGGCAGCCATTTTGTAGCTGACTATTCCCCTTCCCTAGACAGCAATTTTGTAGCATACTCCACCCCTTTGTATAGCATCCATTTTGTAGCTGACTCCTCCCCTTCCCTAGGCAGCCATTTTGTAGCTGACTGCTCCCCCTCCCTAGGCAGCCATTTTGTAGCTGACTCGTCCCCTTCCCTAGGCAGCCATTTTGTAGCTGACTCCTCCCCTCCCCTAGGTAGCCATTTTGTAACTGACCCCTCCACTTTCTATGGCAGACATTTTGTAGCTGACACATGGCAACCATTTTGTAGCTGACTTTCCCCTTCCCTAGGCAGCCATTTTGTAGCTGACTCCACCCCTTCTCATGGCAGCCATTTTATAGAAGACTCCTCCCCTTCCCTAGGTAGCCATTTTGTAGCTGACCCCACCCCCTCCCTAGGCAGCCATTTTGTAGCTGACACCTCCCCTTCTCATGGCAGCCATTTTGTAGCGGACTCCTCCCCTACTCATGGCAGCCATTTTGTAGCATACTCCACCCCTTTGTATAGCAGCCATTTTGTAGCTGACTCCTCCCCTTCCCTAGGCAGCCATTTTGTAGCTGACACCTCCCCTTTCTATGGGAGACATTTTGTAGCTGACTCCTCCCCTTCCCTAGGCAGCCATTTTGTACCGGACTCCTCCCCTTTACCTAGGCAGCCATTTTGTAGCTGACTCCTCCCCTTCCCTAGGTAGCCATTTTGTAGGTGACACGTGGCAAATATTTTGTAGCTGACTGTCCCCTTCCCTAGGCAGCCATTTTGTAGCTGACTCCACCCCTTCTCCAGGCAGCCATTTTGTAGAAGACTCCTCCCCTTCCCTAGGCAGCCATTTTGTAGCTGACACGTGGCAAATATTTTGTAGCTGACTGTCCCCTTCCCTAGGCAGCCATTTTGTAGCTGACTCCTCCCCTGCCCTAGGCAGCCATTTTGTAGCTGACTCCTCCCCTTTCTATGGGAGACATTTTGTAGCTGACTCCTCCCCTTCCCTAGGCAGCCATTTTGTAGCTGACTCCTCCCCTTCCCTAGGCAGCAATTTTGTAGCTGACTCCTCCCCTTTCTATGTGAGACATTTTGTAGGTGACTCCTCCCCTTTACCTAGGCAGCCATTTTGTAGCTGACTCCTCCCCTCCCCTAGGTAGCCATTTTGTAGCTGACCCCTCCCCTTTCTATGGCAGACATTTTGTAGCTGACACATGGCAACCATTTTGTAGCTGACTGTCCCCTTCCCTAGGCAGCCATTTTGTAGCTAACTTCTCCCCTTCTCATGGCAGCCATTTTGTAGCTGACTCCTCCCCTTCCCTAGGCAGCAATTTTGTAGCTGACTCCTCCCCTTTCTATGGGAAACATTTTGTAGCTGACTCCTCCCCTTCCCTAGGCAGCCATTTTGAAGCTGAATCCTCCCCTTCCCTAGGCAGCCATTTTGTAGCTGACTCCTCCCCTTTCTATGGGAGACATTTTGTAGCTGACTCCTCCCCTTCCTTAGGCAGCCATTTTGTAGCTGACTCCTCCCCCTCCCTAGGCAGCCATTTTTTAGCTGACACCTCCCCTTCTCATGGCAGCCATTTTGTAGCTGACTCCTCCCCTACTCATGGCAGCCATTTTGTAGCATACTCCACCCCTTTGTATAGCAGCCATTTTGTAGCTGACTCCTCCCCTTCCCTAGGCAGCCATTTTGTAGCTGACACCTCCCCTTTCTATGGGAGACATTTTGTAGCTGACTCCTCCCCTTCCCTAGGCAGCCATTTTGTAGCTCAATCCTCCCCCTCTTTAGGCAGCCATTTTGTAGCTGACACCTCCCCTTCTCATGGCAGCCATTTTGTAGAAGACTCCTCCCCTTCCCTAGGCAGCCATTCTGTAGCTGACTCCTCCCCTTTCTATGGGAGACATTTTGTAGCTGACTCCTCCCCTTCCCTAGGCAGCCATTTTGTAGCTCAATCCTCCACCTCTTTAGGCAGCCATTTTGTAGCTGACACCTCTCCTTCTCATGGCAGCCATTTTGTAGCATACTCCACGCCTTTGTATAGCAGCCAATTTGTAGATGACTCCTCCCCTTCCCTAGGCAGCCATTTTGTAGCTGACTCCTCCCCTGCCCTAGGCAGCCATTTTGTAGCTGACTCTTCCCCTTCCCTAGACAGCAATTTTGTAGCATACTACACCCCTTTGTATAGCATCCATTTTGTAGCTGACTCCTCCACTTCTCTAGGCAGCCATTTTGTAGCTGACTGCTCCCCCTCCCTAGGCAGCCATTTTGTAGCTGACTCCTCCCCTTCCCTAGGTAGCCATTTTGTAGCTGACACCTCTCCTTCTCATGGCAGCCATTTTGTAGCATACTCCACCCCTTTGTATAGCAGCCAATTTGTAGATGACTCCTCCCCTTCCCTAGGCAGCCATTTTGTAGCTGACTCCTCCCCTGCCCTAGGCAGCCATTTTGTAGCTGACTCTTCCCCTTCCCTAGACAGCAATTTTGTAGCATACTACACCCCTTTGTATAGCATCCATTTTGTAGCTGACTCCTCCACTTCTCTAGGCAGCCATTTTGTAGCTGACTGCTCCCCCTCCCTAGGCAGCCATTTTGTAGCTGACTCCTCCCATTCTCATGGCAGCCATTTTGTAGAAGACTCCTCCCCTTCCATATGCAGCCATTTTGTAGCTGACTCCTCCCCTTCCCTAGGCAGCAATTTTGTAGCTGACTCCTCCCCTTTCTATGGGAAACATTTTGTAGCTGACTCCTCCCCTTCCCTAGGCAGCCATTTTGAAGCTGACTCCTCCCCTTCCCTAGGCAGCCATTTTGTAGCTGACTCCTCCCCTTTCTATGGGAGACATTTTGTAGCTGACTCCTCCCCTTCCCTAGGCAGCCATTTTGTAGCTCAATCCTCCCCCTCTTTAGGCAGCCATTTTGTAGCTGACACCTCCCCTTCTCATGGCAGCCATTTTGTAGAAGACTCCTCCCCTTCCCTAGGCAGCCATTCTGTAGCTGACTCCTCCCCTTTCTATGGGAGACATTTTGTAGCTGACTCCTCCCCTTCCCTAGGCAGCCATTTTGTAGCTCAATCCTCCCCCTCTTTAGGCAGCCATTTTGTAGCTGACACCTCTCCTTCTCATGGCAGCCATTTTGTAGCATACTCCACCCCTTTGTATAGCAGCCAATTTGTAGATGACTCCTCCCCTTCCCTAGGCAGCCATTTTGTAGCTGACTCCTCCCCTGCCCTAGGCAGCCATTTTGTAGCTGACTCTTCCCCTTCCCTAGACAGCAATTTTGTAGCATACTACACCCCTTTGTATAGCATCCATTTTGTAGCTGACTCCTCCACTTCTCTAGGCAGCCATTTTGTAGCTGACTGCTCCCCCTCCCTAGGCAGCCATTTTGTAGCTGACTCCTCCCCTTCCCTAGGTAGCCATTTTGTAGCTAACCCCTCCCCCTCCCTAGGCAGCCATTTTGTAGCTGACTCCTCCCATTCTCATGGCAGCCATTTTGTAGAAGACTCCTCCCCTTCCATATGCAGCCATTTTGTAGCTGACTCCTCCCCTTCCCTAGGCAGCAATTTTGTAGCTGACTCCTCACCTTTCTATGGGAAACATTTTGTAGCTGACTCCTCCCCTTCCCTAGGCAGCCATTTTGAAGATGACTCCTCCCCTTCCCTAGGCAGCCATTTTGTAGCTGACTCCTCCCCTTTCTATGGGAGACATTTTGTAGCTAACTCCTCCCCTTCCTTAGGCAGCCATTTTGTAGCTGACTCCTCCCCCTCCCTAGGCCGCCATTTTGTAGCTGCCACCTCCCCTTCTCATGGCAGCCATTTTGTAGCTGACTCCTCCCCTACTCATGGCAGCCATTTTGTAGCATACTCCACCCCTTTGTATAGCATCCATTTTGTAGCTGACTCCTCCCCTTCCTTAGGCAGCCATTTTGTAGCTGACTCCTCCCCCTCCCTAGGCAGCCATTTTGTAGCTGACACCTCCCCTTCTCATGGCAGCCATTTTGTAGCTGACTCTTCCCCTTCCCTAGACAGCAATTTTGTAGCATAATCCACCCCTTTGTATAGCATCCAATTTGTAGCTGACTCCTCCACTTCTCTAGGCAGCCATTTTGTAGCTGACTGCTCCCCCTCCCTAGGCAGCCATTTTGTAGCTGACTCCTCCCCTTCCCTAGGTAGCCATTTTGTAGCTGACCCCTCCCCCTCCCTAGGCAGCCATTTTGTAGCTGACTCCTCCCCTTCTCATGGCAGCCATTTTGTAGAAGACTCCTCCCCTTCCCTAGGCACCCATTTTGTAGCTGACTCCTCCCCTTCCCTAGGCAGCCATTTTGAAGCTGACTCCTCCCCTTCCCTAGGCTCCCATTTTGTAGCTGACTCCTCCCCTTTCTATGGGAGACATTTTGTAGCTGACTCCTCCCCTTCCTTAGGCAGCCATTTTGTAGCTGACTCCTCCCCCTCCCTAGGCAGCCATTTTGTAGCTGACTCCTCCCCTTCTCATGGCAGCCATTTTGTAGAAGACTCCTCCCCCTACCCTAGGCACCCATTTTGTAGCTGACTCCTCCCCTTCCCTAGGCAGCAATTTTGTAGCTGACTCCTCCCCTTCCCTAGGCAGCCATTTTGTAGCTGACTCCTCCCCTTCCCTAGGCAGCCATTTTGTAGCTGACTCCTCCCGTTCCCTAGGCAGCAATTTTGTAGCTGACTCTTCCCCTTCCTGTGGGACACATTTTGTAGCTGACTCCTCCCCTTCTCTAGGTAGCCATTTTGTAGCTGACCCCACCCCCTCCCTAGGCAGCCATTTTGTAGCTGACACCTCCCCTTCTCATGGCAGCCATTTTGTAGCGGACTCCTCCCCTACTCATGGCAGCCATTTTGTAGCATACTCCACCCCTTTGTATAGCAGCCATTTTGCAGCTGACTCCTCCCCTTCCCTAGGCAGCAATTTTGTAGCTGACTCATCCCCTTCCTATGGGACACATTTTGTAGCTGACTCCTCCCATGCCCTAGGCAGCCATTTTGTAGCTGACTATTCCCCTTCCCTAGACAGCAATTTTGTAGCATACTCCACCCCTTTGTATAGCATCCATTTTGTAGCTGACTCCTCCCCTTCCCTAGGCAGCCATTTTGTAGCTGACTCCTCCCCTTTCTATGGGAGACATTTTGTAGCTGACTCCTCCCCCTCCCTAGGCAGCCATTTTGTACCGGACTCCTCCCCTTTACCTAGGCAGCCATTTTGTAGCTGACTCCTCCCCTTCCCTAGGTAGCCATTTTGTAGGTGACACGTGGCAAATATTTTGTAGCTGACTGTACCCTTCCCTAGGCAGCCATTTTGTAGCTGACTCCACCCCTTCTCCAGGCAGCCATTTTGTAGAAGACTCCTCCCCTTCCCTAGGCAGCCATTTTGTAGCTGACTCCTCCCCTTCCTATGGGAGACATTTTGTAGCTGACTCCTCCCCTGCCCTAGGCAGCCATTTTGTAGCTGACTCCTCCCCTTTCTATGGGAGACATTTTGTAGCTGACTCCTCCCCTTCCCTAGGCAGCCATTTTGTAGCTGACTCCTCCCCTTCCCTAGGCAGCAATTTTGTAGCTGACTCCTCCCCTTTCTATGTGAGACATTTTGTAGGTGACTCCTCCCCTTTACCTAGGCAGCCATTTTGTAGCTGACTCCTCCCCTCCCCTAGGTAGCCATTTTGTAGCTGACCCCTCCCCTTTCTATGGCAGACATTTTGTAGCTGACACATGGCAACCATTTTGTAGCTGACTGTCCCCTTCCCTAGGCAGCCATTTTGTAGCTAACTTCTCCCCTTCTCATGGCAGCCATTTTGTAGCTGACTCCTCCCCTTCCCTAGGCAGCAATTTTGTAGCTGACTCCTCCCCTTTCTATGGGAAACATTTTGTAGCTGACTCCTCCCCTTCCCTAGGCAGCCATTTTGAAGCTGACTCCTCCCCTTCCCTAGGCAGCCATTTTGTAGCTGACTCCTCCCCTTTCTATGGGAGACATTTTGTAGCTGACTCCTCCCCTTCCTTAGGCAGCCATTTTGTAGCTGACTCCTCCCCCTCCCTAGGCAGCCATTTTTTAGCTGACACCTCCCCTTCTCATGGCAGCCATTTTGTAGCTGACTCCTCCCCTACTCATGGCAGCCATTTTGTAGCATACTCCACCCCTTTGTATAGCAGCCATTTTGTAGCTGACTCCTCCCCTTCCCTAGGCAGCCATTTTGTAGCTGACACCTCCCCTTTCTATGGGAGACATTTTGTAGCTGACTCCTCCCCTTCCCTAGGCAGCCATTTTGTAGCTCAATCCTCCCCCTCTTTAGGCAGCCATTTTGTAGCTGACACCTCCCCTTCTCATGGCAGCCATTTTGTAGAAGACTCCTCCCCTTCCCTAGGCAGCCATTCTGTAGCTGACTCCTCCCCTTTCTATGGGAGACATTTTGTAGCTGACTCCTCCCCTTCCCTAGGCAGCCATTTTGTAGCTCAATCCTCCCCCTCTTTAGGCAGCCATTTTGTAGCTGACACCTCTCCTTCTCATGGCAGCCATTTTGTAGCATACTCCACGCCTTTGTATAGCAGCCAATTTGTAGATGACTCCTCCCCTTCCCTAGGCAGCCATTTTGTAGCTGACTCCTCCCCTGCCCTAGGCAGCCATTTTGTAGCTGACTCTTCCCCTTCCCTAGACAGCAATTTTGTAGCATACTACACCCCTTTGTATAGCATCCATTTTGTAGCTGACTCCTCCACTTCTCTAGGCAGCCATTTTGTAGCTGACTGCTCCCCCTCCCTAGGCAGCCATTTTGTAGCTGACTCCTCCCCTTCCCTAGGTAGCCATTTTGTAGCTGACACCTCTCCTTCTCATGGCAGCCATTTTGTAGCATACTCCACCCCTTTGTATAGCAGCCAATTTGTAGATGACTCCTCCCCTTCCCTAGGCAGCCATTTTGTAGCTGACTCCTCCCCTGCCCTAGGCAGCCATTTTGTAGCTGACTCTTCCCCTTCCCTAGACAGCAATTTTGTAGCATACTACACCCCTTTGTATAGCATCCATTTTGTAGCTGACTCCTCCACTTCTCTAGGCAGCCATTTTGTAGCTGACTGCTCCCCCTCCCTAGGCAGCCATTTTGTAGCTGACTCCTCCCATTCTCATGGCAGCCATTTTGTAGAAGACTCCTCCCCTTCCATATGCAGCCATTTTGTAGCTGACTCCTCCCCTTCCCTAGGCAGCAATTTTGTAGCTGACTCCTCCCCTTTCTATGGGAAACATTTTGTAGCTGACTCCTCCCCTTCCCTAGGCAGCCATTTTGAAGCTGACTCCTCCACTTCCCTAGGCAGCCATTTTGTAGCTGACTCCTCCCCTTTCTATGGGAGACATTTTGTAGCTGACTCCTCCCCTTCCCTAGGCAGCCATTTTGTAGCTCAATCCTCCCCCTCTTTAGGCAGCCATTTTGTAGCTGACACCTCCCCTTCTCAAGGCAGCCATTTTGTAGAAGACTCCTCCCCTTCCCTAGGCAGCCATTCTGTAGCTGACTCCTCCCCTTTCTATGGGAGACATTTTGTAGCTGACTCCTCCCCTTCCCTAGGCAGCCATTTTGTAGCTCAATCCTCCCCCTCTTTAGGCAGCCATTTTGTAGCTGACACCTCTCCTTCTCATGGCAGCCATTTTGTAGCATACTCCACCCCTTTGTATAGCAGCCAATTTGTAGATGACTCCTCCCCTTCCCTAGGCAGCCATTTTGTAGCTGACTCCTCCACTGCCCTAGGCAGCCATTTTGTAGCTGACTCTTCCCCTTCCCTAGACAGCAATTTTGTAGCATACTACACCCCTTTGTATAGCATCCATTTTGTAGCTGACTCCTCCACTTCTCTAGGCAGCCATTTTGTAGCTGACTGCTCCCCCTCCCTAGGCAGCCATTTTGTAGCTGACTCCTCCCCTTCCCTAGGTAGCCATTTTGTAGCTAACCCCTCCCCCTCCCTAGGCAGCCATTTTGTAGCTGACTCCTCCCATTCTCATGGCAGCCATTTTGTAGAAGACTCCTCCCCTTCCATATGCAGCCATTTTGTAGCTGACTCCTCCCCTTCCCTAGGCAGCAATTTTGTAGCTGACTCCTCCCCTTTCTATGGGAAACATTTTGTAGCTGACTCCTCCCCTTCCCTAGGCAGCCATTTTGAAGCTGACTCCTCCCCTTCCCTAGGCAGCCATTTTGTAGCTGACTCCTCCCCTTTCTATGGGAGACATTTTGTAGCTAACTCCTCCCCTTCCTTAGGCAGCCATTTTGTAGCTGACTCCTCTCCCTCCCTAGGCCGCCATTTTGTAGCTGCCACCTCCCCTTCTCATGGCAGCTATTTTGTAGAAGACTCCTCCCCTTCACTAGGCAGCCATTTTGTAGCTGACTCCTCCCCTTTACCTAGGCAGCAATTTTGTAGCTGACTCCTCCCCTCCCCTAGGTAGCCATTTTGTAACTGACCCCTCCCCTTTCTATGGCAGACATTTTGTAGCTGACACATGGCAACCATTTTGTAGCTGACTTTCCCCTTCCCTAGGCAGCCATTTTGTAGCTGACTCCACCCCTTCTCATGGCAGCCATTTTATAGAAGACTCCTCCCCTTCCCTAGGCAGCCATTTTGTAGCTGACTCCTCCCCTTTCTATGGGAGACATTTTGTAGCTGACTCCTCCCCTTTGCATGGCAGCCATTTTGTAGCATACTCCACCCCTTCTCATGGCAGCCATTTTGTAGAAGACTCCTCCCCTTCCCTAGGCAGCCATTTTGTAGCTGACTCCTCCCCTTCTCTAGGCAGCCATTTTGTAGCTGACTCCACACCTTCTCATGGCAGCTATTTTGTAGAAGACTCCTCCCCTTCACTAGGCAGCCATTTTGTAGCTGACTCCTCCCCTTTACCTAGGCTGCCATTTTGTAGCTGACTCCTCCCCTCCCCTAGGTAGCCATTTTGTAACTGACCCCTCCCCTTTCTATGGCAGACATTTTGTAGCTGACACATGGCAACCATTTTGTAGCTGACTTTCCCCTTCCCTAGGCAGCCATTTTGTAGCTGACTCCACCCCTTCTCTTGGCAGCCATTTTATAGAAGACTCCTCCCCTTCCCTAGGCAGCCATTTTGTAGCTGACTGCTCCCCCTCCCCAGGCAGCCATTTTGTAGCTGACTCCTCCCCTTTACCTAGGCAGCCATTTTGTAGCTGACTGCTCCCCCTCCCCAGGCAGCCATTTTGTAGCTGACTCCTCCCCTTCCCTAGGCAGCCATTTTGTAGCTGACTGCTCCCCCTCCCCAGGCAGCCATTTTGTAGCTGCCTCCTCCCCTTTACCTAGGCAGCCATTTTGTAGCTGAGTCCTCCCCTCCCCTAGGTAGCCATTTTGTAGCTGACCCCTCCACTTTCTATGGCAGACATTTTGTAGCTGACACATGGCAACCATTTTGTAGCTGACTCCTCCCCTTCTCATGGCAGCCATTTTGTAGAAGACTCCTCCACTTCCATAGGCAGCCATTTTGTAGCTGACTCCTCCCCTTCCCTAGGCAGCCATTTTGTAGCTGACACCTCCCCTTCTCATGGCAGCCATTTTGTAGCTGACTCCTCCCCTTCTCATGGCAGCCATTTTGTAGAAGACTCCTCCACTTCTCATGGCAGCCATTTTGTAGAAGACTCCTCCCCCTTCCCTAGGCAGCCATTTTGTAGCTGACACCTCCCCTTCTTATGGCAGCCATTTTGTAGCTGACACCTCCCCTTCTTATGGGAGCCATTTTGTAGCTGACACCTCCCCTTCTCAAGGCAGCCATTTTGTAGCTGACTCCTCCCCTTCTCATGGCAGCCATTTTGTAGCTGACTCCTCCCCTTCTCATGGCAGCCATTTTGTAGAAGACTCCTCCCCCTTCCCTAGGCAGCCATTTTGTAGCTGACTCCTCCCCTTCCCTAGGCAGCAATTTTGTAGCTGACTCCTCCCCTTCCCTAGGCAGCCATTTTGTAGCTGACTCCACCCCTTCTCATGGCAGCCATTTTATAGAAGACTCCTCCCCTTCCCTAGGCAGCCATTTTGTAGCTGACTCTTCCCCTTCCCTAGACAGCAATTTTGTAGCTGACTGCTCCCCCTCCCCAGGCAGCCATTTTGTAGCTGACTCCTCCCCTTTACCTAGGCAGCCATTTTGTAGCTGACTGCTCCCCCTCCCCAGGCAGCCATTTTGTAGCTGACTCCTCCCCTTCCCTAGGCAGCCATTTTGTAGCTGACTGCTCCCCCTCCCCAGGCAGCCATTTTGTAGCTGACTCCTCCCCTTTACCTAGGCAGCCATTTTGTAGCTGAGTCCTCCCCTCCCCTAGGTAGCCATTTTGTAGCTGACCCCTCCCCTTTCTATGGCAGACATTTTGTAGCTGACACATGGCAACCATTTTGTAGCTGACTCCTCCCCTTCTCATGGCAGCCATTTTGTAGAAGACTCCTCCACTTCCATAGGCAGCCATTTTGTAGCTGACTCCTCCCCTTTACCTAGGCAGCCATTTTGTAGCTGACTCCTCCCCTTCCCTAGGCAGCCATTTTGTAGCTGACTACTCCGCTTCCCTAGGCAGCCATTTTGTAGCTGACTCCTCCCCTTCCCTAGGCAGCAATTTTGTAGCTGACTCCTCCCCTTCATATGGGAGACATTTTGTAGCTGACTCCTCCCCTTTACCTAGGCAGCCATTTTGTAGCTGACTCCTCCCCTCCCCTAGGTAGCCATTTTGTAGCTGACCCCTCCCCTTTCTATGGCAGACATTTTGTAGCTGACACATGGCAACCATTTTGTAGCTGACTGTCCCCTTCCCTAGGCAGCCATTTTGTAGCTAACTTCTCCCCTTCTCATGGCAGCCATTTTGTAGAAGACTCCTCCCCTTCCATAGGCAGCCATTTTGTAGCTGACTCCTCCCCTTTCTATGGGAGACATTTTGTAGCTGACTCCTCCCCTTCCCTAGGCAGCCATTTTGTAGCTCAATCCTCCCCCTCTTTAGGCAGCCATTTTGTAGCTGACACCTCCCCTTCTCATGGCAGCCATTTTGTAGAAGACTCCTCCCCTTCCCTAGGCAGCCATTCTGTAGCTGACTCCTCCCCTTTCTATGGGAGACATTTTGTAGCTGACTCCTCCCCTTCCCTAGGCAGCCATTTTGTAGCTCAATCCTCCCCCTCTTTAGGCAGCCATTTTGTAGCTGACACCTCTCCTTCTCATGGCAGCCATTTTGTAGCATACTCCACCCCTTTGTATAGCAGCCAATTTGTAGATGACTCCTCCCCTTCCCTAGGCAGCCATTTTGTAGCTGACTCCTCCCCTGCCCTAGGCAGCCATTTTGTAGCTGACTCTTCCCCTTCCCTAGACAGCAATTTTGTAGCATACTCCACCCCTTTGTATAGCATCCATTTTGTAGCTGACACCTCCCCTTCTCATGGCAGCCATTTTGTAGCTGACTCCTCCCCTACTCATGGCAGCCATTTTGTAGCATACTCCACCCCTTTGTATAGCAGCCATTTTGTAGCTGACTCCTCCCCTTCCCTAGGCAGCCATTTTGTAGCTGACTCCTCCGCTTCCCTAGGCAGCCATTTTGTAGCTGACTCCTCCCCTTCCCTAGGCAGCAATTTTGTAGCTGACTCCTCCCCTTCATATGGGAGACATTTTGTAGCTGACTCCTCCCCTTTACCTAGGCAGCCATTTTGTAGCTGACTCCTCCCCTCCCCTAGGTAGCCATTTTGTAGCTGACCCCTCCCCTTTCTATGGCAGACATTTTGTAGCTGACACATGGCAACCATTTTGTAGCTGACTGTCCCCTTCCCTAGGCAGCCATTTTGTAGCTAACTTCTCCCCTTCTCATAGCAGCCATTTTGTAGAAGACTCCTCCCCTTCCATAGGCAGCCATTTTGTAGCTGACTCCTCCCCTTTCTATGGGAGACATTTTGTAGCTGACTCCTCCCCTTCCCTAGGCAGCCATTTTGTAGCTCAATCCTCCCCCTCTTTAGGCAGCCATTTTGTAGCTGACACCTCTCCTTCTCATGGCAGCCATTTTGTAGAAGACTCCTCCCCTTCCCTAGGCAGCCATTTTGTAGCTGACTCCTCCCCTTCCCTAGGCAGCAATTTTGTAGCTGACTCCTCCCCTTCCCTAGGCAGCCATTTTGTAGCTGACTCCTCCCCTTCCCTAGGCAGCCATTTTGTAGCTGACTCCTCCCGTTCCCTAGGCAGCAATTTTGTAGCTGACTCTTCCCCTTCCTGTGGGACACATTTTGTAGCTGACTCCTCCCCTGCCCTAGGCAGCCATTTTGTAGCTGACTCCACACCTTCTCATGGCAGCTATTTTGTAGAAGACTCCTCCCCTTCACTAGGCAGCCATTTTGTAGCTGACTCCTCCCCTTTACCTAGGCAGACATTTTGTAGCTGACTCCTCCCCTCCCCTAGGTAGCCATTTTGTAACTGACCCCTCCCCTTTCTATGGCAGACATTTTGTAGCTGACTCCTCCCCTTCGCATGGCAGCCATTTTGTAGCATACTCCACCCCTTCTCATGGCAGCCATTTTGTAGCTGACTCCTCCCCTTCTCATGGCAGCCATTTTGTAGAAGACTCCTCCCCTTCCCTAGGCAGCCATTTTGTAGAAGACTCCTCCCCTTCCCTAGGCAGCCATTTTGTAGCTGACTCCTCCCCTTTACCTAGGCAGCCATTTTGTAGCTGACTCCTCCCCTTTACCTAGGCAGCCATTTTGTAGCTGACTCCTCCCCTCCCCTAGGTAGCCATTTTGTAGCTGACCCCTCCCCTTTCTATGGCAGACATTTTGTAGCTGACACATGGCAACCATTTTGTAGCTGACTGTCCCCTTCCCTAGGCAGCCATTTTGTAGCTGACTCCACCCCTTCTCATGGCAGCCATTTTGTAGAAGACTCCTCCCCTTTCCTAGGCAGCAATTTTGTAGCTGACTCCTCCCCTTTCTATGGGAGACATTTTGTAGCTCCCCTCCCCTAGGTAGCCATTTTGTAGCTGACCCCTCCCCTTTCTATGGCAGACATTTTGTAGCTGACACATGGCAACCATTTTGTAGCTGACTGTCCCCTTCCCTAGACAGCAATTTTGTAGCATACTCCACCCCTTTGTATAGCATCCATTTTGTAGCTGACACCTCCCCTTCTCATGGCAGCCATTTTGTAGCTGACTCCTCCCCTACTCATGGCAGCCATTTTGTAGCATACTCCACCCCTTTGTATAGCAGCCATTTTGTAGCTGACTCCTCCCCTTCCCTAGGCAGCCATTTTGTAGCTGACTCCTCCCCTTTCTATGGGAGACATTTTGTAGCTGACTCCTCCCCTTCCCTAGGCAGCCATTTTGTAGCTGACTCCTCCCCATTCCCTAGGCAGCCATTTTGTAGCTGACACCTCCCCTTCTCATGGCAGCCATTTTGTAGCATACTCCACCCCTTTGTATAGCAGCCATTTTGTAGCTGACTCCTCCCCTTCCCTAGGCAGCCATTTTGTAGCATACTCCACCCCTTCTCATGGCAGCCATTTTGTAGAAGACTCCTCCCCTTCCCTAGGCAGCCATTTTGTAGCTGACTCCTCCCCTTCCCTAGGCAGCAATTTTGTAGCTGACTCCTCCCCTTCCCTAGGCAGCCATTTTGTAGCTGACTCCTCCCCTTCCCTAGGCAGCCATTTTGTAGCTGACTCCTCCCGTTCCCTAGGCAGCAATTTTGTAGCTGACTCTTCCCCTTCCTGTGGGACACATTTTGTAGCTGACTCCTCCCCTGCCCTAGGCAGCCATTTTGTAGCTGACTCCTCCCCTTCTCTAGGCAGCCATTTTGTAGCTGACTCCACACCTTCTCATGGCAGCTATTTTGTAGAAGACTCCTCCCCTTCACTAGGCAGCCATTTTGTAGCTGACTCCTCCCCTTTACCTAGGCAGCCATTTTGTAGCTGACTCCTCCCCTCCCCTAGGTAGCCATTTTGTAACTGACCCCTCCCCTTTCTATGGCAGACATTTTGTAGCTGACACATGGCAACCATTTTGTAGCTGACTTTCCCCTTCCCTAGGCAGCCATTTTGTAGCTGACTCCACCCCTTCTCATGGCAGCCATTTTATAGAAGACTCCTCCCCTTCCCTAGGCAGCCATTTTGTAGCTGACTCTTCCCCTTCCCTAGACAGCAATTTTGTAGCTGACTGCTCCCCCTCCCCAGGCAGCCATTTTGTAGCTGACTCCTCCCCTTTACCTAGGCAGCCATTTTGTAGCTGACTGCTCCCCCTCCCCAGGCAGCCATTTTGTAGCTGACTCCTCCCCTTCCCTAGGCAGCCATTTTGTAGCTGACTGCTCCCCCTCCCCAGGCAGCCATTTTGTAGCTGACTCCTCCCCTTTACCTAGGCAGCCATTTTGTAGCTGAGTCCTCCCCTCCCCTAGGTAGCCATTTTGTAGCTGACCCCTCCCCTTTCTATGGCAGACATTTTGTAGCTGACACATGGCAACCATTTTGTAGCTGACTCCTCTCCTTCTCATGGCAGCCATTTTGTAGAAGACTCCTCCACTTCCATAGGCAGCCATTTTGTAGCTGACTCCTCCCCTTCCCTAGGCAGCCATTTTGTAGCTGACACCTCCCCTTCTCATGGCAGCCATTTTGTAGCTGACTCCTCCCCTTCTCATGGCAGCCATTTTGTAGAAGACTCCTCCACTTCTCATGGCAGCCATTTTGTAGAAGACTCCTCCACTTCTCATGGCAGCCATTTTGTAGCTGACTCCACACCTTCTCATGGCAGCTATTTTGTAGAAGACTCCTCCCCTTCACTAGGCAGCCATTTTGTAGCTGACTCCTCCCCTTTACCTAGGCAGCCATTTTGTAGCTGACTCCTCCCCTCCCCTAGGTAGCCATTTTGTAACTGACCCCTCCCCTTTCTATGGCAGACATTTTGTAGCTGACACATGGCAACCATTTTGTAGCTGACTTTCCCCTTCCCTAGGCAGCCATTTTGTAGCTGACTCCACCCCTTCTCATGGCAGCCATTTTATAGAAGACTCCTCCCCTTCCCTAGGCAGCCATTTTGTAGCTGACTCTTCCCCTTCCCTAGACAGCAATTTTGTAGCTGACTGCTCCCCCTCCCCAGGCAGCCATTTTGTAGCTGACTCCTCCCCTTTACCTAGGCAGCCATTTTGTAGCTGACTGCTCCCCCTCCCCAGGCAGCCATTTTGTAGCTGACTCCTCCCCTTCCCTAGGCAGCCATTTTGTAGCTGACTGCTCCCCCTCCCCAGGCAGCCATTTTGTAGCTGACTCCTCCCCTTTACCTAGGCAGCCATTTTGTAGCTGAGTCCTCCCCTCCCCTAGGTAGCCATTTTGTAGCTGACCCCTCCCCTTTCTATGGCAGACATTTTGTAGCTGACACATGGCAACCATTTTGTAGCTGACTCCTCTCCTTCTCATGGCAGCCATTTTGTAGAAGACTCCTCCACTTCCATAGGCAGCCATTTTGTAGCTGACTCCTCCCCTTCCCTAGGCAGCCATTTTGTAGCTGACACCTCCCCTTCTCATGGCAGCCATTTTGTAGCTGACTCCTCCCCTTCTCATGGCAGCCATTTTGTAGAAGACTCCTCCACTTCTCATGGCAGCCATTTTGTAGAAGACTCCTCCCCCTTCCTTAGGCAGCCATTTTGTAGCTGACACCTCCCCTTCTTATGGCAGCCATTTTGTAGCTGACACCTCCCCTTCTTATGGGAGCCATTTTGTAGCTGACACCTCCCCTTCTCATGGCAGCCATTTTGTAGCTGACTCCTCCCCTTCTCATGGCAGCCATTTTGTAGAAGACACCTCCCCCTTCCCTAGGCAGCCATTTTGTAGCTGACTCCTCCCCTTCCCTAGGCAGCCATTTTGTAGCTGACTCCTCCCCTTTCTATGGGAGACATTTTGTAGCTGACTCCTCCCCTTCCCTAGGCAGCCATTTTGTAGCTCAATCCTCCCCCTCTTTAGGCAGCCATTTTGTAGCTGACACCTCCCCTTCTCATGGCAGCCATTTTGTAGAAGACTCCTCCCCTTCCCTAGGCAGCCATTTTGTAGCTGACTCCTCCCCTTCCCTAGGCAGCCATTTTATAGCTGGCTCCACCCCTCCCTAGGCAGCCATTTTGTAGCTGACTCCTCCCCTTCTCATGGCAGCCATTTTGTAGCTGACTATTCCCCTTCCCTAGACAGCAATTTTGTAGCATACTCCACCCCTTTGTATAGCATCCATTTTGTAGCTGACTCCTCCCCTTCCCTAGGCAGCCATTTTGTAGCTGACTGCTCCCCTTCCCTAGACAGCAATTTTGTAGCTGACTGCTCCCCCTCCCCAGGCAGCCATTTTGTAGCTGACTCCTCCCCTTTACCTAGGCTGCCATTTTGTAGCTGACTGCTCCCCCTCCCCAGGCAGCCATTTTGTAGCTGACTCCTCCCCTTTACCTAGGCAGCCATTTTGTAGCTGACTGCTCCCCCTCCCCAGGCAGCCATTTTGTAGCTGACTCCTCCCCTTCCCTAGGCAGCCATTTTGTAGCTGACTGCTCCCCCTCCCCAGGCAGCCATTTTGTAGCTGACTCCTCCCCTTTACCTAGGCAGCCATTTTGTAGCTGAGTCCTCCCCTCCCCTAGGTAGCCATTTTGTAGCTGACCCCTCCCCTTTCTATGGCAGACATTTTGTAGCTGACACATGGCTACCATTTTGTAGCTGACTCCTCCCCTTCTCATGGCAGCCATTTTGTAGAAGACTCCTCCACTTCTCATGGCAGCCATTTTGTAGAAGACTCCTCCCCCTTCCCTAGGCAGCCATTTTGTAGCTGACACCTACCCTTCTCATGGCAGCCATTTTGTAGCTGACACCTCCCCTTCTCATGGCAGCCATTTTGTAGCTGACTCCTCCCCTTCTCATGGCAGCCATTTTGTAGAAGACTCCTCCCCCTTCCCTAGGCAGCCATTTTGTAGCTGACTCCTCCCCTTCCCTAGGCAGCAATTTTGTAGCTGACTCCTCCCCTTCCCTAGGCAGCCATTTTGTAGCTGACTCCTCCCCTTCCCTAGGCAGCCATTTTGTAGCTGACTCCTCCCCTTCCCTAGGCAGCAATTTTGTAGCTGACTCTTCCCCTTCCTATGGGACACATTTTGTAGCTGACTCCTCCCGTGCCCTAGGCAGCCATTTTGTAGCTGACTATTCCCCTTCCCTAGACAGCAATTTTGTAGCATACTCCACCCCTTTGTATAGCATCCATTTTGTAGCTGACTCCTCCCCTTCCCTAGGCAGCCATTTTGTATCTGACTGCTCCCCCTCCCTAGGCAGCCATTTTGTAGCTGACTCGTCCCCTTCCCTAGGCAGCCATTTTGTAGCTGACTCCTCCCCTCCCCTAGGTAGCCATTTTGTAACTGACCCCTCCCGTTTCTATGGCAGACATTTTGTAGCTGACACATGGCAACCATTTTGTAGCTGACTTTCCCCTTCCCTAGGCAGCCATTTTGTAGCTGACTCCACCCCTTCTCATGGCAGCCATTTTATAGAAGACTCCTCCCCTTCCCTAGGCAGCCATTTTGTAGCTGACTCTTCCCCTTCCCTAGACAGCAATTTTGTAGCTGACTCCTCCCCCTCCCCAGGCAGCCATTTTGTAGCTGACTCCTCCCCTTTACCTAGGCAGCCATTTTGTAGCTGACTGCTCCCCCTCCCCAGGCAGCCATTTTGTAGCTGACTCCTCCCCTTCCCTAGGCAGCCATTTTGTAGCTGACTGCTCCCCCTCCCCAGGCAGCCATTTTGTAGCTGACTCCTCCCCTTTACCTAGGCAGCCATTTTGTAGCTGAGTCCTCCCCTCCCCTAGGTAGCCATTTTGTAGCTGACCCCTCCCCTTTCTATGGCAGACATTTTGTAGCTGACACATGGCAACCATTTTGTAGCTGACTCCTCCCCTTCTCATGGCAGCCATTTTGTAGAAGACTCCTCCACTTCCATAGGCAGCCATTTTGTAGCTGACTCCTCCCCTTCCCTAGGCAGCCATTTTGTAGCTGTCACCTCCCCTTCTCATGGCAGCCATTTTGTAGCTGACTCCTCCCCTTCTCATGGCAGCCATTTTGTAGAAGACTCCTCCACTTCTCATGGCAGCCATTTTGTAGAAGACTCCTCCCCCTTCCCTAGGCAGCCATTTTGTAGCTGACACCTCCCCTTCTTATGGCAGCCATTTTGTAGCTGACACCTCCCCTTCTTATGGGAGCCATTTTGTAGCTGACACCTCCCCTTCTCATGGCAGCCATTTTGTAGCTGACTCCTCCCCTTCTCATGGCAGCCATTTTGTAGCTGACTCCTCCCCCTTCCCTAGGCAGCCATTTTGTAGCTGACTCCTCCCCTTCCCTAGGCAGCAATTTTGTAGCTGACTCTTCCCCTTCCTATGGGACACATTTTGTAGCTGACTCCTCCCGTGCCCTAGGCAGCCATTTTGTAGCTGACTATTCCCCTTCCCTAGACAGCAATTTTGTAGCATACTCCACCCCTTTGTATAGCATCCATTTTGTAGCTGACTCCTCCCCTTCCCTAGGCAGCCATTTTGTAGCTGACTGCTCCCCCTCCCTAGGCAGCCATTTTGTAGCTGACTCGTCCCCTTCCCTAGGCAGCCATTTTGTAGCTGACTCCTCCCCTCCCCTAGGTAGCCATTTTGTAACTGACCCCTCCCCTTTCTATGGCAGACATTTTGTAGCTGACACATGGCAACCATTTTGTAGCTGACTTTCCCCTTCCCTAGGCAGCCATTTTGTAGCTGTCACCTCCCCTTCTCATGGCAGCCATTTTGTAGCTGACTCCTCCCCTTCTCATGGCAGCCATTTTGTAGAAGACTCCTCCACTTCTCATGGCAGCCATTTTGTAGAAGACTCCTCCCCCTTCCCTAGGCAGCCATTTTGTAGCTGACACCTCCCCTTCTTATGGCAGCCATTTTGTAGCTGACACCTCCCCTTCTTATGGGAGCCATTTTGTAGCTGACACCTCCCCTTCTCATGGCAGCCATTTTGTAGCTGACTCCTCCCCTTCTCATGGCAGCCATTTTGTAGCTGACTCCTCCCCCTTCCCTAGGCAGCCATTTTGTAGCTGACTCCTCCCCTTCCCTAGGCAGCAATTTTGTAGCTGACTCTTCCCCTTCCTATGGGACACATTTTGTAGCTGACTCCTCCCGTGCCCTAGGCAGCCATTTTGTAGCTGACTATTCCCCTTCCCTAGACAGCAATTTTGTAGCATACTCCACCCCTTTGTATAGCATCCATTTTGTAGCTGACTCCTCCCCTTCCCTAGGCAGCCATTTTGTAGCTGACTGCTCCCCCTCCCTAGGCAGCCATTTTGTAGCTGACTCGTCCCCTTCCCTAGGCAGCCATTTTGTAGCTGACTCCTCCCCTCCCCTAGGTAGCCATTTTGTAACTGACCCCTCCCCTTTCTATGGCAGACATTTTGTAGCTGACACATGGCAACCATTTTGTAGCTGACTTTCCCCTTCCCTAGGCAGCCATTTTGTAGCTGACTCCACCCCTTCTCATGGCAGCCATTTTATAGAAGACTCCTCCCCTTCCCTAGGCAGCCATTTTGTAGCTGACTCTTCCCCTTCCCTAGACAGCAATTTTGTAGCTGACTGCTCCCCCTCCCCAGGCAGCCATTTTGTAGCTGACTCCTCCCCTTTACCTAGGCAGCCATTTTGTAGCTGACTGCTCCCCCTCCCCAGGCAGCCATTTTGTAGCTGACTCCTCCCCTTTCTATGGGAGACATTTTGTAGCTGACTCCTCCCCTTCCCTAGGCAGCCATTTTGTAGCTCAATCCTCCCCCTCTTTAGGCAGCCATTTTGTAGCTGACACCTCCCCTTCTCATGGCAGCCATTTTGTAGAAGACTCCTCCCCTTCCCTAGGCAGCCATTTTGTAGCTGACTCCTCCCCTTCCCTAGGCAGCCATTTTATAGCTGGCTCCACCCCTCCCTAGGCAGCCATTTTGTAGCTGACTCCTCCCCTTCTCATGGCAGCCATTTTGTAGCTGACTATTCCCCTTCCCTAGACAGCAATTTTGTAGCATACTCCACCCCTTTGTATAGCATCCATTTTGTAGCTGACTCCTCCCCTTCCCTAGGCAGCCATTTTGTAGCTGACTGCTCCCCTTCCCTAGACAGCAATTTTGTAGCTGACTCCTCCCCTTCCCTAGGCAGCCATTTTGTAGCTGACTGCTCCCCCTCCCTAGGCAGCCATTTTGTAGCTGACTCGTCCCCTTCCCTAGGCAGCCATTTTGTAGCTGACTCCTCCCCTCCCCTAGGTAGCCATTTTGTAACTGACCCCTCCCCTTTCTATGGCAGACATTTTGTAGCTGACACATGGCAACCATTTTGTAGCTGACTTTCCCCTTCCCTAGGCAGCCATTTTGTAGCTGACTCCACCCCTTCTCATGGCAGCCATTTTATAGAAGACTCCTCCCCTTCCCTAGGCAGCCATTTTGTAGCTGACTCTTCCCCTTCCCTAGACAGCAATTTTGTAGCTGACTGCTCCCCCTCCCCAGGCAGCCATTTTGTAGCTGACTCCTCCCCTTTACCTAGGCAGCCATTTTGTAGCTGACTGCTCCCCCTCCCCAGGCAGCCATTTTGTAGCTGACTCCTCCCCTTTCTATGGGAGACATTTTGTAGCTGACTCCTCCCCTTCCCTAGGCAGCCATTTTGTAGCTCAATCCTCCCCCTCTTTAGGCAGCCATTTTGTAGCTGACACCTCCCCTTCTCATGGCAGCCATTTTGTAGAAGACTCCTCCCCTTCCCTAGGCAGCCATTTTGTAGCTGACTCCTCCCCTTCCCTAGGCAGCCATTTTATAGCTGGCTCCACCCCTCCCTAGGCAGCCATTTTGTAGCTGACTCCTCCCCTTCTCATGGCAGCCATTTTGTAGCTGACTATTCCCCTTCCCTAGACAGCAATTTTGTAGCATACTCCACCCCTTTGTATAGCATCCATTTTGTAGCTGACTCCTCCCCTTCCCTAGGCAGCCATTTTGTAGCTGACTGCTCCCCTTCCCTAGACAGCAATTTTGTAGCTGACTGCTCCCCCTCCCCAGGCAGCCATTTTGTAGCTGACTCCTCCCCTTTACCTAGGCTGCCATTTTGTAGCTGACTGCTCCCCCTCCCCAGGCAGCCATTTTGTAGCTGACTCCTCCCCTTTACCTAGGCAGCCATTTTGTAGCTGACTGCTCCCCCTCCCCAGGCAGCCATTTTGTAGCTGACTCCTCCCCTTCCCTAGGCAGCCATTTTGTAGCTGACTGCTCCCCCTCCCCAGGCAGCCATTTTGTAGCTGACTCCTCCCCTTTACCTAGGCAGCCATTTTGTAGCTGAGTCCTCCCCTCCCCTAGGTAGCCATTTTGTAGCTGACCCCTCCCCTTTCTATGGCAGACATTTTGTAGCTGACACATGGCTACCATTTTGTAGCTGACTCCTCCCCTTCTCATGGCAGCCATTTTGTAGAAGACTCCTCCACTTCTCATGGCAGCCATTTTGTAGAAGACTCCTCCCCCTTCCCTAGGCAGCCATTTTGTAGCTGACACCTACCCTTCTCATGGCAGCCATTTTGTAGCTGACACCTCCCCTTCTCATGGCAGCCATTTTGTAGCTGACTCCTCCCCTTCTCATGGCAGCCATTTTGTAGAAGACTCCTCCCCCTTCCCTAGGCAGCCATTTTGTAGCTGACTCCTCCCCTTCCCTAGGCAGCAATTTTGTAGCTGACTCCTCCCCTTCCCTAGGCAGCCATTTTGTAGCTGACTCCTCCCCTTCCCTAGGCAGCCATTTTGTAGCTGACTCCTCCCCTTCCCTAGGCAGCAATTTTGTAGCTGACTCTTCCCCTTCCTATGGGACACATTTTGTAGCTGACTCCTCCCGTGCCCTAGGCAGCCATTTTGTAGCTGACTATTCCCCTTCCCTAGACAGCAATTTTGTAGCATACTCCACCCCTTTGTATAGCATCCATTTTGTAGCTGACTCCTCCCCTTCCCTAGGCAGCCATTTTGTAGCTGACTGCTCCCCCTCCCTAGGCAGCCATTTTGTAGCTGACTCGTCCCCTTCCCTAGGCAGCCATTTTGTAGCTGACTCCTCCCCTCCCCTAGGTAGCCATTTTGTAACTGACCCCTCCCGTTTCTATGGCAGACATTTTGTAGCTGACACATGGCAACCATTTTGTAGCTGACTTTCCCCTTCCCTAGGCAGCCATTTTGTAGCTGACTCCACCCCTTCTCATGGCAGCCATTTTATAGAAGACTCCTCCCCTTCCCTAGGCAGCCATTTTGTAGCTGACTCTTCCCCTTCCCTAGACAGCAATTTTGTAGCTGACTCCTCCCCCTCCCCAGGCAGCCATTTTGTAGCTGACTCCTCCCCTTTACCTAGGCAGCCATTTTGTAGCTGACTGCTCCCCCTCCCCAGGCAGCCATTTTGTAGCTGACTCCTCCCCTTCCCTAGGCAGCCATTTTGTAGCTGACTGCTCCCCCTCCCCAGGCAGCCATTTTGTAGCTGACTCCTCCCCTTTACCTAGGCAGCCATTTTGTAGCTGAGTCCTCCCCTCCCCTAGGTAGCCATTTTGTAGCTGACCCCTCCCCTTTCTATGGCAGACATTTTGTAGCTGACACATGGCAACCATTTTGTAGCTGACTCCTCCCCTTCTCATGGCAGCCATTTTGTAGAAGACTCCTCCACTTCCATAGGCAGCCATTTTGTAGCTGACTCCTCCCCTTCCCTAGGCAGCCATTTTGTAGCTGTCACCTCCCCTTCTCATGGCAGCCATTTTGTAGCTGACTCCTCCCCTTCTCATGGCAGCCATTTTGTAGAAGACTCCTCCACTTCTCATGGCAGCCATTTTGTAGAAGACTCCTCCCCCTTCCCTAGGCAGCCATTTTGTAGCTGACACCTCCCCTTCTTATGGCAGCCATTTTGTAGCTGACACCTCCCCTTCTTATGGGAGCCATTTTGTAGCTGACACCTCCCCTTCTCATGGCAGCCATTTTGTAGCTGACTCCTCCCCTTCTCATGGCAGCCATTTTGTAGAAGACTCCTCCCCCTTCCCTAGGCAGCCATTTTGTAGCTGACTCCTCCCCTTCCCTAGGCAGCCATTTTGTAGCTGACTCCTCCCCTTCCCTAGGCAGCAATTTTGTAGCTGACTCTTCCCCTTCCTATGGGACACATTTTGTAGCTGACTCCTCCCGTGCCCTAGGCAGCCATTTTGTAGCTGACTATTCCCCTTCCCTAGACAGCAATTTTGTAGCATACTCCACCCCTTTGTATAGCATCCATTTTGTAGCTGACTCCTCCCCTTCCCTAGGCAGCCATTTTGTAGCTGACTGCTCCCCCTCCCTAGGCAGCCATTTTGTAGCTGACTCGTCCCCTTCCCTAGGCAGCCATTTTGTAGCTGACTCCTCCCCTCCCCTAGGTAGCCATTTTGTAACTGACCCCTCCCCTTTCTATGGCAGACATTTTGTAGCTGACACATGGCAACCATTTTGTAGCTGACTTTCCCCTTCCCTAGGCAGCCATTTTGTAGCTGACTCCACCCCTTCTCATGGCAGCCATTTTATAGAAGACTCCTCCCCTTCCCTAGGCAGCCATTTTGTAGCTGACTCTTCCCCTTCCCTAGACAGCAATTTTGTAGCTGACTGCTCCCCCTCCCCAGGCAGCCATTTTGTAGCTGACTCCTCCCCTTTACCTAGGCAGCCATTTTGTAGCTGACTGCTCCCCCTCCCCAGGCAGCCATTTTGTAGCTGACTCCTCCCCTTCCCTAGGCAGCCATTTTGTAGCTGACTGCTCCCCCTCCCCAGGCAGCCATTTTGTAGCTGACTCCTCCCCTTTACCTAGGCAGCCATTTTGTAGCTGAGTCCTCCCCTCCCCTAGGTAGCCATTTTGTAGCTGACCCCTCCCCTTTCTATGGCAGACATTTTGTAGCTGACACATGGCAACCATTTTGTAGCTGACTCCTCCCCTTCTCATGGCAGCCATTTTGTAGAAGACTCCTCCACTTCCATAGGCAGCCATTTTGTAGCTGACTCCTCCCCTTCCCTAGGCAGCCATTTTGTAGCTGTCACCTCCCCTTCTCATGGCAGCCATTTTGTAGCTGACTCCTCCCCTTCTCATGGCAGCCATTTTGTAGAAGACTCCTCCACTTCTCATGGCAGCCATTTTGTAGAAGACTCCTCCCCCTTCCCTAGGCAGCCATTTTGTAGCTGACACCTCCCCTTCTTATGGCAGCCATTTTGTAGCTGACACCTCCCCTTCTTATGGGAGCCATTTTGTAGCTGACACCTCCCCTTCTCATGGCAGCCATTTTGTAGCTGACTCCTCCCCTTCTCATGGCAGCCATTTTGTAGAAGACTCCTCCCCCTTCCCTAGGCAGCCATTTTGTAGCTGACTCCTCCCCTTCCCTAGGCAGCCATTTTGTAGCTGACTCCTCCCCTTCCCTAGGCAGCAATTTTGTAGCTGACTCTTCCCCTTCCTATGGGACACATTTTGTAGCTGACTCCTCCCATGCCCTAGGCAGCCATTTTGTAGCTGACTATTCCCCTTCCCTAGACAGCAATTTTGTAGCATACTCCACCCCTTTGTATAGCATCCATTTTGTAGCTGACTCCTCCCCTTCCCTAGGCAGCCATTTTGTAGCTGACTGCTCCCCCTCCCTAGGCAGCCATTTTGTAGCTGACTCGTCCCCTTCCCTAGGCAGCCATTTTGTAGCTGACTCCTCCCCTCCCCTAGGTAGCCATTTTGTAACTGACCCCTCCACTTTCTATGGCAGACATTTTGTAGCTGACACATGGCAACCATTTTGTAGCTGACTTTCCCCTTCCCTAGGCAGCCATTTTGTAGCTGACTCCACCCCTTCTCATGGCAGCCATTTTATAGAAGACTCCTCCCCTTCCCTAGGTAGCCATTTTGTAGCTGACCCCACCCCCTCCCTAGGCAGCCATTTTGTAGCTGACACCTCCCCTTCTCATGGCAGCCATTTTGTAGCGGACTCCTCCCCTACTCATGGCAGCCATTTTGTAGCATACTCCACCCCTTTGTATAGCAGCCATTTTGTAGCTGACTCCTCCCCTTCCCTAGGCAGCCATTTTGTAGCTGACACCTCCCCTTTCTATGGGAGACATTTTGTAGCTGACTCCTCCCCTTCCCTAGGCAGCCATTTTGTACCGGACTCCTCCCCTTTACCTAGGCAGCCATTTTGTAGCTGACTCCTCCCCTTCCCTAGGTAGCCATTTTGTAGGTGACACGTGGCAAATATTTTGTAGCTGACTGTCCCCTTCCCTAGGCAGCCATTTTGTAGCTGACTCCACCCCTTCTCCAGGCAGCCATTTTGTAGAAGACTCCTCCCCTTCCCTAGGCAGCCATTTTGTAGCTGACACGTGGCAAATATTTTGTAGCTGACTGTCCCCTTCCCTAGGCAGCCATTTTGTAGCTGACTCCTCCCCTGCCCTAGGCAGCCATTTTGTAGCTGACTCCTCCCCTTTCTATGGGAGACATTTTGTAGCTGACTCCTCCCCTTCCCTAGGCAGCCATTTTGTAGCTGACTCCTCCCCTTCCCTAGGCAGCAATTTTGTAGCTGACTCCTCCCCTTTCTATGTGAGACATTTTGTAGGTGACTCCTCCCCTTTACCTAGGCAGCCATTTTGTAGCTGACTCCTCCCCTCCCCTAGGTAGCCATTTTGTAGCTGACCCCTCCCCTTTCTATGGCAGACATTTTGTAGCTGACACATGGCAACCATTTTGTAGCTGACTGTCCCCTTCCCTAGGCAGCCATTTTGTAGCTAACTTCTCCCCTTCTCATGGCAGCCATTTTGTAGCTGACTCCTCCCCTTCCCTAGGCAGCAATTTTGTAGCTGACTCCTCCCCTTTCTATGGGAAACATTTTGTAGCTGACTCCTCCCCTTCCCTAGGCAGCCATTTTGAAGCTGACTCCTCCCCTTCCCTAGGCAGCCATTTTGTAGCTGACTCCTCCCCTTTCTATGGGAGACATTTTGTAGCTGACTCCTCCCCTTCCTTAGGCAGCCATTTTGTAGCTGACTCCTCCCCCTCCCTAGGCAGCCATTTTTTAGCTGACACCTCCCCTTCTCATGGCAGCCATTTTGTAGCTGACTCCTCCCCTACTCATGGCAGCCATTTTGTAGCATACTCCACCCCTTTGTATAGCAGCCATTTTGTAGCTGACTCCTCCCCTTCCCTAGGCAGCCATTTTGTAGCTGACACCTCCCCTTTCTATGGGAGACATTTTGTAGCTGACTCCTCCCCTTCCCTAGGCAGCCATTTTGTAGCTCAATCCTCCCCCTCTTTAGGCAGCCATTTTGTAGCTGACACCTCCCCTTCTCATGGCAGCCATTTTGTAGAAGACTCCTCCCCTTCCCTAGGCAGCCATTCTGTAGCTGACTCCTCCCCTTTCTATGGGAGACATTTTGTAGCTGACTCCTCCCCTTCCCTAGGCAGCCATTTTGTAGCTCAATCCTCCACCTCTTTAGGCAGCCATTTTGTAGCTGACACCTCTCCTTCTCATGGCAGCCATTTTGTAGCATACTCCACGCCTTTGTATAGCAGCCAATTTGTAGATGACTCCTCCCCTTCCCTAGGCAGCCATTTTGTAGCTGACTCCTCCCCTGCCCTAGGCAGCCATTTTGTAGCTGACTCTTCCCCTTCCCTAGACAGCAATTTTGTAGCATACTACACCCCTTTGTATAGCATCCATTTTGTAGCTGACTCCTCCACTTCTCTAGGCAGCCATTTTGTAGCTGACTGCTCCCCCTCCCTAGGCAGCCATTTTGTAGCTGACTCCTCCCCTTCCCTAGGTAGCCATTTTGTAGCTGACACCTCTCCTTCTCATGGCAGCCATTTTGTAGCATACTCCACCCCTTTGTATAGCAGCCAATTTGTAGATGACTCCTCCCCTTCCCTAGGCAGCCATTTTGTAGCTGACTCCTCCCCTGCCCTAGGCAGCCATTTTGTAGCTGACTCTTCCCCTTCCCTAGACAGCAATTTTGTAGCATACTACACCCCTTTGTATAGCATCCATTTTGTAGCTGACTCCTCCACTTCTCTAGGCAGCCATTTTGTAGCTGACTGCTCCCCCTCCCTAGGCAGCCATTTTGTAGCTGACTCCTCCCATTCTCATGGCAGCCATTTTGTAGAAGACTCCTCCCCTTCCATATGCAGCCATTTTGTAGCTGACTCCTCCCCTTCCCTAGGCAGCAATTTTGTAGCTGACTCCTCCCCTTTCTATGGGAAACATTTTGTAGCTGACTCCTCCCCTTCCCTAGGCAGCCATTTTGAAGCTGACTCCTCCCCTTCCCTAGGCAGCCATTTTGTAGCTGACTCCTCCCCTTTCTATGGGAGACATTTTGTAGCTGACTCCTCCCCTTCCCTAGGCAGCCATTTTGTAGCTCAATCCTCCCCCTCTTTAGGCAGCCATTTTGTAGCTGACACCTCCCCTTCTCATGGCAGCCATTTTGTAGAAGACTCCTCCCCTTCCCTAGGCAGCCATTCTGTAGCTGACTCCTCCCCTTTCTATGGGAGACATTTTGTAGCTGACTCCTCCCCTTCCCTAGGCAGCCATTTTGTAGCTCAATCCTCCCCCTCTTTAGGCAGCCATTTTGTAGCTGACACCTCTCCTTCTCATGGCAGCCATTTTGTAGCATACTCCACCCCTTTGTATAGCAGCCAATTTGTAGATGACTCCTCCCCTTCCCTAGGCAGCCATTTTGTAGCTGACTCCTCCCCTGCCCTAGGCAGCCATTTTGTAGCTGACTCTTCCCCTTCCCTAGACAGCAATTTTGTAGCATACTACACCCCTTTGTATAGCATCCATTTTGTAGCTGACTCCTCCACTTCTCTAGGCAGCCATTTTGTAGCTGACTGCTCCCCCTCCCTAGGCAGCCATTTTGTAGCTGACTCCTCCCCTTCCCTAGGTAGCCATTTTGTAGCTAACCCCTCCCCCTCCCTAGGCAGCCATTTTGTAGCTGACTCCTCCCATTCTCATGGCAGCCATTTTGTAGAAGACTCCTCCCCTTCCATATGCAGCCATTTTGTAGCTGACTCCTCCCCTTCCCTAGGCAGCAATTTTGTAGCTGACTCCTCACCTTTCTATGGGAAACATTTTGTAGCTGACTCCTCCCCTTCCCTAGGCAGCCATTTTGAAGATGACTCCTCCCCTTCCCTAGGCAGCCATTTTGTAGCTGACTCCTCCCCTTTCTATGGGAGACATTTTGTAGCTAACTCCTCCCCTTCCTTAGGCAGCCATTTTGTAGCTGACTCCTCCCCCTCCCTAGGCCGCCATTTTGTAGCTGCCACCTCCCCTTCTCATGGCAGCCATTTTGTAGCTGACTCCTCCCCTACTCATGGCAGCCATTTTGTAGCATACTCCACCCCTTTGTATAGCATCCATTTTGTAGCTGACTCCTCCCCTTCCTTAGGCAGCCATTTTGTAGCTGACTCCTCCCCCTCCCTAGGCAGCCATTTTGTAGCTGACACCTCCCCTTCTCATGGCAGCCATTTTGTAGCTGACTCTTCCCCTTCCCTAGACAGCAATTTTGTAGCATAATCCACCCCTTTGTATAGCATCCAATTTGTAGCTGACTCCTCCACTTCTCTAGGCAGCCATTTTGTAGCTGACTGCTCCCCCTCCCTAGGCAGCCATTTTGTAGCTGACTCCTCCCCTTCCCTAGGTAGCCATTTTGTAGCTGACCCCTCCCCCTCCCTAGGCAGCCATTTTGTAGCTGACTCCTCCCCTTCTCATGGCAGCCATTTTGTAGAAGACTCCTCCCCTTCCCTAGGCACCCATTTTGTAGCTGACTCCTCCCCTTCCCTAGGCAGCCATTTTGAAGCTGACTCCTCCCCTTCCCTAGGCTCCCATTTTGTAGCTGACTCCTCCCCTTTCTATGGGAGACATTTTGTAGCTGACTCCTCCCCTTCCTTAGGCAGCCATTTTGTAGCTGACTCCTCCCCCTCCCTAGGCAGCCATTTTGTAGCTGACTCCTCCCCTTCTCATGGCAGCCATTTTGTAGAAGACTCCTCCCCCTACCCTAGGCAGCCATTTTGTAGCTGACTCCTCCCCTTCCCTAGGCAGCAATTTTGTAGCTGACTCCTCCCCTTCCCTAGGCAGCCATTTTGTAGCTGACTCCTCCCCTTCCCTAGGCAGCCATTTTGTAGCTGACTCCTCCCGTTCCCTAGGCAGCAATTTTGTAGCTGACTCTTCCCCTTCCTGTGGGACACATTTTGTAGCTGACTCCTCCCCTTCCCTAGGTAGCCATTTTGTAGCTGACCCCACCCCCTCCCTAGGCAGCCATTTTGTAGCTGACACCTCCCCTTCTCATGGCAGCCATTTTGTAGCGGACTCCTCCCCTACTCATGGCAGCCATTTTGTAGCATACTCCACCCCTTTGTATAGCAGCCATTTTGCAGCTGACTCCTCCCCTTCCCTAGGCAGCAATTTTGTAGCTGACTCATCCCCTTCCTATGGGACACATTTTGTAGCTGACTCCTCCCATGCCCTAGGCAGCCATTTTGTAGCTGACTATTCCCCTTCCCTAGACAGCAATTTTGTAGCATACTCCACCCCTTTGTATAGCATCCATTTTGTAGCTGACTCCTCCCCTTCCCTAGGCAGCCATTTTGTAGCTGACTCCTCCCCTTTCTATGGGAGACATTTTGTAGCTGACTCCTCCCCCTCCCTAGGCAGCCATTTTGTACCGGACTCCTCCCCTTTACCTAGGCAGCCATTTTGTAGCTGACTCCTCCCCTTCCCTAGGTAGCCATTTTGTAGGTGACACGTGGCAAATATTTTGTAGCTGACTGTACCCTTCCCTAGGCAGCCATTTTGTAGCTGACTCCACCCCTTCTCCAGGCAGCCATTTTGTAGAAGACTCCTCCCCTTCCCTAGGCAGCCATTTTGTAGCTGACTCCTCCCCTTCCTATGGGAGACATTTTGTAGCTGACTCCTCCCCTGCCCTAGGCAGCCATTTTGTAGCTGACTCCTCCCCTTTCTATGGGAGACATTTTGTAGCTGACTCCTCCCCTTCCCTAGGCAGCCATTTTGTAGCTGACTCCTCCCCTTCCCTAGGCAGCAATTTTGTAGCTGACTCCTCCCCTTTCTATGTGAGACATTTTGTAGGTGACTCCTCCCCTTTACCTAGGCAGCCATTTTGTAGCTGACTCCTCCCCTCCCCTAGGTAGCCATTTTGTAGCTGACCCCTCCCCTTTCTATGGCAGACATTTTGTAGCTGACACATGGCAACCATTTTGTAGCTGACTGTCCCCTTCCCTAGGCAGCCATTTTGTAGCTAACTTCTCCCCTTCTCATGGCAGCCATTTTGTAGCTGACTCCTCCCCTTCCCTAGGCAGCAATTTTGTAGCTGACTCCTCCCCTTTCTATGGGAAACATTTTGTAGCTGACTCCTCCCCTTCCCTAGGCAGCCATTTTGAAGCTGACTCCTCCCCTTCCCTAGGCAGCCATTTTGTAGCTGACTCCTCCCCTTTCTATGGGAGACATTTTGTAGCTGACTCCTCCCCTTCCTTAGGCAGCCATTTTGTAGCTGACTCCTCCCCCTCCCTAGGCAGCCATTTTTTAGCTGACACCTCCCCTTCTCATGGCAGCCATTTTGTAGCTGACTCCTCCCCTACTCATGGCAGCCATTTTGTAGCATACTCCACCCCTTTGTATAGCAGCCATTTTGTAGCTGACTCCTCCCCTTCCCTAGGCAGCCATTTTGTAGCTGACACCTCCCCTTTCTATGGGAGACATTTTGTAGCTGACTCCTCCCCTTCCCTAGGCAGCCATTTTGTAGCTCAATCCTCCCCCTCTTTAGGCAGCCATTTTGTAGCTGACACCTCCCCTTCTCATGGCAGCCATTTTGTAGAAGACTCCTCCCCTTCCCTAGGCAGCCATTCTGTAGCTGACTCCTCCCCTTTCTATGGGAGACATTTTGTAGCTGACTCCTCCCCTTCCCTAGGCAGCCATTTTGTAGCTCAATCCTCCCCCTCTTTAGGCAGCCATTTTGTAGCTGACACCTCTCCTTCTCATGGCAGCCATTTTGTAGCATACTCCACGCCTTTGTATAGCAGCCAATTTGTAGATGACTCCTCCCCTTCCCTAGGCAGCCATTTTGTAGCTGACTCCTCCCCTGCCCTAGGCAGCCATTTTGTAGCTGACTCTTCCCCTTCCCTAGACAGCAATTTTGTAGCATACTACACCCCTTTGTATAGCATCCATTTTGTAGCTGACTCCTCCACTTCTCTAGGCAGCCATTTTGTAGCTGACTGCTCCCCCTCCCTAGGCAGCCATTTTGTAGCTGACTCCTCCCCTTCCCTAGGTAGCCATTTTGTAGCTGACACCTCTCCTTCTCATGGCAGCCATTTTGTAGCATACTCCACCCCTTTGTATAGCAGCCAATTTGTAGATGACTCCTCCCCTTCCCTAGGCAGCCATTTTGTAGCTGACTCCTCCCCTGCCCTAGGCAGCCATTTTGTAGCTGACTCTTCCCCTTCCCTAGACAGCAATTTTGTAGCATACTACACCCCTTTGTATAGCATCCATTTTGTAGCTGACTCCTCCACTTCTCTAGGCAGCCATTTTGTAGCTGACTGCTCCCCCTCCCTAGGCAGCCATTTTGTAGCTGACTCCTCCCATTCTCATGGCAGCCATTTTGTAGAAGACTCCTCCCCTTCCATATGCAGCCATTTTGTAGCTGACTCCTCCCCTTCCCTAGGCAGCAATTTTGTAGCTGACTCCTCCCCTTTCTATGGGAAACATTTTGTAGCTGACTCCTCCCCTTCCCTAGGCAGCCATTTTGAAGCTGACTCCTCCACTTCCCTAGGCAGCCATTTTGTAGCTGACTCCTCCCCTTTCTATGGGAGACATTTTGTAGCTGACTCCTCCCCTTCCCTAGGCAGCCATTTTGTAGCTCAATCCTCCCCCTCTTTAGGCAGCCATTTTGTAGCTGACACCTCCCCTTCTCAAGGCAGCCATTTTGTAGAAGACTCCTCCCCTTCCCTAGGCAGCCATTCTGTAGCTGACTCCTCCCCTTTCTATGGGAGACATTTTGTAGCTGACTCCTCCCCTTCCCTAGGCAGCCATTTTGTAGCTCAATCCTCCCCCTCTTTAGGCAGCCATTTTGTAGCTGACACCTCTCCTTCTCATGGCAGCCATTTTGTAGCATACTCCACCCCTTTGTATAGCAGCCAATTTGTAGATGACTCCTCCCCTTCCCTAGGCAGCCATTTTGTAGCTGACTCCTCCACTGCCCTAGGCAGCCATTTTGTAGCTGACTCTTCCCCTTCCCTAGACAGCAATTTTGTAGCATACTACACCCCTTTGTATAGCATCCATTTTGTAGCTGACTCCTCCACTTCTCTAGGCAGCCATTTTGTAGCTGACTGCTCCCCCTCCCTAGGCAGCCATTTTGTAGCTGACTCCTCCCCTTCCCTAGGTAGCCATTTTGTAGCTAACCCCTCCCCCTCCCTAGGCAGCCATTTTGTAGCTGACTCCTCCCATTCTCATGGCAGCCATTTTGTAGAAGACTCCTCCCCTTCCATATGCAGCCATTTTGTAGCTGACTCCTCCCCTTCCCTAGGCAGCAATTTTGTAGCTGACTCCTCCCCTTTCTATGGGAAACATTTTGTAGCTGACTCCTCCCCTTCCCTAGGCAGCCATTTTGAAGCTGACTCCTCCCCTTCCCTAGGCAGCCATTTTGTAGCTGACTCCTCCCCTTTCTATGGGAGACATTTTGTAGCTAACTCCTCCCCTTCCTTAGGCAGCCATTTTGTAGCTGACTCCTCCCCCTCCCTAGGCCGCCATTTTGTAGCTGCCACCTCCCCTTCTCATGGCAGCAATTTTGTAGCTGACTCCTCCCCTACTCATGGCAGCCATTTTGTAGCATACTCCACCCCTTTGTATAGCATCCATTTTGTAGCTGACTCCTCCCCTTCCTTAGGCAGCCATTTTGTAGCTGACTCCTCCCCCTCCCTAGGCAGCCATTTTGTAGCTGACACCTCCCCTTCTCATGGCAGCCATTTTGTAGCTGACTCTTCCCCTTCCCTAGACAGCAATTTTGTAGCATAATCCACCCCTTTGTATAGCATCCAATTTGTAGCTGACTCCTCCACTTCTCTAGGCAGCCATTTTGTAGCTGACTGCTCCCCCTCCCTAGGCAGCCATTTTGTAGCTGACTCCTCCCCTTCCCTAGGTAGCCATTTTGTAGCTGACCCCTCCCCCTCCCTAGGCAGCCATTTTGTAGCTGACTCCTCCCCTTCTCATGGCAGCCATTTTGTAGAAGACTCCTCCCCTTCCCTAGGCACCCATTTTGTAGCTGACTCCTCCCCTTCCCTAGGCAGCCATTTTGAAGCTGACTCCTCCCCTTCCCTAGGCACCCATTTTGTAGCTGACTCCTCCCCTTTCTATGGGAGACATTTTGTAGCTGACTCCTCCCCTTCCTTAGGCAGCCATTTTGTAGTTGACTCCTCCCCCTCCCTAGGCAGCCATTTTGTAGCTGACACCTCCCCTTCTCATGGCAGCCATTTTGTAGCTGACTCCTCCCCTACTCATGGCAGCCATTTTGTAGCATACTCCACCCCTTTGTATAGCAGCCATTTTGTAGCTGAATCCTCCCCTTCCCTAGGCAGCCATTTTGTAGCTGACCTCCCCTTTCTATGGGAGACATTTTGTAGCTGACTCCTCCCCTTCCCTAGGCAGCCATTTTGTAGCTCAATCCTCCCCCTCTTTAGGCAGCCATTTTGTAGCTGACACCTCCCCTTCTCATCGCAGCCATTTTGTAGAAGACTCCTCCCCTTCCCTAGGCAGCCATTCTGTAGCTGACTCCTCCCCTTTCTATGGGAGACATTTTGTAGCTGACTCCTCCCCTTCCCTAGGCAGCCATTTTGTAGCTCAATCCTCCCCCTCTTTAGGCAGCCATTTTGTAGCTGACACCTCTCCTTCTCATGGCAGCCATTTTGTAGCATACTCCACCCCTTTGTATAGCAGCCAATTTGTAGATGACTCCTCCCCTCCCCTAGGCAGCCATTTTGTAGCTGAATCCTCCCCTTTCTATGGTAGACATTTTGTAGCTGACACATGGCAACCATTTTGTAGCTGACTGTCCCCTTCCCTAGGCAGCCATTTTGTAGCTAACTTCTCCCCTTCTCATGGCAATCATTTTGTAGAAGACTCCTCCCCTTCAATAGTCAGCAATTTTGTAGCTGACTCCTCCGCTTTCTATGGGAAACATTTTGTAGCTGACTCCTCCCCTTCCCTAGGCAGCCATTTTGTAGCTGACTCCTCCCCTTCCCTAGGCAGCCATTTTGTAGCTGACTCCTCCCCTTTCTATGGGAGACGTTTTGTAGCTGACTCCTCCCTTCCTTAGGCAGCCATTTTGTAGCTGACTCCTCCCCCTCCCTAGGCAGCCATTTTGTAGCTGACACCTCCCCTTCTCATGGCAGCCATTTTGTAGCTGACTCCTCCCCTACTCATGGCAGCCATTTTGTAGCATACTCCACCTCTTTGTATAGCAGCCATTTTGTAGCTGACTCCTCCCCTTCCCTAGGCAGCCATTTTATAGCTGACTCCTCCCCTTTCTATGGGAGACATTTTGTGCCTGACTCCTCCCCTCCCCTAGGTAGCCATTTTGTAACTGACCCCTCCCCTTTCTATGGCAGACATTTTGTAGCTGACACATGGCAACCATTTTGTAGCTGACTTTCCCCTTCCCTAGGCAGCCATTTTGTAGCTGACTCCACCCCTTCTCATGGCAGCCATTTTATAGAAGACTCCTCCCCTTCCCTAGGCAGCCATTTTGTAGCTGACTCTTCCCCTTCCCTAGACAGCAATTTTGTAGCTGACTGCTCCCCCTCCCCAGGCAGCCATTTTGTAGCTGACTCCTCCCCTTTACCTAGGCAGCCATTTTGTAGCTGACTGCTCCCCCTCCCCAGGCAGCCATTTTGTAGTTGACTCCTCCCCTTCCCTAGGCAGCCATTTTGTAGCTGACTGCTCCCCCTCCCCAGGCAGCCATTTTGTAGCTGACTCCTCCCCTTTACCTAGGCAGCCATTTTGTAGCTGAGTCCTCCCCTCCCCTAGGTAGCCATTTTGTAGCTGACCCCTCCCCTTTCTATGGCAGACATTTTGTAGCTGACACATGGCAACCATTTTGTAGCTGACTCCTCCCCTTCTCATGGCAGCCATTTTGTAGAAGACTCCTCCACTTCCATAGGCAGCCATTTTGTAGCTGACTCCTCCCCTTCCCTAGGCAGCCATTTTGTAGCTGTCACCTCCCCTTCTCATGGCAGCCATTTTGTAGCTGACTCCTCCCCTTCTCATGGCAGCCATTTTGTAGAAGACTCCTCCACTTCTCATGGCAGCCATTTTGTAGAAGACTCCTCCCCCTTCCCTAGGCAGCCATTTTGTAGCTGACACCTCCCCTTCTTATGGCAGCCATTTTGTAGCTGACACCTCCCCTTCTTATGGGAGCCATTTTGTAGCTGACACCTCCCCTTCTCATGGCAGCCATTTTGTAGCTGACTCCTCCCCTTCTCATGGCAGCCATTTTGTAGAAGACTCCTCCCCCTTCCCTAGGCAGCCATTTTGTAGCTGACTCCTCCCCTTCCCTAGGCAGCAATTTTGTAGCTGACTCCTCCCCTTCCCTAGGCAGCCATTTTGTAGCTGACTCCACCCCTTCTCATGGCAGCCATTTTATAGAAGACTCCTCCCCTTCCCTAGGCAGCCATTTTGTAGCTGACTCTTCCCCTTCCCTAGACAGCAATTTTGTAGCTGACTGCTCCCCCTCCCCAGGCAGCCATTTTGTAGCTGACTCCTCCCCTTTACCTAGGCAGCCATTTTGTAGCTGACTGCTCCCCCTCCCCAGGCAGCCATTTTGTAGCTGACTCCTCCCCTTCCCTAGGCAGCCATTTTGTAGCTGACTGCTCCCCCTCCCCAGGCAGCCATTTTGTAGCTGACTCCTCCCCTTTACCTAGGCAGCCATTTTGTAGCTGAGTCCTCCCCTCCCCTAGGTAGCCATTTTGTAGCTGACCCCTCCCCTTTCTATGGCAGACATTTTGTAGCTGACACATGGCAACCATTTTGTAGCTGACTCCTCCCCTTCTCATGGCAGCCATTTTGTAGAAGACTCCTCCACTTCCATAGGCAGCCATTTTGTAGCTGACTCCTCCCCTTCCCTAGGCAGCCATTTTGTAGCTGTCACCTCCCCTTCTCATGGCAGCCATTTTGTAGCTGACTCCTCCCCTTCCCATGGCAGCCATTTTGTAGAAGACTCCTCCACTTCTCATGGCAGCCATTTTGTAGAAGACTCCTCCCCCTTCCCTAGGCAGCCATTTTGTAGCTGACACCTCCCCTTCTTATGGCAGCCATTTTGTAGCTGACACCTCCCCTTCTTATGGGAGCCATTTTGTAGCTGACACCTCCCCTTCTCATGGCAGCCATTTTGTAGCTGACTCCTCCCCTTCTCATGGCAGCCATTTTGTAGAAGACTCCTCCCCCTTCCCTAGGCAGCCATTTTGTAGCTGACTCCTCCCCTTCCCTAGGCAGCCATTTTGTAGCTGACTCCTCCCCTTCCCTAGGCAGCAATTTTGTAGCTGACTCTTCCCCTTCCTATGGGACACATTTTGTAGCTGACTCCTCCCATGCCCTAGGCAGCCATTTTGTAGCTGACTATTCCCCTTCCCTAGACAGCAATTTTGTAGCATACTCCACCCCTTTGTATAGCATCCATTTTGTAGCTGACTCCTCCCCCTCCCTAGGCAGCCATTTTGTAGCTGACTCGTCCCCTTCGCTAGGCAGCCATTTTGTAGCTGACTCCTCCCCTCCCCTAGGTAGCCATTTTGTAACTGACCCCTCCCCTTTCTATGGCAGACATTTTGTAGCTGACACATGGCAACCATTTTGTAGCTGACTTTCCCCTTCCCTAGGCAGCCATTTTGTAGCTGACTCCACCCCTTCTCATGGCAGCCATTTTATAGAAGACTCCTCCCCTTCCCTAGGTAGCCATTTTGTAGCTGACCCCACCCCCTCCCTAGGCAGCCATTTTGTAGCTGACACCTCCCCTTCTCATGGCAGCCATTTTGTAGCGGACTCCTCCCCTACTCATGGCAGCCATTTTGTAGCATACTCCACCCCTTTGTATAGCAGCCATTTTGCAGCTGACTCCTCCCCTTCCCTAGGCAGCAATTTTGTAGCTGACTCATCCCCTTCCTATGGGACACATTTTGTAGCTGACTCCTCCCGTGCCCTAGGCAGCCATTTTGTAGCTGACTATTCCCCTTCCCTAGACAGCAATTTTGTAGCATACTCCACCCCTTTGTATAGCATCCATTTTGTAGCTGACTCCTCCCCTTCCCTAGGCAGCCATTTTGTAGCTGACTCCTCCCCTTTCTATGGGAGACATTTTGTAGCTGACTCCTCCCCCTCCCTAGGCAGCCATTTTGTACCGGACTCCTCCCCTTTACCTAGGCAGCCATTTTGTAGCTGACTCCTCCCCTTCCCTAGGTAGCCATTTTGTAGGTGACACGTGGCAAATATTTTGTAGCTGACTGTCCCCTTCCCTAGGCAGCCATTTTGTAGCTGACTCCACCCCTTCTCCAGGCAGCCATTTTGTAGAAGACTCCTCCCCTTCCCTAGGCAGCCATTTTGTAGCTGACACGTGGCAAATATTTTGTAGCTGACTGTCCCCTTCCCTAGGCAGCCATTTTGTAGCTGACTCCTCCCCTGCCCTAGGCAGCCATTTTGTAGCTGACTCCTCCCCTTTCTATGGGAGACATTTTGTAGCTGACTCCTCCCCTTCCCTAGGCAGCCATTTTGTAGCTGACTCCTCCCCTTCCCTAGGCAGCAATTTTGTAGCTGACTCCTCCCCTTTCTATGTGAGACATTTTGTAGGTGACTCCTCCCCTTTACCTAGGCAGCCATTTTGTAGCTGACTCCTCCCCTCCCCTAGGTAGCCATTTTGTAGCTGACCCCTCCCCTTTCTATGGCAGACATTTTGTAGCTGACACATGGCAACCATTTTGTAGCTGACTGTCCCCTTCCCTAGGCAGCCATTTTGTAGCTAACTTCTCCCCTTCTCATGGCAGCCATTTTGTAGCTGACTCCTCCCCTTCCCTAGGCAGCAATTTTGTAGCTGACTCCTCCCCTTTCTATGGGAAACATTTTGTAGCTGACTCCTCCCCTTCCCTAGGCAGCCATTTTGAAGCTGACTCCTCCCCTTCCCTAGGCAGCCATTTTGTAGCTGACTCCTCCCCTTTCTATGGGAGACATTTTGTAGCTGACTCCTCCCCTTCCTTAGGCAGCCATTTTGTAGCTGACTCCTCCCCCTCCCTAGGCAGCCATTTTTTAGCTGACACCTCCCCTTCTCATGGCAGCCATTTTGTAGCTGACTCCTCCCCTACTCATGGCAGCCATTTTGTAGCATACTCCACCCCTTTGTATAGCAGCCATTTTGTAGCTGACTCCTCCCCTTCCCTAGGCAGCCATTTTGTAGCTGACACCTCCCCTTTCTATGGGAGACATTTTGTAGCTGACTCCTCCCCTTCCCTAGGCAGCCATTTTGTAGCTCAATCCTCCCCCTCTTTAGGCAGCCATTTTGTAGCTGACACCTCCCCTTCTCATGGCAGCCATTTTGTAGAAGACTCCTCCCCTTCCCTAGGCAGCCATTCTGTAGCTGACTCCTCCCCTTTCTATGGGAGACATTTTGTAGCTGACTCCTCCCCTTCCCTAGGCAGCCATTTTGTAGCTCAATCCTCCACCTCTTTAGGCAGCCATTTTGTAGCTGACACCTCTCCTTCTCATGGCAGCCATTTTGTAGCATACTCCACGCCTTTGTATAGCAGCCAATTTGTAGATGACTCCTCCCCTTCCCTAGGCAGCCATTTTGTAGCTGACTCCTCCCCTGCCCTAGGCAGCCATTTTGTAGCTGACTCTTCCCCTTCCCTAGACAGCAATTTTGTAGCATACTACACCCCTTTGTATAGCATCCATTTTGTAGCTGACTCCTCCACTTCTCTAGGCAGCCATTTTGTAGCTGACTGCTCCCCCTCCCTAGGCAGCCATTTTGTAGCTGACTCCTCCCCTTCCCTAGGTAGCCATTTTGTAGCTGACACCTCTCCTTCTCATGGCAGCCATTTTGTAGCATACTCCACCCCTTTGTATAGCAGCCAATTTGTAGATGACTCCTCCCCTTCCCTAGGCAGCCATTTTGTAGCTGACTCCTCCCCTGCCCTAGGCAGCCATTTTGTAGCTGACTCTTCCCCTTCCCTAGACAGCAATTTTGTAGCATACTACACCCCTTTGTATAGCATCCATTTTGTAGCTGACTCCTCCACTTCTCTAGGCAGCCATTTTGTAGCTGACTGCTCCCCCTCCCTAGGCAGCCATTTTGTAGCTGACTCCTCCCATTCTCATGGCAGCCATTTTGTAGAAGACTCCTCCCCTTCCATATGCAGCCATTTTGTAGCTGACTCCTCCCCTTCCCTAGGCAGCAATTTTGTAGCTGACTCCTCCCCTTTCTATGGGAAACATTTTGTAGCTGACTCCTCCCCTTCCCTAGGCAGCCATTTTGAAGCTGACTCCTCCCCTTCCCTAGGCAGCCATTTTGTAGCTGACTCCTCCCCTTTCTATGGGAGACATTTTGTAGCTGACTCCTCCCCTTCCCTAGGCAGCCATTTTGTAGCTCAATCCTCCCCCTCTTTAGGCAGCCATTTTGTAGCTGACACCTCCCCTTCTCATGGCAGCCATTTTGTAGAAGACTCCTCCCCTTCCCTAGGCAGCCATTCTGTAGCTGACTCCTCCCCTTTCTATGGGAGACATTTTGTAGCTGACTCCTCCCCTTCCCTAGGCAGCCATTTTGTAGCTCAATCCTCCCCCTCTTTAGGCAGCCATTTTGTAGCTGACACCTCTCCTTCTCATGGCAGCCATTTTGTAGCATACTCCACCCCTTTGTATAGCAGCCAATTTGTAGATGACTCCTCCCCTTCCCTAGGCAGCCATTTTGTAGCTGACTCCTCCCCTGCCCTAGGCAGCCATTTTGTAGCTGACTCTTCCCCTTCCCTAGACAGCAATTTTGTAGCATACTACACCCCTTTGTATAGCATCCATTTTGTAGCTGACTCCTCCACTTCTCTAGGCAGCCATTTTGTAGCTGACTGCTCCCCCTCCCTAGGCAGCCATTTTGTAGCTGACTCCTCCCCTTCCCTAGGTAGCCATTTTGTAGCTAACCCCTCCCCCTCCCTAGGCAGCCATTTTGTAGCTGACTCCTCCCATTCTCATGGCAGCCATTTTGTAGAAGACTCCTCCCCTTCCATATGCAGCCATTTTGTAGCTGACTCCTCCCCTTCCCTAGGCAGCAATTTTGTAGCTGACTCCTCACCTTTCTATGGGAAACATTTTGTAGCTGACTCCTCCCCTTCCCTAGGCAGCCATTTTGAAGATGACTCCTCCCCTTCCCTAGGCAGCCATTTTGTAGCTGACTCCTCCCCTTTCTATGGGAGACATTTTGTAGCTAACTCCTCCCCTTCCTTAGGCAGCCATTTTGTAGCTGACTCCTCCCCCTCCCTAGGCCGCCATTTTGTAGCTGCCACCTCCCCTTCTCATGGCAGCCATTTTGTAGCTGACTCCTCCCCTACTCATGGCAGCCATTTTGTAGCATACTCCACCCCTTTGTATAGCATCCATTTTGTAGCTGACTCCTCCCCTTCCTTAGGCAGCCATTTTGTAGCTGACTCCTCCCCCTCCCTAGGCAGCCATTTTGTAGCTGACACCTCCCCTTCTCATGGCAGCCATTTTGTAGCTGACTCTTCCCCTTCCCTAGACAGCAATTTTGTAGCATAATCCACCCCTTTGTATAGCATCCAATTTGTAGCTGACTCCTCCACTTCTCTAGGCAGCCATTTTGTAGCTGACTGCTCCCCCTCCCTAGGCAGCCATTTTGTAGCTGACTCCTCCCCTTTCCTAGGTAGCCATTTTGTAGCTGACCCCTCCCCCTCCCTAGGCAGCCATTTTGTAGCTGACTCCTCCCCTTCTCATGGCAGCCATTTTGTAGAAGACTCCTCCCCTTCCCTAGGCACCCATTTTGTAGCTGACTCCTCCCCTTCCCTAGGCAGCCATTTTGAAGCTGACTCCTCCCCTTCCCTAGGCTCCCATTTTGTAGCTGACTCCTCCCCTTTCTATGGGAGACATTTTGTAGCTGACTCCTCCCCTTCCTTAGGCAGCCATTTTGTAGCTGACTCCTCCCCCTCCCTAGGCAGCCATTTTGTAGCTGACTCCTCCCCTTCCCTAGGCAGCAATTTTGTAGCTGACTCCTCCCCTTCCCTAGGCAGCCATTTTGTAGCTGACTCCTCCCCTTCCCTAGGCAGCCATTTTGTAGCTGACTCCTCCCGTTCCCTAGGCAGCAATTTTGTAGCTGACTCTTCCCCTTCCTGTGGGACACATTTTGTAGCTGACTCCTCCCCTTCCCTAGGTAGCCATTTTGTAGCTGACCCCACCCCCTCCCTAGGCAGCCATTTTGTAGCTGACACCTCCCCTTCTCATGGCAGCCATTTTGTAGCGGACTCCTCCCCTACTCATGGCAGCCATTTTGTAGCATACTCCACCCCTTTGTATAGCAGCCATTTTGCAGCTGACTCCTCCCCTTCCCTAGGCAGCAATTTTGTAGCTGACTCATCCCCTTCCTATGGGACACATTTTGTAGCTGACTCCTCCCGTGCCCTAGGCAGCCATTTTGTAGCTGACTATTCCCCTTCCCTAGACAGCAATTTTGTAGCATACTCCACCCCTTTGTATAGCATCCATTTTGTAGCTGACTCCTCCCCTTCCCTAGGCAGCCATTTTGTAGCTGACTCCTCCCCTTTCTATGGGAGACATTTTGTAGCTGACTCCTCCCCCTCCCTAGGCAGCCATTTTGTACCGGACTCCTCCCCTTTACCTAGGCAGCCATTTTGTAGCTGACTCCTCCCCTTCCCTAGGTAGCCATTTTGTAGGTGACACGTGGCAAATATTTTGTACCTGACTGTACCCTTCCCTAGGCAGCCATTTTGTAGCTGACTCCACCCCTTCTCCAGGCAGCCATTTTGTAGAAGACTCCTCCCCTTCCCTAGGCAGCCATTTTGTAGCTGACTCCTCCCCTTCCTATGGGAGACATTTTGTAGCTGACTCCTCCCCTGCCCTAGGCAGCCATTTTGTAGCTGACTCCTCCCCTTTCTATGGGAGACATTTTGTAGCTGACTCCTCCCCTTCCCTAGGCAGCCATTTTGTAGCTGACTCCTCCCCTTCCCTAGGCAGCAATTTTGTAGCTGACTCCTCCCCTTTCTATGTGAGACATTTTGTAGGTGACTCCTCCCCTTTACCTAGGCAGCCATTTTGTAGCTGACTCCTCCCCTCCCCTAGGTAGCCATTTTGTAGCTGACCCCTCCCCTTTCTATGGCAGACATTTTGTAGCTGACACATGGCAACCATTTTGTAGCTGACTGTCCCCTTCCCTAGGCAGCCATTTTGTAGCTAACTTCTCCCCTTCTCATGGCAGCCATTTTGTAGCTGACTCCTCCCCTTCCCTAGGCAGCAATTTTGTAGCTGACTCCTCCCCTTTCTATGGGAAACATTTTGTAGCTGACTCCTCCCCTTCCCTAGGCAGCCATTTTGAAGCTGACTCCTCCCCTTCCCTAGGCAGCCATTTTGTAGCTGACTCCTCCCCTTTCTATGGGAGACATTTTGTAGCTGACTCCTCCCCTTCCTTAGGCAGCCATTTTGTAGCTGACTCCTACCCCTCCCTAGGCAGCCATTTTTTAGCTGACACCTCCCCTTCTCATGGCAGCCATTTTGTAGCTGACTCCTCCCCTACTCATGGCAGCCATTTTGTAGCATACTCCACCCCTTTGTATAGCAGCCATTTTGTAGCTGACTCCTCCCCTTCCCTAGGCAGCCATTTTGTAGCTGACACCTCCCCTTTCTATGGGAGACATTTTGTAGCTGACTCCTCCCCTTCCCTAGGCAGCCATTTTGTAGCTCAATCCTCCCCCTCTTTAGGCAGCCATTTTGTAGCTGACACCTCCCCTTCTCATGGCAGCCATTTTGTAGAAGACTCCTCCCCTTCCCTAGGCAGCCATTCTGTAGCTGACTCCTCCCCTTTCTATGGGAGACATTTTGTAGCTAACTCCTCCCCTTCCCTAGGCAGCCATTTTGTAGCTCAATCCTCCCCCTCTTTAGGCAGCCATTTTGTAGCTGACACCTCTCCTTCTCATGGCAGCCATTTTGTAGCATACTCCACGCCTTTGTATAGCAGCCAATTTGTAGATGACTCCTCCCCTTCCCTAGGCAGCCATTTTGTAGCTGACTCCTCCCCTGCCCTAGGCAGCCATTTTGTAGCTGACTCTTCCCCTTCCCTAGACAGCAATTTTGTAGCATACTACACCCCTTTGTATAGCATCCATTTTGTAGCTGACTCCTCCACTTCTCTAGGCAGCCATTTTGTAGCTGACTGCTCCCCCTCCCTAGGCAGCCATTTTGTAGCTGACTCCTCCCCTTCCCTAGGTAGCCATTTTGTAGCTGACACCTCTCCTTCTCATGGCAGCCATTTTGTAGCATACTCCACCCCTTTGTATAGCAGCCAATTTGTAGATGACTCCTCCCCTTCCCTAGGCAGCCATTTTGTAGCTGACTCCTCCCCTGCCCTAGGCAGCCATTTTGTAGCTGACTCTTCCCCTTCCCTAGACAGCAATTTTGTAGCATACTACACCCCTTTGTATAGCATCCATTTTGTAGCTGACTCCTCCACTTCTCTAGGCAGCCATTTTGTAGCTGACTGCTCCCCCTCCCTAGGCAGCCATTTTGTAGCTGACTCCTCCCATTCTCATGGCAGCCATTTTGTAGAAGACTCCTCCCCTTCCATATGCAGCCATTTTGTAGCTGACTCCTCCCCTTCCCTAGGCAGCAATTTTGTAGCTGACTCCTCCCCTTTCTATGGGAAACATTTTGTAGCTGACTCCTCCCCTTCCCTAGGCAGCCATTTTGAAGCTGACTCCTCCCCTTCCCTAGGCAGCCATTTTGTAGCTGACTCCTCCCCTTTCTATGGGAGACATTTTGTAGCTGACTCCTCCCCTTCCCTAGGCAGCCATTTTGTAGCTCAATCCTCCCCCTCTTTAGGCAGCCATTTTGTAGCTGACACCTCCCCTTCTCATGGCAGCCATTTTGTAGAAGACTCCTCCCCTTCCCTAGGCAGCCATTCTGTAGCTGACTCCTCCCCTTTCTATGGGAGACATTTTGTAGCTGACTCCTCCCCTTCCCTAGGCAGCCATTTTGTAGCTCAATCCTCCCCCTCTTTAGGCAGCCATTTTGTAGCTGACACCTCTCCTTCTCATGGCAGCCATTTTGTAGCATACTCCACCCCTTTGTATAGCAGCCAATTTGTAGATGACTCCTCCCCTTCCCTAGGCAGCCATTTTGTAGCTGACTCCTCCACTGCCCTAGGCAGCCATTTTGTAGCTGACTCTTCCCCTTCCCTAGACAGCAATTTTGTAGCATACTACACCCCTTTGTATAGCATCCATTTTGTAGCTGACTCCTCCACTTCTCTAGGCAGCCATTTTGTAGCTGACTGCTCCCCCTCCCTAGGCAGCCATTTTGTAGCTGACTCCTCCCCTTCCCTAGGTAGCCATTTTGTAGCTAACCCCTCCCCCTCCCTAGGCAGCCATTTTGTAGCTGACTCCTCCCATTCTCATGGCAGCCATTTTGTAGAAGACTCCTCCCCTTCCATATGCAGCCATTTTGTAGCTGACTCCTCCCCTTCCCTAGGCAGCAATTTTGTAGCTGACTCCTCCCCTTTCTATGGGAAACATTTTGTAGCTGACTCCTCCCCTTCCCTAGGCAGCCATTTTGAAGCTGACTCCTCCCCTTCCCTAGGCAGCCATTTTGTAGCTGACTCCTCCCCTTTCTATGGGAGACATTTTGTAGCTAACTCCTCCCCTTCCTTAGGCAGCCATTTTGTAGCTGACTCCTCCCCCTCCCTAGGCCGCCATTTTGTAGCTGCCACCTCCCCTTCTCATGGCAGCAATTTTGTAGCTGACTCCTCCCCTACTCATGGCAGCCATTTTGTAGCATACTCCACCCCTTTGTATAGCATCCATTTTGTAGCTGACTCCTCCCCTTCCTTAGGCAGCCATTTTGTAGCTGACTCCTCCCCCTCCCTAGGCAGCCATTTTGTAGCTGACACCTCCCCTTCTCATGGCAGCCATTTTGTAGCTGACTCTTCCCCTTCCCTAGACAGCAATTTTGTAGCATAATCCACCCCTTTGTATAGCATCCAATTTGTAGCTGACTCCTCCACTTCTCTAGGCAGCCATTTTGTAGCTGACTGCTCCCCCTCCCTAGGCAGCCATTTTGTAGCTGACTCCTCCCCTTCCCTAGGTAGCCATTTTGTAGCTGACCCCTCCCCCTCCCTAGGCAGCCATTTTGTAGCTGACTCCTCCCCTTCTCATGGCAGCCATTTTGTAGAAGACTCCTCCCCTTCCCTAGGCACCCATTTTGTAGCTGACTCCTCCCCTTCCCTAGGCAGCCATTTTGAAGCTGACTCCTCCCCTTCCCTAGGCACCCATTTTGTAGCTGACTCCTCCCCTTTCTATGGGAGACATTTTGTAGCTGACTCCTCCCCTTCCTTAGGCAGCCATTTTGTAGCTGACTCCTCCCCCTCCCTAGGCAGCCATTTTGTAGCTGACACCTCCCCTTCTCATGGCAGCCATTTTGTAGCTGACTCCTCCCCTACTCATGGCAGCCATTTTGTAGCATACTCCACCCCTTTGTATAGCAGCCATTTTGTAGCTGAATCCTCCCCTTCCCTAGGCAGCCATTTTGTAGCTGACCTCCCCTTTCTATGGGAGACATTTTGTAGCTGACTCCTCCCCTTCCCTAGGCAGCCATTTTGTAGCTCAATCCTCCCCCTCTTTAGGCAGCCATTTTGTAGCTGACACCTCCCCTTCTCATCGCAGCCATTTTGTAGAAGACTCCTCCCCTTCCCTAGGCAGCCATTCTGTAGCTGATTCCTCCCGTTTCTATGGGAGACATTTTGTAGCTGACTCCTCCCCTTCCCTAGGCAGCCATTTTGTAGCTCAATCCTACCCCTCTTTAGGCAGCCATTTTGTAGCTGACACCTCTCCTTCTCATGGCAGCCATTTTGTAGCATACTCCACCCCTTTGTATAGCAGCCAATTTGTAGATGACTCCTCCCCTCCCCTAGGCAGCCATTTTGTAGCTGAATCCTCCCCTTTCTATGGTAGACATTTTGTAGCTGACACATGGCAACCATTTTGTAGCTGACTGTCCCCTTCCCTAGGCAGCCATTTTGTAGCTAACTTCTCCCCTTCTCATGGCAATCATTTTGTAGAAGACTCCTCCCCTTCAATAGTCAGCCATTTTGTAGCTGACTCCTCCCCTTCCCTAGGCAGCAATTTTGTAGCTGACTCCTCCGCTTTCTATGGGAAACATTTTGTAGCTGACTCCTCCCCTTCCCTAGGCAGCCATTTTGTAGCTGACTCCTCCCCTTCCCTAGGCAGCCATTTTGTAGCTGACTCCTCCCCTTTCTATGGGAGACGTTTTGTAGCTGACTCCTCCCTTCCTTAGGCAGCCATTTTGTAGCTGACTCCTCCCCCTCCCTAGGCAGCCATTTTGTAGCTGACACCTCCCCTTCTCATGGCAGCCATTTTGTAGCTGACTCCTCCCCTACTCATGGCAGCCATTTTGTAGCATACTCCACCTCTTTGTATAGCAGCCATTTTGTAGCTGACTCCTTCCCTACTCAAGGCAGCCATTTTGTAGCATACTCAACCCCTTTGTATAGCAGCCATTTTGTAGCTGACTCCTCCCCTTCCCTAGGCAGCCATTTTATAGCTGACTCCTCCCCTTTCTATGGGAGACATTTTGTAGCTGACTCCTCCCCCTCCCTAGGCAGCCATTTTGTGCCTGACTCCTCCCCTTTACCTAGGCAGCCATTTTGTAGCTGACTCCTCCCCTTCCATAGGCAGCCATTTTGTAGGTGACACGTGGCAACCATTTTGTAGCTGACTGTCCCCTTCCCTAGGCAGCCATTTTGTAGCTGACTCCACCCCTTCTCAAGGCAGCCATTTTGTAGAAGTCTCCTCCCCTTCCCTAGGCAGCCATTTTGTAGCTGACTCCTCCCCTTCCTATGGGAGACATTTTGTAGCTGACTCCTCCCCTGCCCTAGGCAGCCATTTTGTAGCTGACTCCTCCCCTTTCTATGGGAGACATTTTGTAGCTGACTCCTCCCCTTCCCTAGGCAGCCATTTTGTAGCTGACTCCTCCCCTTCCCTAGGCAGCAATTTTGTAGCTGACTCCTCCCCTTTCTATGGGAGACATTTTGTAGCTGACTCCTCCCCTTTACCTAGGCAGCCATTTTGTAGCTGACTCCTCCCCTTTACCTAGGCAGCCATTTTGTAGCTGACTCCTCCCCTCCCCTAGGCAGCCATTTTGTAGCTGAATCCTCCCCTTTCTATGGTAGACATTTTGTAGCTGACACATGGCAACCATTTTGTAGCTGACTGTCCCCTTCCCTAGGCAGCCATTTTGTAGCTAACTTCTCCCCTTCTCGTGGCAGCCATTTTGTAGAAGACTCCTCCCCTTCCATAGGCAGCCATTTTGTAGCTGACTCCTCCCCTTCCCTAGGCAGCAATTTTGTAGCTGACTCCTCCCCTTCCCTAGGCAGCAATTTTGTAGCTGACTCCTCCCCTTTCTATGGGAAACATTTTGTAGCTGACTCCTCCCCTTCCCTAGGCAGCCATTTTGTAGCTGACTCCTCCCCTTCCCTAGGCAGCCATTTTGTAGCTGACTCCTCCCCTTTCTATGGGAGACGTTTTGTAGCTGACTCCTCCCTTCCTTAGGCAGCCTTTTTGTAGCTGACTCCTCCCCCTCCCTAGGCAGCCATTTTGTAGCTGACACCTCCCCTTCTCATGGCAGCCATTTTGTAGCTGACTCCTCCCCTACTCATGGCAGCCATTTTGTAGCATACTCCACCCCTTTGTATAGCAGCCATTTTGTAGCTGACTCCTCCCCTTCCCTAGGCAGCCATTTTGTAGCTGACTCCTCCCCTTTCTATGGGAGACATTTTGTAGCTGACTCCTCCCCTTCCCTTGGCAGCCATTTTGTAGCTGACTCCTCCCCCTCCCTAGGCAGCCATTTTGTAGCTGACACTTCCCCTTCTCATGGCAGCCATTTTGTAGAAGACTCCTCCCCTTCCCTAGGCAGCCATTCTGTAGCTGACTCCTCCCCTTTCTATGGGAGACATTTTGTAGCTGACTCCTCCCCTTCTCATGGCAGCCATTTTGTAGCATACTCCACCCCTTTGTATAGCAGCCAATATGTAGATGACTCCTCCCCTTCCCTAGGCAGCCATTTTGTAGCTGACTCCTCCCCTGCCCTAGGCAGCCATTTTGTAGCTGACTCTTCCCCTTCCCTAGACAGCAATTTTGTAGCATACTACACCCCTTTGTATAGCATCCATTTTGTAGCTGACTCCTCCACTTCTCTAGGCAGCCATTTTGTAGCTGACTGCTCCCCCTCCCTAGGCAGCCATTTTGTAGCTGACTCCTCCCCTTCCCTAGGTAGCCATTTTGTAGCTGACACCTCTCCTTCTCATGGCAGCCATTTTGTAGCATACTCCACCCCTTTGTATAGCAGCCAATTTGTAGATGACTCCTCCCCTTCCCTAGGCAGCCATTTTGTAGCTGACTCCTCCCCTGCCCTAGGCAGCCATTTTGTAGCTGACTCTTCCCCTTCCCTAGACAGCAATTTTGTAGCATACTACACCCCTTTGTATAGCATCCATTTTGTAGCTGACTCCTCCACTTCTCTAGGCAGCCATTTTGTAGCTGACTGCTCCCCCTCCCTAGGCAGCCATTTTGTAGCTGACTCCTCCCATTCTCATGGCAGCCATTTTGTAGAAGACTCCTCCCCTTCCATATGCAGCCATTTTGTAGCTGACTCCTCCCATTCTCATGGCAGCCATTTTGTAGAAGACTCCTCCCCTTCCATATGCAGCCATTTTGTAGCTGACTCCTCCCCTTCCCTAGGCAGCAATTTTGTAGCTGACTCCTCCCCTTTCTATGGGAAACATTTTGTAGCTGACTCCTCCCCTTCCCTAGGCAGCCATTTTGAAGCTGACTCCTCCCCTTCCCTAGGCAGCCATTTTGTAGCTGACTCCTCCCCTTTCTATGGGAGACATTTTGTAGCTGACTCCTCCCCTTCCCTAGGCAGCCATTTTGTAGCTCAATCCTCCCCCTCTTTAGGCAGCCATTTTGTAGCTGACACCTCCCCTTCTCATGGCAGCCATTTTGTAGAAGACTCCTCCCCTTCCCTAGGCAGCCATTCTGTAGCTGACTCCTCCCCTTTCTATGGGAGACATTTTGTAGCTGACTCCTCCCCTTCCCTAGGCAGCCATTTTGTAGCTCAATCCTCCCCCTCTTTAGGCAGCCATTTTGTAGCTGACACCTCTCCTTCTCATGGCAGCCATTTTGTAGCATACTCCACCCCTTTGTATAGCAGCCAATTTGTAGATGACTCCTCCCCTTCCCTAGGCAGCCATTTTGTAGCTGACTCCTCCCCTGCCCTAGGCAGCCATTTTGTAGCTGACTCTTCCCCTTCCCTAGACAGCAATTTTGTAGCATACTACACCCCTTTGTATAGCATCCATTTTGTAGCTGACTCCTCCACTTCTCTAGGCAGCCATTTTGTAGCTGACTGCTCCCCCTCCCTAGGCAGCCATTTTGTAGCTGACTCCTCCCCTTCCCTAGGTAGCCATTTTGTAGCTAACCCCTCCCCCTCCCTAGGCAGCCATTTTGTAGCTGACTCCTCCCATTCTCATGGCAGCCATTTTGTAGAAGACTCCTCCCATTCTCATGGCAGCCATTTTGTAGAAGACTCCTCCCCTTCCATATGCAGCCATTTTGTAGCTGACTCCTCCCCTTCCCTAGGCAGCAATTTTGTAGCTGACTCCTCCCCTTTCTATGGGAAACATTTTGTAGCTGACTCCTCCCCTTCCCTAGGCAGCCATTTTGAAGCTGACTCCTCCCCTTCCCTAGGCAGCCATTTTGTAGCTGACTCCTCCCCTTTCTATGGGAGACATTTTGTAGCTAACTCCTCCCCTTCCTTAGGCAGCCATTTTGTAGCTGACTCCTCCCCCTCCCTAGGCCGCCATTTTGTAGCTGCCACCTCCCCTTCTCATGGCAGCAATTTTGTAGCTGACTCCTCCCCTACTCATGGCAGCCATTTTGTAGCATACTCCACCCCTTTGTATAGCATCCATTTTGTAGCTGACTCCTCCCCTTCCTTAGGCAGCCATTTTGTAGCTGACTCCTCCCCCTCCCTAGGCAGCCATTTTGTAGCTGACACCTCCCCTTCTCATGGCAGCCATTTTGTAGCTGACTCTTCCCCTTCCCTAGACAGCAATTTTGTAGCATAATCCACCCCTTTGTATAGCATCCAATTTGTAGCTGACTCCTCCACTTCTCTAGGCAGCCATTTTGTAGCTGACTGCTCCCCCTCCCTAGGCAGCCATTTTGTAGCTGACTCCTCCCCTTCCCTAGGTAGCCATTTTGTAGCTGACCCCTCCCCCTCCCTAGGCAGCCATTTTGTAGCTGACTCCTCCCCTTCTCATGGCAGCCATTTTGTAGAAGACTCCTCCCCTTCCCTAGGCACCCATTTTGTAGCTGACTCCTCCCCTTCCCTAGGCAGCCATTTTGAAGCTGACTCCTCCCCTTCCCTAGGCACCCATTTTGTAGCTGACTCCTCCCCTTTCTATGGGAGACATTTTGTAGCTGACTCCTCCCCTTCCTTAGGCAGCCATTTTGTAGCTGACTCCTCCCCCTCCCTAGGCAGCCATTTTGTAGCTGACACCTCCCCTTCTCATGGCAGCCATTTTGTAGCTGACTCCTCCCCTACTCATGGCAGCCATTTTGTAGCATACTCCACCCCTTTGTATAGCAGCCATTTTGTAGCTGAATCCTCCCCTTCCCTAGGCAGCCATTTTGTAGCTGACCTCCCCTTTCTATGGGAGACATTTTGTAGCTGACTCCTCCCCTTCCCTAGGCAGCCATTTTGTAGCTCAATCCTCCCCCTCTTTAGGCAGCCATTTTGTAGCTGACACCTCCCCTTCTCATCGCAGCCATTTTGTAGAAGACTCCTCCCCTTCCCTAGGCAGCCATTCTGTAGCTGACTCCTCCCCTTTCTATGGGAGACATTTTGTAGCTGACTCCTCCCCTTCCCTAGGCAGCCATTTTGTAGCTCAATCCTCCCCCTCTTTAGGCAGCCATTTTGTAGCTGACACCTCTCCTTCTCATGGCAGCCATTTTGTAGCATACTCCACCCCTTTGTATAGCAGCCAATTTGTAGATGACTCCTCCCCTCCCCTAGGCAGCCATTTTGTAGCTGAATCCTCCCCTTTCTATGGTAGACATTTTGTAGCTGACACATGGCAACCATTTTGTAGCTGACTGTCCCCTTCCCTAGGCAGCCATTTTGTAGCTAACTTCTCCCCTTCTCATGGCAATCATTTTGTAGAAGACTCCTCCCCTTCAATAGTCAGCCATTTTGTAGCTGACTCCTCCCCTTCCCTAGGCAGCAATTTTGTAGCTGACTCCTCCGCTTTCTATGGGAAACATTTTGTAGCTGACTCCTCCCCTTCCCTAGGCAGCCATTTTGTAGCTGACTCCTCCCCTTCCCTAGGCAGCCATTTTGTAGCTGACTCCTCCCCTTTCTATGGGAGACGTTTTGTAGCTGACTCCTCCCTTCCTTAGGCAGCCATTTTGTAGCTGACTCCTCCCCCTCCCTAGGCAGCCATTTTGTAGCTGACACCTCCCCTTCTCATGGCAGCCATTTTGTAGCTGACTCCTCCCCTACTCATGGCAGCCATTTTGTAGCATACTCCACCTCTTTGTATAGCAGCCATTTTGTAGCTGACTCCTTCCCTACTCAAGGCAGCCATTTTGTAGCATACTCAACCCCTTTGTATAGCAGCCATTTTGTAGCTGACTCCTCCCCTTCCCTAGGCAGCCATTTTATAGCTGACTCCTCCCCTTTCTATGGGAGACATTTTGTAGCTGACTCCTCCCCCTCCCTAGGCAGCCATTTTGTGCCTGACTCCTCCCCTTTACCTAGGCAGCCATTTTGTAGCTGACTCCTCCCCTTCCATAGGCAGCCATTTTGTAGGTGACACGTGGCAACCATTTTGTAGCTGACTGTCCCCTTCCCTAGGCAGCCATTTTGTAGCTGACTCCACCCCTTCTCAAGGCAGCCATTTTGTAGAAGTCTCCTCCCCTTCCCTAGGCAGCCATTTTGTAGCTGACTCCTCCCCTTCCTATGGGAGACATTTTGTAGCTGACTCCTCCCCTGCCCTAGGCAGCCATTTTGTAGCTGACTCCTCCCCTTTCTATGGGAGACATTTTGTAGCTGACTCCTCCCCTTCCCTAGGCAGCCATTTTGTAGCTGACTCCTCCCCTTCCCTAGGCAGCAATTTTGTAGCTGACTCCTCCCCTTTCTATGGGAGACATTTTGTAGCTGACTCCTCCCCTTTACCTAGGCAGCCATTTTGTAGCTGACTCCTCCCCTTTACCTAGGCAGCCATTTTGTAGCTGACTCCTCCCCTCCCCTAGGCAGCCATTTTGTAGCTGAATCCTCCCCTTTCTATGGTAGACATTTTGTAGCTGACACATGGCAACCATTTTGTAGCTGACTGTCCCCTTCCCTAGGCAGCCATTTTGTAGCTAACTTCTCCCCTTCTCGTGGCAGCCATTTTGTAGAAGACTCCTCCCCTTCCATAGGCAGCCATTTTGTAGCTGACTCCTCCCCTTCCCTAGGCAGCAATTTTGTAGCTGACTCCTCCCCTTCCCTAGGCAGCAATTTTGTAGCTGACTCCTCCCCTTTCTATGGGAAACATTTTGTAGCTGACTCCTCCCCTTCCCTAGGCAGCCATTTTGTAGCTGACTCCTCCCCTTCCCTAGGCAGCCATTTTGTAGCTGACTCCTCCCCTTTCTATGGGAGACGTTTTGTAGCTGACTCCTCCCTTCCTTAGGCAGCCTTTTTGTAGCTGACTCCTCCCCCTCCCTAGGCAGCCATTTTGTAGCTGACACCTCCCCTTCTCATGGCAGCCATTTTGTAGCTGACTCCTCCCCTACTCATGGCAGCCATTTTGTAGCATACTCCACCCCTTTGTATAGCAGCCATTTTGTAGCTGACTCCTCCCCTTCCCTAGGCAGCCATTTTGTAGCTGACTCCTCCCCTTTCTATGGGAGACATTTTGTAGCTGACTCCTCCCCTTCCCTTGGCAGCCATTTTGTAGCTGACTCCTCCCCCTCCCTAGGCAGCCATTTTGTAGCTGACACTTCCCCTTCTCATGGCAGCCATTTTGTAGAAGACTCCTCCCCTTCCCTAGGCAGCCATTCTGTAGCTGACTCCTCCCCTTTCTATGGGAGACATTTTGTAGCTGACTCCTCCCCTTCTCATGGCAGCCATTTTGTAGCATACTCCACCCCTTTGTATAGCAGCCAATATGTAGATGACTCCTCCCCCTCCCTAGGCAGCCATTTTGTTGCTGACTCCTCCCCTTCTCATGGCAGCCATTTTGTAGAAGACTCCTCCCATTCCCTAGGCAGCCATTTTGTAGCTGACTCCTCCCCTTCCCTAGGCAGCAATTTTGTAGCTGACTCCTCCCCTTTCTATGGGAGACATTTTGTAGCTGACTCCTCCCCTTCCCTAGGCAACCATTTTGTAGCTGACTCCTCCCCTTCTCATGGCAGCCATTTTGTAGCATACTCCGCCCCTTTGTATAGCAGCCTTTTTGTAGATGACTCCTCCCCTTCCCTAGGCAGCAATTTTGTAACTGACTCCTCCCCTTTCTATGGGAGACATTTTGTAAAGCCGCCATTTTGTACCTGGCTCCTCCCCTTCTGTTGGCAGAAATTTCATAGCTGACTACTCTCCTCATGGCAGCCATTTTATTATTTACTCATGGCAGCCATTTTGTAGCTGACTACTCGCCTTCCCTAGGCAGCCATTTTGTAGCTGAATCCTTGCATTCTCAAGGCAGCCATTTTGTAGCTGACTCTTCCCCCTTCTATTGGCAGACATTTTTTAGCTGACTACTCCCCTTCCCTAGGTAGCTATTTTGGAGCTGACTTGTCCCCTATCCAGACATTTTGGAGCTGACTCCTCCCCTTCTATTGTCAGCCATTTTGTAGCTGACTCCACCCCTTCCATGGGCAGCCGTTTCTTACCTGACTCCTCGCCTTCTATTGGTAGCTATTTAGTAGTAGATTCCTCCCCTTCTCATGGCAGCCATGTTATAACTTACTCTTGGCAGCCATTTTGTAGCTGACTCCTCGCATTCCCTAGTCAGCCATTTTGTAGCTGCCTGTTCGCCTTCCCTAGACAGCCATTTTGTAGCTGACTCCTCTCTTCCCTAGGCAACCATTTTGTAACTGACTCCTCTCCTCCTATTAGGAAGTGTTAAACCTGTGGGAGAAAAATTGACATGATTGGGATAGTCCATGGGATGTATGAGTATTTTTTTCACATTTTTTTACTTCCCTAACCCTAACCCTTAACCTAAACCTAACCCTAATTTGGTAAATTAATAGGGATTTTCAGTCTTTGACAATCTGCAACACTACTGAAACTGATCCGCCAAAAGCGCTTCATTGTAGCGCTTTCAGGGAAATCCTAAAAGTGGATTCACCCACTGGAAAGTGCTACACTCTTGCAACCAATCTGCAAGACTAGTGGGAAAGTTCTGTGCGTTACCATTGTTTCTGTTTCTGCAAAGTCCCTCCCCTTAGCTCTCTCCTCTGATCTTCCGGCAAAGCGATCAACATTTTATTTCTCGGAGCGAGCAGAGATTAACGCACCGGCAAGCCTTCATTTACCCAGCGAGGCTTCCCTGGCTGCAGTCCCTCCCCAGAGCTCTTTTAAGTCACCAAGCACCAACACGCAGCCCTGTTTGCTGGTTTATATTCCCTTTATTTTTCACTCTTTTTTCGGCTGAAAATCACACCCGTGCAGGGGGTGGTATTTTTTTTTCAGTCGGGAGGAGCGTGACAATAATGAAACGGCAGCTCAAACACCACCTGCTAGTTAGATGGGTCTCTCCCGCAGATTCGTTGCAACGTGTGTGTGTTTTTTTTAAACCTACCTTAAAGGGAAAGGGGCTTTTTGGGAGCATGATAACGGCTGCCCATTGGCTGCTTGATGGCCAGGGGCGGGCCAAATGGCAATATCACTTCCTGGCTAGCGATTTTTGCCGAGACCAGAAACCTGTGAGAAATGATAGAAATGCAATTGGATTCCACTACAAAGGCAGGTATGCATAACGACAAATTCCACTATTTAAAATGGCATTTTTTCGTTCCGCAACCAATTTGCTACATAGATCCTGGTGCGGAATGGCCCTTATTGTTCAGGGTGGCTATTCTGTGGGTTTTTTCTAAGTGTTAGACCTGTGGGGGGAAATTTGACATGGTTGGGAATGCCCATGGGATGTATAAATATTTTTTCACATATTTTTTCTTGTAAAAATTAGGTAATAGAATAGGAATTTTTGCACAGTTAAGTTCCCTATGTCCAGTTCTGGATGTTTTATATATTGTTCAGGGTGGAAGTTCTTTTGGTTTTTCGGAAGTTCTTTTGTTTTGTTTTTTTGGTTCGGAAAGGCCATGTGATGTAGAAACATTTTTTTCACATTGTTTTTTTGTAAAAAGTAGGTTAATTAATAGGGATTTTCATCGGTTGCATTCCTTATTTAAGTCTCTGGTTGCTTTATATATTGTTCAGGGTGGGTATTCTGTTGGTTATTCGGAATTGTTAGACCTGTAGGGAAAAAACTGACATGGTTGGGAATGGCCATGGGATGTATAAATATTTTTTTCACATGAATTGACTTGTAAAAGATTAGATACATTAATAGAGATTTTTGTACGGATAAGTTTCCTATGTACTGTTTGGGAAGCCCTCTTTGCATGAGCTAGAGCAGGGAAGTTCAAATATTGCTATTTCAAATCCAAATCAAAACTTTCTGGATAAAAAAACGGTGGGTGGTGGCATGTACAGAGAGACCTAGGAAGGTGAATAAGGTTTTCTTGGTTTAACTTTCCTCTTCCCTTTTAGCAGCCTCCACCTTGTCTGGTTTGCCTGACTACTTGAAGGTGTTTGTGGGGGGGCTGCCGTAGAGCTGGAGGGGTCTGTAAGATGGCATGATAGGGTGGGTTTTGACATTCCCCAGCCTCTCTGGCCTCCGTGAAGACAACCACTCTCACCACCAGGTCTCCGATATGATTCATCAAGTCCACGGTCCCCCTAAGAATTGCAGAATTCTCCTATATGCAGGAAAGGAGAACCTTTCTTTATCCCCGTTCACGTTCTCAGCACATCCTGGCCTCCCCGAGTGCACGGGACTGCCTCATCACCTCCTCTGCCTGCTCAAGGAGCCTTTGTCCAATGTTAGTAAGCAGGGAGACATATCTCTGTCTCCTCAGCTCACGGGCCAGCCTTTCCTCTGCTGACATGTCTCCTCTTTGGACCTGATCTTGGGCAGCCATCTGCTGTGCTGGCACTTCCTCCTCCTCTTCCTCCTCCTCTTCCTCCTCCTCTGAAGCCTCAACTGTAAAGTAAAAATAGAATCACAATTGCTCCTGGATATTTGAGGGGAAAGGTCTCCACAAAGCATCCCCCTCGCTGAATTCACAGCACATACTACCCCCTCTTCCCTTCACAGAGATAAGAATATTTCCTGGAAGGGAAACAGCCATGTACAATCATTCCTCCACCTTAATCCCAACACACCTGTTTTTAAAAAATAAATAGGGATTAGAGTTTAGAAGATGCAGGGGTGAAAGCCTAGTCGGGCCTGCCTCGTGAGCAGGATGGGCTCGGAAGAGCTCTCTTACCCTTACAATGGGCAGTGAAGTCATACACATGGAGGAGGCCTTCTGCTGCCAGCTGGGCGACCAGCTTACTGCTGTCCAAGTGGCCCAGGAGGAAAGTGCCCACCAACAGGCCCAGCACAGGAAATGAGGATGTTTTCTAGAGGAAGAGACCAGAAGCCAGATCAGGAATGGAAGGAGGGGTGGAGGCAGGGCCCCCAGAAGCAGCAGGGGACAATCACCCCCAGGAGACCTTGCTACTCCTACAGTGCCCGGCCAGGTCTTTCCCATATTCCCCGGGCTCCATCCCCCAAATGCCAATGTTTCTCAACCTGGATCTGGTCTCCCTGCCCCCTCTCTCCTGCCAACGACTGCTGGGGGCCCGTCAACCCTGGATTCCATTGACCCCAGAGCCCAGGTTCTTGGGGCCAGCAGAGAGCCATAGCCACAGCCCACCCAGTCCAGGGAATACACTTGGCAGGCCCAGTCCAGGGAATACGCTTGACACACACACACTTTAGCGAAATGCCCTGACTATTGCAGGTAGGCTGTGAGCAGAGGGGGCATCACCCGTTGCATAGAGCCTGACAGACAGATGAAACACATTGGGGGCAGCTGAAGAGGTTTCCCCCCACCATTAAAGGCAGCCATTAACATGGAGGGGGATGTTAAGGAATGCTGTGTGGGCGGAATAGGGGGTGCAGGAGAACTCTCACTTTGTAGCCACAGCGAGTTCTCAGTCCATGACAGATCCACGCAAGCTCTTCTATGGCCTTCTCCCACGCGAGGAGGTTCCGGGATGACATCTAAGGGATGAGGACGTGCGGAGGAGAAGACCAGGCCTGTCTTGCCAAGCACCCCAAGCCCTTAGTGGACCAGGAGCCCCCCCTGCCCCTTGCCGGGGCTCGAATGGGCAAAAGCCATGAGGGATGGGGACAGGACACAGGAGGAGAACCAGGAAAGAGTGGGTGGAGCAGGGTTGTGTGGAAGGTCTTCCAGGAATCCTTCCATCAATGCTGTGAAGTGGCAGGTTTGGCGAGGTCTGCCTCTGAGATGGCAGGGAGTGGGAAGAAGGATCCACTTGCTGTCGGGGCCCCTCCCTCTGGTTTGGAGGAGACGGCTGAGCTTTGTTAAGCAAACACGGCTCTTGGCATTGCAGATGGTGTTCACGTCCTCCAGAAATGTAAGTGTCCTAAAGGCCCAGCAAGGGCATGAAGACAGGAGGTCGAGAAAAGGACCCCAGGATGGAGGGGATGCTTGGGGATTCTGAGATGGCTTCTTCCACAGTCCCCCATCCCAGCCCACCCCACGACATCCAGGGCAGGAGAAGGCAGGTACCTGTCGCTGGCAGTGGACGAAGGAGTGGACCGAGTTCAA